>NW_023270415.1:37815369-37975772 GCF_011800145.1 Mirounga leonina | reverse complement strand
TTCTTCTTCTTCTTCTTCTTCTTCTTCTTCTTCTTCTTCTTCTTCTTCTTCTTCTTCTTCTTCTTTTAACATATAATGTATTATTTGTTTAGAGGTACAGATCTGTGATTCAACAGTCTTACACAATTCACAGCACTCTTAAAATTTGTTTTGAACCAGAAAAAGACCCCGAATAGCCAGAGGAATGTTGAAAGCAAACCAAAGCTGGTAGCATCACTATGCTGGACTTCAAGCTGTATTACAAAGCTGTAATCATCAAGACAGTATGTTACTGATTTTCTGAAATTTGAATTTATCTGGGGTTCTGTACTTTTTTCTTTTTCTTTTATTATGTTAAGTATTCATTGGAGACTTATTAAAAATTATAGTTCATCTGAAAAAAAAAAAGACAGTATGGTACTGAAATGAAAACAAACACATAGATCAATGAAACAGAATAGAGAGCCCAGAAATGGACCCACAACTCTATGGTCAACTAATCTTTGAGAAAGAAGGAAAGAATATCTAATGGAGAAAAGACAGTCTCTTCAACAAATGGTGTTGGGAAAATTGGACAGCCACATGCAGAAGAATGAAACTGGACCATTTCTTACACCATACACAAAGATAAACTCAAAATGGATGAAAGACCTAAATGTGAGACAGGAATCCATCAAAATCCTAGAGGAAAACACAGACAGCAACCTCTGTGACCTTGGCCACATCAACTTCTTGCTAGACACATCTCCAAAGGCAATGGAAACAAAGGCAAAAATGAACTATTGGGATGTCATCAAGATTAAAAGCTTTGCACAGCAAAGGAAACGGTTGACAAAACCAAAAGAAAACCAACAGAATGGGAGAAGATATTCACAAATGTCTTATCAGATAAAGGGCTAATAGCCAAGATCTATAAAGAACTTATCAAACTCAACACCCAAAAAACAAATAATCCAGTCAGGAAATGGGCAGAAGACATCAATATACATTTCTTCAAAGAAGACATACAGATGGCCAACAGACGCATGGAAAAGTGTTCAACTTCACTTGGCATCAGGGAAATACACATCAAAACCACAATGAGATACCACCTCTCACCAGTCAGAGTGGCTAAAATTAACAAATCAGTAAACAACAGATGTTGGTGAGGATGCAGAGAAAGGGGATCTTCCTACACTGCTGGTGGGAATGCAAGGTGGTGCAGCCACTCTGGAAAACAGTATGGAAGTTCCTCAAAAAGTTAAAAATAGAGCTACCCTATGACCCAGCAATTGCACTACTAGGTATTTACCCAAAGGATACAGTGATCTGAAGGGACACCTGTACCCCAATATTTATAGCAGCAATGTCCACAATAGCCAAACTATGGAAAGAGCCTAGATGTCCATCAACAGATGAATGGATAAAGAAGAGGTGGTGTATCTATGTACAATGGAATATTACTCAGCAATCAAAAATTGAAATCTTATCATTTGCAAAGATGTGGATGGAATTAGAGGGTATTATGCTAAGTGAATTAAGTCAATCAGAGAAAGACAATTATATAGTATCACTCATATGTGGAATTTAAGAAACAAAAGAGAGGATTATAGGGGAGGGGAGGGAAAAATAAAATATGACAAAATCAGAGAGGGAGACAAACCATAAGAGACTCTTAACTCTAGGAAAAAAACTGAGGGTTGTTAGAGAGGAGGTGGGTGGGGGGGTGGGGTAACTGGGTGATGGGCATTAAGAAGGGCATGTGGTATAATGAGCACTGGGTGTTATATGCAACTGATGAATCACTGAACTCTACCTCTGAAACTAATGCACTATATGTTAATTAATTGAATTTAAGCAAAATAAAATTTCAAAAAATAAAGAAAAATAAAAAATGTAAAAGTCTTGATAAAACAAAGACTCAAAACTTTGGTTGAGACATACAGAATTGAGATTCCTATTGTAAAAACAGGAGAATAATTTACCTACTACCACCATATAATGTTCTGCTTTGCCAGTGGGACTGACAATACCCTGGGATTTTGTTGAAGCAGAAGACATGTCATTGGTGGGGACAATGCAGTTCATGTTCAATGTTATGTATTCTTTATCCATCATCAAAATTATGGTCCACTTAATGGCAAGTACAAAGCCTTATTTCTTTACCTTCCTTTTCTTATTCTCTTTCTCCTTTTTCTTCTCTTTCTTCCTTTCCTCCTCCCCTTCCTCCTTCTCTCCTTCTTTCTCATACTGCTGCTTCTGCTTCTGTTTTTGCTGCTTTTTCTGTTGCTTTTTCTACTTCTTGTTGTTCTACTTCTTCATCAGTTATGTAGCACTTACTAAATACTTGAAACTATGTTTTATAAACATTATCTCAATTTTCATGGCAATGAATTAAGTGTTTTTCTTTTCATTTATCAGATGATAGAACTGAACTTCAAGAAGTGAGGAACATGTCAAGTCATGCAGGTTAAGTAAGTAAAAAAGCCAAGATTATAAACCCAGTCTGCCTGAAAGTAAAAATGCATGCTTTAACTAATGTGGTATATAAGGCCTCCTGAAAAGTTGAACCACCAAAGGAATCATCTGAACTGAGAATTTTCACCTAGTTTTATTTTTCAACAAGAGAAGCCCATATCCTAACTTAAAGTAGAAATCTGGTTGAAAGAGCAACCCTGAATTAGGAAACAAAATCCAGAATTCTAATACTCTTAAGCAGAACTTTTGGATGTCAGTTAGGACCCTTTCTTTGAAGAAGCACCAACTCAAATAGCTCTATTAAGAGACAATTTATTCATTCAAAGTGCCATCTCCTTTAGCGATCCAACATAAAGAGTTTTTTCTTCAGGCATGCATGGATTCATGGGTTATACAAAATATCATTTGGACTTGCTTTCTCCTGATTCTGCCATTTGATGTCTTCCAGAAGATCCAGATTCGTCCCTTGGGGCAAAAGGAGAGCTATAGCAGCCTTTGATATATAACTTCTCAGTTTTAATTGAGAAGAAAAGATCAAGAGCCTTTTTGTTTTTTGTAGGTTCTGTGAATGGAATACTGCTTGAGGTGGCTTAAGTCAGATTATCATCTCTACAATTATCAATATTCTCTGGAAAGTATTTTGATTATCTAGACCTTTGTCAAGTGCTCTATCACAGGAGTCAAGAGTATAGGTCTATGTAGACCAAAGAGGCCAAAAAGGTTGGAGTGGATGCTGGGAGGCAAGCAACTGTATCCACTATACCTAATAAAGTTCAGAATCCTGCCCTCATCTCCCCTCCTTCAGCCCTGACCTCATATAATCAACCATCAAGTATTACAGATTTTACCTCTTAAATATTTCCCTTCCTTTAGATCTCTATTACAGCTGCCTTAGTTATCTTGCAACACTCATTTATTAGTTTTTTTTTTTTCCAGCAGCACTTACTATCTATAATGTGCCAATCTCTGGGTTAGGCAGTAAGGATATAAAGATGAATCAGACATAGATTCTGCCATTAAGGAGCTCACAGTGCACACAGGAGAAGACACAGATTATTATAATACAATGCACTGTTATATGAATATATGCAGAGTGCCATGGGAACAGAAATGAAGGGATAAAAAGGTTGCATCTGAGCTAAGTAAAGGATATTATTACAAGCAGAAGGAACATCTTGGGCAAAAGTACTGAGGTAAATAGCATAGTCAATTTCCTGGCTTCAATAATGCACTATAGTTATATGGTTTCAATAATGTCACCATTCAGGGAAATGGGGTGATGGATACACAGGACTTCTCTGTACTATTTTTGTAACTTCTATAAGTCTACAATTATTTCCCCCCAAAAAAGCTTTAAAAGAAATAGCATAGCATACAAAGTGTTCTAAACTTGTTCAACACAGCCAGGGTTTGCAAGAAGATGTAGGAGGAGAAATGGGCAGGTGCCATTTTGAAAAGTAGGTTCATCAGTTTGGACTTTCTACTATAGTACTGGAGAACCACTGAAGCA
This sequence comes from Mirounga leonina, assembly GCF_011800145.1. Lineage (NCBI taxonomy): Eukaryota > Metazoa > Chordata > Mammalia > Carnivora > Phocidae > Mirounga > Mirounga leonina. Next base: position 37,971,826 of record NW_023270415.1, on the reverse strand, counting down.
TTTTAAGCTGGGAACTGTCTTGGATCTTCTATTTGCTTCATGTTTTACATGTATATCCATGTGGATGCCAGTCCTTACTCTCTGCAACCATTTCCCTAAAACTCTAGTGCTTTGCTTGCTTTTCTCAGATCTTTTGAACTTTGTAGTGGAACTTTCAGCTTATCCTTGGAGCTACCTCAGCAAATCCTTGAAGGTCTACTTTTTTCCCCACCATGTAAGTCTTGAAGCAAATTTTGTGAACCTTCTATTATGGGCTAAACTTGACACTGAGGATAGAAAGTAATCACAGCTATGGAGAAGAAGTCAGATCAAATAAAAGCAGCATTACCAAGGGTGTGAATGACCAAGAGCCCAGCAACAAATGGACATGAAAAACAGGTTTCAATATGTTCCAGCAGTTTATTCCTTAGCTCATCCACTTATTTAAAGAAGACACTTATTGCACACCAACTCTCAGGCCTCATAGTAAGTGCTGGAGAGAGAGAAATGAGTAGAAGGTAATTCATGTCCTTAAGCAACTGCATTTGAGGGGTCATGGATATAAAATAATCCAGTAGAGGGTAAAAGCCATGCTCATGGTTTATACAAGGCAGAGTGTTAGTACAAAAAAAGATAATCAATTCCGCCTGCGAGAGTTGGGTCACCAAGGAGGCAAGGAATCTAATCTAACTTATGAGGCATGGAAACTGGGCAATGGGTATCAGTGACCTGCAGTATATGAACTATATTTGTCTTCCTGTCCTAGAGAGTAATCAACTTTCCATGTTACAAAAGTAATCTGATAACCCTCCCAGAGAGGAACGTGAAAGACTTGAACGCTGCTTTCCTGTGCTCCTGCACATTAGAGAGGTTAGAGGTTCCAAGACAAAATGGAAAAATAATTCTGAAGAGAAAAATATTTTCTAAGAAATGTAAGAATTTAAATACGTGACAACTATTTTAGATGAGGGGCAACACAGAGGAAGAAAGGGAAAAGAGGAAATTCAGTCATTCATTCACTCATTGAATGAATATTTATTGAGCCCTACTTGATGAAAGCACTCTAGCATTTTGAGAATTACAAAAATCAATCATTGACTTGACTCTCTAAAATACCATCTTCTTACCAGGCTCTGGTGCAGTATCACATGACTTCCTATTTAAATCCAAATGAAAACACAACCAAAGGAATGATTATCTTAAAGAAGATAAGAAAACAGTGTATACATTCTTTATTGTCTTCTTTGGCTTAGAGACCTAGAGACTACTGACTCTGTAAACCTCAGTAGTCATTTCTTACTGGGCAGGTGCTATATTTTAGGTTTGTCAGAACAGTGTCCCACAACCTTCATCCTTATACAGCCAGAGAGAGAGAGAGAAAGAGGGAGAAAGAAAAAGAGAAAGGGCCTAATGTTATTTGGATGAGGGGCAGAGGTCTAAGAATGAGGGAGGAAGAGGAGTGGAAGTGGAACTCTGCAAGAAAGAGCCCTGGGCTTCCCAAGGTATTGTGCACATGGCAGGGAGTTTTTGTGTTTGTTTTACTTTTCAATATATTCTATCACTTCAGTAGAAGAAAGTTCCACCTCAGACATATAAAGCTGCAATAGACATAGGACTTTCAGTCCTAGAGAATTTAATGGGAAAGTAATTACAAGGAGCCTTTCAACTGAATATCTGAAGATTTCAACAAGCACTCAGACAATTGGAGTGGGTGACTGGCAACTCACCATCCCACTGATCCACATAAATACCACTAGTAAAGGTAACTAAATAGTAACTATAAAAGAACATATACATGTATTTTGGTGAGAAACTCTTTTCTTCACCATTAATTTGAAAGGCAACTGAATGAAGCAATAATATTAAAATACTGTTGATGGGCTTATAATGTATGAAGATATGGTTTATATGAAAATTTTAACACAAACGAGGGGAGAGGTAAAGGAATTATACTGGAATGAAGTTCTCATATAGTATTGTAATTAAGTTGATATTAATCTAAACTAGATTATTTTAATTTAAAATATCCATTGTAATTTCCTGTTCAACCACTAAGAAAATAACAACAAAGAAATAGTAAAAAAGAACAAGAAGTCAGTTAATGGTACACTAGAAAATATCTAATTAACATCAAAGAAGGCATTAAATGAAGCAATAGATGAACAAAAAAGACATAAGACATATAGAAAACAAATAGCAAAGTTTCAACATAAGTCTTATCTTATCAGTAATTACATTAAATGTAAATGAACTACATACTCCAATCAAAAGACAAAGAATGGCAGAGAATGGCTTTTTAAAAATTATCTTTTTAATATTTGCAGGATGTGATATCCCCTACTTCACTTCTGATATTGGTGACTTGTGACTTTTGTCTTTTTATTTTTGTCAATTGTACTAGAGGTTTACAATTTACTGATTTGTTATAGAACCAACATTTTCTTTCTCTGGTTCAATCTATTGATTTTTTTCTATTTTCAATTTCATTGATTTCTGCTTTTATCTCTATTATTTATTTTTGTTTGCATTGGGTTTGTTTTATTCTACCTCCTCTTTTTTTCTTGGGTGCGAACTTAGATTATGGATTTGAGATATTTCCTCATTTCTTTTTTTTTTTTAAAGATTTTATTTATTTATTTATTTGATAGAGAGAATGAGAGAGAGAGCACATGAGAGGGGGGGAGGGTCAGAGGGAGAAGCAGACTCCCCGCTGAGCGGGGAGCCCGATGTGGGACTCGATCCCGGGACTCCAGGATCATGACCTGAGCTGAAGGCAGTCGCTTAACCAACTGAGCCAACCAGGTGCCCCATTTCCTCATTTCTAATGCAAATATTTAGTGCTCTTATTTGCCCCTCAATACTGCTTTAGATACATCTCATATATTTTGACATATTGCATTTCATTTTATTGAATTCTATGTATTTTTAATTTCATTTGAGACATCCCCTTTGACCCATCAATTATTTAGAAACACCTTATTTAATTTTATGTGTTGAGAGATTTTACTATTGTTTTTCTGTCAATTTCTAGTTTGATTCCACTATGGTAAGAGAGCACTCCTCTTTGTTCCCTCCTGGAATAGAGCATATCTACATCCCTGAGACTCTCCTACAGCTAGCTAGGGATGTGAAACTCAGTTATGGTTAATAGAATATGGGTAGGAATAGCATACACTATTTTCAAACCTTTGGTTCTACAGATTCTTTTCCCTCCATCCTCTGAAACCAGAGAAGCATGAAAAGAAAATGACAGAGTTATGTGATATGTCAAGCCTGGGATCCCTAATGACTGAGTAAAACAGAACATCCCAGTGATCATACTGGTTGTAATATGAGGGAGCATCACTCAGAGATTCTGGACTTTGTACTGTATGCAGTAATGGGAAGGGACTTTGATTTGTCTCCCTTGTGAGAGGAAGAATGTAATTTGGTGGTCAGAAATATAGACTGTGGTATTAAGCAATGCCATCTATCAATGAAATAGCATTCCCTGTTGTGCCTGACCTTGCATCTAGACTTTATTTTCCACTTCCTTTGTGGTTAGGTGGGGGCATGAGACTGAGTTCTAGATAAGGGAATATAGGTGAAAGTCATATACAACTCTTCCAGTTAATGTTTGCAGCCATCTACAAAGTATACCTTTTCCACATTTTTTCATGTTTTCTTTCTTTTTCTATCCTCTGGATAAGCAAGGAAAACAGAGGACTAGAATATGTTACTTGAATGATGAAAGGAGTGTGGCCCCTGAGAGACTATGCAGAGCACAGTCTCCAGTGACCCATATTTAACTCTGAGATGAGTGATCAGCAGATAGTTATTCAATAAATGCTTACTGAGTCAAACCATTGAAATTTTGTTATTGTTTGTTAGACAAGTTATCTACCCCTTACTAATAGAGCACTGTTGGAAACTGTATTTAGATATTAGGATGAATAATATTTGGACTTGTCCTTCAAGGAGCTCACAATGCAATGAGAGAGCACATATACAAACAGACAATCGTTATTAAATGTTATAAGTACAAAGATGATCCACTTGATGCTATGATAAAGATAACTAGCCCAGTATCAGGGACTTAAGGAAGGTTTCTTAATAGAGATAATGCCCAAGCTTGACCTTGAGTCAGAAAAACCCACAGAAAGAAATACATTACAGCAAAAAGGCAACAAAGGCAAATATGCAGAAGCAAGAAATGACAACGTGTTTGCTCAGTGAACTCCAAGCAGAAATGCCTTGGTGAGTATTAATTTTAAGATAGGAAAAGGCAGGAGAGAAGGTCAGAGCCAGATCATGATGAATATGTGTATTGGAGAAAGAGGAGAATGGCAGAACTCATATAACTTGTAAATCCCCTGAACTCCTATGATTCGTCTCAAATTGTGCAGATGTTGCTGATGCCCCAAGAAGTGTCCGTCTGTCCAGGTCCTCTGCTCTCACTGCTAATGCTCAGGTCCCAGTTGGGGCGCTTCCTTTTCTACCACTCCACTGTGGGGCAGACTGTGAATTACCAGCTCCTCACGTACATAAAGGGATGAATAATTTACATGTCCATTTCTAAAGTTCCCTTACAGGAGGTTCCCAACGCCAATCAGATGTACTCATCTGCCAATCAGATGTACTCATGCAGGATTTTGATTTGAAACTTAGTTATGTGTGAAGAGAAACAGGTGCAGTGCAGCCAATTAGCTCATGCACATCCTGGCAGAGTTGGCATGGTTCCAGAACAGGCAACAGGAACATTCCAATCCTGAACTGTCTGATCTTGAGGGAGGCAGCAGTTCATGTATCAGCCCAATTTTGTGCTGTGGTCGGGTATTCCTGTAAGCTTAGTTTGGAGCCTGTTCCTCCAGCATACCCAGTTTTTCTGCATTATGTATGCCTCTGAATAAAACCATCTCAGCTTAAACATGCTGATTTAGAGTCTATTGTCTGCAACTAGGAATTTTAGGCTATACTCACCAAAGAAGTTCCTAGCACATATGAAATTTGTGAAGAAGGTTGTATTCATTCACCTAAGTTAGTGAGGCCTTATCATGTGCTGAATACTGTATAGCATCCTTTGTACTTGCATAATTTCATTATCCATTTAATAATAATACCATTAACAATACTTGGATTATAGAATATGTTGTATGAGGTTCAAATGAAAATGAACACATATACATACACACTTTAAATATAAAACACAATTACATTTACATAATTATTAGCTGTAATATTTATAATACTTAAAGGAGTTCATAAAAAATGACAACTTTCCTTAAAAGGACTGGGTTATCAAGTAGATTCGCCATCACTGGAGTTGTTCAGAGATTAAATAATACTCTAACATGGATATCACATGAGATTCCTGCATCAGTGTCATTTGATCAGATGATAATCCAAGAATCTCTGCTTGTCCACATAGGGAATCCATATTTCAGTTCCCCACCATACCATCATATCAAATCAACAACAATTTACACATGAACTCTATCCAAGATTCTCAATCTCCTTTATATATGCATTTGGAGTTAGTGTGTGGCTCATTTCAGTACACAGATGTCACTTGAATGGTTCCTTTATCAGTCTTGTTCCTAGTTATTCCTGCCCTAATATGGCTTTTCACTTCCTTGCATGGCAAGCATCTTCTCTCACTGCTGCCTTCCCCACCTCCCCCATTCCAGGGGACTGTGGGAGAGCAGTCAACAGCCAACTTGATGTTCCATGAGTGGTCCTCATTTGGACACTCTGTTCTGTTTTCGTCTTCTCCAGGTGGCTGAACCCATCCTCATTGGTAATTATAATACCAGAATCTAATTTAAAAAAACCCCACAGCTTTAGAAAACTACATCCCAAATTGGACTCCTTATATGCTGTGTCATTAGTTACAGCTCATTTGATTGTATTGTGATGGCAAGAATGTTTTGGTGTGTCCCCCATTTGAAGAAAAATGATTTTCAGCAAAGAGAGTTACCTGTTTGTGTTCCTAACATATTTATATGGTCAGTTTATCTAATCCAAGGTAGTATGGTTTGAATATTTTGATGTCCAGGGATCACTAAAGAGCAACAACAATAAACTGAATGAAGAAATGTTCCTGGTGAAGTATGGGTGTCTCTTTGTCTAATGAACCATTCATATAATTACCAAGGTCATTTGTAAATGTACTTTCTTTCTGAGCTCACTGCCACAGGAGAGACTCAAATCTGGTTTCTTTGGCTGGTACCAAGTATCAAAATGTGCTCGCAAAAAACAAAACAAAACAAAACAAAAAAAACAACTGACTTAACAGGAGCATGAAAACACTGATCTGTATGGCCAGGACCTAAAAGAATCTAGCTTCCTCCTAATGAAAACCAGGCACTGGGCCAACTCCTTTTATATTTGGTTTTCATGAGAATCTGTCTGTGGGGGAGCTTTGAGTGTTTCTAGTGCAATAACAAGCTTGCGTTCTCTGAGCCAATTAGTATGTAATTAGGTGTTGGCTAATGAGGAGGGGGATAAAAGGTAGAGCTGACGAAGAGAGTTGGTGTGGGTGTGACTCTTGTGTATGCAGGTGGCAAAACGGCACATGTTGAGAACTAAATTGAATTTCTAAAACCCAGTAATTTGTTATACGCTATTAGTAAGCACAGCACTGGCCCTTCTGCAGCTTTTTCACATCTCTATTGAAATGTGCTTTTATCCCTCTCTGCAAAATGAGAGTGTTCAGCACATGTATGTTAACATTTTCCACTCATTATTTTCTAGAAGTTTAAAATTAGGCTTGGCTGTGATGTTTAATAAGTATCTGAGTTACCTATTAAAGGGACAAAAGGCAACCATGTATGTATTCTTTCACTCAAAGTATATGTATATTTCTTTAGGGTCTACTCTGTGCCAGACATGAATGGACTAAACAAAGATCCCTCCCCTAATGGATTTTATATTTTACAGGAGAGGGACAGATAGTAAACAAACATAAATAAGAAAAATATATAATATTTTAGAAGGTGATCAGAAAAGTTTGAGCGAGACAAGGGGATCAACAGCCCCAAAAACTGTTGAGGGCGGTGTGCAAGTTTCAAAAGGGAAGGCAGGGTAGACGTCATTGAAAAGGCAGGATCTGAGCAAAGACTTGAAGCAGCCGTGGAAGCAAACTTTGGGGGAACAAGGTAGAAAGTAGCACTAATATGTAATCTCCTGCACCCAAGATGGCCAAAGATTCAGTAAGAGGCCACATGAGATAAAGAAAATCATCTTGTTCCCCCCCTATTCTTTTTACATTTGATCTTTTTGAATGCCTGTGTTGGTGGAAGCACTTTTGGTGTTTCTGTGGCAGAAAGAGGCTCCTGTTCTCTGTGCTCTTGGATGAGTTAAAAAAATGTGGGAGGGAACAGGGACAAGAAAGGAAAAATACAGCTTTTGTGAATGGGGAGAAATTCTGGTTCAAACTGAATGGGTAGGCTGAATAGTTTCTTTTTAGGCAGCAAATGTTTTTAACTGTAACTCCTTGCCAGGGATGCTGGACACTTTTCTGTGAACCAACCTTCCCCTGTTTCTCCTATTAACTCATTCTGTTATGTTCTTTTTTTTTTAATCTTTATAATTAGGAAGGTATCTTTCATAGTTATCCTGACTTTCTCTTACTGCTCTTCAGAGAGATACTTTAAGTGATAATATGAAATAGAGTACAAAATACTTAAAAATGTAAGATGCTACTTTACTGTTACTCTTTAGTGTTTAAAAAAAAAAAAGCTAAATGGATGATGAATGTAGTTGTTCTTTTTCTTCTAGGCAAGAAAGATAATAATTTGATTTTTGAGTTAATCTGATGAGTTTTTGTAGTTGTAAAGAGCTCTCTAATTAAAGTAAGGCACAAATAATGGTAAGTTCTGATATTTTTGACCTGTTTTCAACCAGACTAATATAGTGAGGCATCATCCCCACTTCCCGTCAAGGGGCCTCTCATACTTACCTATGCCAAATGATATGCCAACAGCAGGAACCAGAACAAAATCAAACCCTTTTATTCATAAGTTCTTTGCATATTACCACCTCTCTACTATATTCATGCATCATCAAGAAAATCACACTAGCCGAGATGTTTGTTTCTGCTGTGCTGTGTGCTTGGCAAGCTGATAATCTAAAACTAATATCTCTTCATTATGTATACAACATTTGGCAGGAGTGGGATAGGCACCAGTAAAGAGTGTTTATCTTTTGGTTTTAATTTTTACTCAAGAGTGCTTCTTTATTGGAGAGGGAACCAATTTACATGTCTCCAGTTATGTAAGGAATTGCATGTAAAAATATGGCTTAATTGACCTCATAGATCTAAATTATTTCAATCATGTTTAATTCTTTTTACAAACTAGCTCTTGTGGCAGTAGTCACACTGAGCTGCTTCTTAAATATACTCATTGTTAATAACCTTTCCAAACTAACTTTGCCCTTTCATAAGTTTCTGTTAGTTTATTGACTTCCCTCAATCATCACAGTGAACTGCAGGTGCACATTTAATTTTTTAGAAGATGGTCTTAATTTTAATATTGTCCTTTGTGTATGAAGGTGATTCAACTGACTGACCAGCCATGGGGCAAATATTTTGATTTTTTTTTTGTCCAGTATTAGGTATAGATTTGTTCCAGTATACTTATGCCCTTGCTGGAGAAAGCTGAGGCCATGAATCAGTGTAAGGCTGATTAGCCTGCATGGGACACCGGCCACAGACCACATGATCGTGCAATCATTAGCACCATGGATTAATCTGCAGTGTAAATGGTTACAGATGTTGTGTTCCCTACCCAAGTCAAAGTTGACCTTTGTAAAGCATAACAGACACTGTGCTAAGCACCAGACATAGACTATTTTCTGAACTCTAACAACCTGATGAGATAGTATTATCTTGATTTGGAGTGAGAAAATAGAGGCTTAAGGGGATTAGGTAATTTGTCCAAGTCACAGTGAAAATGAGTAGTGGAACTTGGATATAAATCCAATGTATTATAGAGCCCTCATATATTTATATATATATGTTTGTTTATTTATTTTATATATATAAATATATATACTTTTATTTTTATACAATATATTTTATTTTATATATATATTTTTTATATATAAATATACATTATATATTTTTATCTTATATATAAATATATATTATATATATTTATTTTATATATATACTTTTTATATATTTATTTATATTTAAATTCAATTAGCCAACCTAGAGTACATAATTCATTTTAGACGTAGAGTTCAATAATTCATCAGTTGCGTATAACACCCAATGCTCATCACATCACATGCCCTCCTTAATGGAGCCCTCAATTTTTTTTTTTTAAAGATCTTATTTATTTATTTGACAGAGAGAGACACAGCGAGAGAAGGAACACAAGCAGTGGGAGTGGGAGAGGGAGAAGCAGGCTTCCCGCAGAGCAGGGAGCCCAATGCGGGGCTCGATCCCAGGACGCTGGGATCATGACCTGAGCAGAAGGCAGACACTTAACGACTGAGCCACCCAGGCGCCCCAATGGAGCCCTCACTTTTAATCTCTACACTAAACTGTCTCTTTTACTGAGGGCAGAAATAAATTTTAGCCCATACTCCATAATCTAACACTATAATAATTGGAAACAAGCAAAAGCATCTATACTAGAACTAAAATGTAATATCCCCTTGGTCAAGTCATGGGAATTTATCCTTAATCAGGAGAACCTCAAAGCCTTGGATCAAACTTTCTTCTAAGAGACAACTACAGAAAATCGAGGCCACCATGCAGTAGATAGTCACTGACCAAGTGGTTCCTTATGCCTCAGAAGCAGGCTGCTTGCTAAAATCTGATTTATTGAGTCCATCAAACCTGGTTTAGAATGTATACCCAACAAAAGCAAAATGAGCCCAATTTCAAAGATAAGCTTATTAGAACTTGGACAATTTAAGGGATAGGTTGTTCTACTGATATTCAATAAAAAATGTCATTTCAAGATGATCTTTATTCCTTGCAATTTTGACAGAAAATAATTTTCTTCAATTAAAAAATATAGAAGGTATATATAGAACATAACACATTTGAAAAGAAAAAGCAGAAAAAATGGATTCTGAAAATCATTCTTTAATCAGCTTTGAAAGGTTAAGCTCTTATCATAGAAAAATGAAAACTTTTTATATTTCAGATGGGAAAATGATCCATCAAAAGACATAGAAGTAAATGTAAACTAATTTTGGTTTTAAAAAAGCAACATATGAAATACGCCACAAACTTTATTTTTATTTGTGTAGTTTTTTCTTTTTTTTTAATTATGACATATGGTAAGAAATTTTATAGGAAGTAGAAAATATTGCTCTCATATTTAGGGCTAAGGTCAAATGTCAACTCTAACACTTAGTAGCTACGTTACTTTGTGCAAGTTAACTAAATCCTAAGTTTCAAAAAAACTTTTCCTAGTTTTATTGAGGTATAATTGACATATAACATTGTATTAGTTTAAGGTATATAGAATAATGCTTTGACATATGTATATATTACAAAATGATCACTAAGTTTGGTTAACATCCATCACCTCACATAGTTACACACACGAACACACACACACACATATACATACATCATATAAAGTAGGATAACTTTCCATAGAATCTTGGGATGATCAAATTACATTATACTATGTAGCTAGAGTAATACATTGCATGTCATACAGCAATGCTCAATCAGTGTTACTTGCAATCTTTTTTCTATTTCAATTCTCTTTCAGACAATGAATGTGCAAGTCAACTGAAGGAAAAAGAAAGTGGAGGAGATATCATCAGAGGAAGAGACAGAGGCAATTTTAATCTTAAGAGATCTTTGAAAAATACAGAAAGCAACAGGAAAAATAAGATTTCTTTTTATATAAAAATAATCTTGGTGTTTATCAAAACTTTAAGAAAAAGAAAGTTAATCCATTTAATAATATAGCACCTAAAGCTCACTAAGGGAGCAAAGCATTCCCCCAAAATGAATTATAATAGTATTTCAGTCACTAGTTAAATGATGGAACCATAAGACCTTATTAAACTTTTTTTCTAAGTTTCCAACAGAGAAAACCCCAAATTTCCATTTTGAAGAATATAACATCTAATTTTATAGGGAAAGCTTTTCTATTGCCACTGAACATCATCCACATAATATAGGCTTTTAACATGCCATTGTTAAATCATTTTTTAAAAGATTTTACTTATTTATTTGACAGAGAAAGAGAGTGAGAGAGAGAGAGCATAAGAAGGGGAAGCAGCAGAGGGAGAGGGAGAAGCAGGCTCCCTGCTGAGCAAGGAGCCTGATATGGGGCTCTATGTGGGGCTAGATCCCAGGACCCTGAGCCAAAGGCAGATACTTAACCAACTGAGCCACCCAGGCACCCCCATTGTTAAATCATTTTAAACTATGTTTTGTTTTCCCAACTCTAAGAATAAATAAATGTATCATCTCTAGGAACTTTTCTACCATGCCATCATTTGAGTGACAGATACAGCCATACTTCTAACCAGGGCTCCACTACTGAAGAGTTTCTGTTTAATCTTGGTAAAAGTCAATTCATCCTATTTCTTTTCTGTGTTTTAGCTTTCTAGCATTATATTGGGGGTTAACAATGCCTTTGGCTTTGTGATTGGAATTTTTTGATATGACCAAATAGTAATTTACATTCTCAGAAAGCTGGAATGAGAATATCCTGTGGGGGAAGGAACAATGGAATATGATGAAAAAATCTAAACCAGAAGAGTTCAGGATAATTGATGTCCCCTCCCTACCTCCCACTCCCTACTCACCCATTCCCCATATCATCAACAAGGACTGATGTGTTTTAAATATCAAAGATAGAAAATCTTCCAAGAACCTGGAATATTTGCACATTGCTTCTGTGAACTGAGAAGCTGAGCCTTAGCCCAATCTTACTAGGGTGAGGAAGAGACTCTTGCTCCTAAACTTTTGATGCCAAATACATTCTTCTTTCTACCTATGTTAGTCTAAAGAAAAACAGAGACAATGAACATCCCAACCTCTGCCTTTTCTCATTTAACTGAGCCACAGATAGTTGTAGTTAAGATTAGTTAAGATCACCTTGTTCTGGGTGCTGTTGCTCATCGTCATGTACTAAGTGGTGCTCAGGGTACCTTGGGGCTGTGGAGTGACCTAATATAATTAAACTAATTATATTAATTAAACTATAAATGATTACTACAGTTGAGACATTTATAGGCTAAATTATTGTTATATATTATTTCTACTTTAAAGAGGTACTCTTGACTTATATCATGATTTTCACAGTGTGGAAATGTCAACCAAATAACCTCAGCTAAGGAAGCAGGAGTTTGGTGCGTGTGTGCACTTTCTGATCCCAGTTGTTATTTTTTTCTTATATCCTTTGAAACTGTTAATATCACATCATTCTTTTAGTTGCAACTAGGGTTGGAGTGGGAAAAGAATTATTTCTCTTAAGTGAAATGTTATAAACCCTTTATAAATCATATATTATGATCCTTTATGAATCATACATTTTAAATCACATAGGAGAGACATCTAAAATGTCAAACGAAGTGGCAGTGCATCAGTCAGGGTCATGGCAGCCAACAAAGTGCTCAGCTGGTGTTGTGAAGAGAATTTAATAGTCTGTGTACATAGGTATGGGTGGGACGAAGGGTATCAACAGGTAGTGGAGCACCCAGGAATTTAGAACCTATGACCATCCTATTACCTGAGGGAGCAAAAAGAGAACATGATGTCACTAGAGCCCAGTGAGAGTTGGAGCCTGGGAAGGAGCATCACGTGACAAGGGTAGCCACTGAAGAAGAGAGAGAGCAGGGAAAGAAAAAAACCCTTGACCTCTCACTGATCCCACTTTTGGGTATGCTCTCTCTGTCTTCCACTAGTAGTTCCAACTAGAAGCCAGAGCACACAGTGCTCAGTTCATGTAGTTTATAAAAGTCTAATTCTTGGAGCCAAGAACGGGGCAGAGAAGGGCAGACAGATCAAGGAGGGGTGGTACGAAATGTGAAATAGCCACATAACCCCTCAGTACTGGCAAGCCATAGCGTTTGCTTTTGGTCCTGCTCACCATTTTTAACCATGTTAAGAAATAGTGAATCGGATCTGTGAATAGCAAAAAGTGAAATCTGTGATGAACCAAGTCTAGATGCAAAATTATCTTGACAGGCAGAAACCAATAAAATGAAATTAAACAGGAAAATTAGATAAGTTTCCCACTTATGACAATTTTTGCAAAAGAATGGGAAGAGGTGGGCAAAGTGCTAAAGTGTCCTAAAAGACATCAATATCAATCGATGATGGCTCATGATTGCTTACAAAATGAACACAAATTGAGGTTGCACTTCCAGCTGCTGCCAGACATCTCCAGCTGCTTGTCCCACACACCTCAGTCTCAGCTTGCCAAAGCCTGACCTGGTTACTTTCTCACCTCCCTCCAGTACTATTTGGACTCCTGGGTTTTTTTATTTTGGTGTTTTTTTTTTTTTTTTTTTGGTTGATAGTATATTGTCCATGGGATATCTCAAGCCAGAAGCCTTGGGATTATCTTTGGTTTCTCCTTTCCATCCCCCATTTAATGCATCAAAAAATCATTCTGATTCTATCTCAAACATCATGTGTACCCTATTTCCTTTCCATTTTCCCTGCCTTTTTCAGGCTCTGCTGTTTCCAGTCTCTAGACTTCTACCATTGCCTCTTCATCTTTTATTTTTTAAGATTTTATTTATTTATTTAGAAAGAGTACACCCACAGTTCTTTGTTGTAACATCTGCAATAACATTTGCCAACCTGTTTTTCTGTTTGTGTGTATCTTCCCACCACTACTTTTTTTTTCATGTTTCAAGTTTTTATTTAAATTTTAGTTAGTTAACATATGATGTAATGTTAGTTTCAATAGTAGAATTTAGTGATTCATCACTTACATGTAACACTCAGTGCTCATCACAGCAAGTGCCCTCCTTGGTACCCATCACCCATTTAATCCATCCCCCTGCCCACCTCCCCTCCTGAAACCCTCAGTTTGTTCTTTTATAGTTAAGAGGCTCTTATAGTATGCTTCCCTCTTTTTTTTCCCCTTCCCCCATGTTCATCTGTTTTGTTTCTTAAACTCCACATGAGTGAAGTCATATGATATTTGTCTTTCTCTGACTGACTTATTTCGCTTAGCATAATACACTCTAGCTCCATCCATGTCATTGCAAATGGTGAGATTTCATTCTTTTTCATGGCTGAGTAATAGTCCATTGTGTATATGTATACCACATCTTCTTTATCCATTCATTAGTCAATGGACATTTGGGCTCTTTCCATAATTTGGCTGTACTTGATAATGCTGCTAAAACATTGAGGTGCATGTACCCCTTTGAATCAGAATTTTTGTATCCTTTGGATAAATACCTAGTAGTGCAATTGCTAGGTCATAAGGTAGTTCTATTTTTAACTTTTTGAGGAACCTCCATACTGTTTTCCAGAATGGTGGCATTCCAGTTTGCATTCCCACCAACAGTATAAGAGGGTTCCCCTTTCTTGGCATCCTCACCAACATATGTTGTTTTCTGTGTTGTTAATTTTAGCCATCTGACAGGTATGAGGGGGTATCTCATTGTAGTTTTGATTTGTATTTCCCTGATTATGAGTGCTGTAGTCATCAAGACAGTATGGTACTGGCACAAAAAACATAGATCAGTGGAACATTGGAGAAAACCCAGAAATGGACCCCAACTATATGGTCAACTAATCTTTGACAAAGCAGGAAAGAATATCCAATGGAAAAAAGACAGTCTCTTCAATAAATGGTCTTGGAAAAACTGGAAAGCAACATGCAGAAGAATGAAACTGGATCACTTTCTTATACCATACACAAAAATAAATTCAAGAAGACCTAAATGTGTGACAGAAGACCATCAAAATCCTAGAGGAGAACACAGGCAGCAATTTCTTTGACATCAGCCATAGCAACTTCTTACTAGACACATTTCCAGAGGCAGGGGAAACAAAAGCAAAAATCAACTATTGGGACTTCAACAAGATATAAGCTTCTGGGGGCGCCTGGGTGGCTCAGTCGTCAAGCGTATGCCTTCGGCTCAGGTCATGATCCCAGGGTCCTGGGATCGAGTCCCGCATTGGACTCCCTGCTCGGCGGGAAGCCTGCTTCTCCCTCTCCCCCTCCCCCCTGCTCGTGTTCCCTCTTTTGCGGTGTCTCTCTCTGTCAAATAAATAAAATCTTAAAAAAAAAAAAAAGCTTCTGCACAGTGAAGGAAGCAACAAAACTAAAAGGTGACCTAGAGAATGGGAGAAGATATTTGCAAATGGCATATCTGATAAAGGGTTAGTATCCAAAATCTACAAAGAACTTTTCCAAACTCAACACGCAAGAAACAACCCAATTAAGAAATTGGCAGAAGAAATGAATAGACACTTTTCCAAAGAAGACATACAAATGGCTAACAGACACATGAAAAGATGCTCAACATATACTACCACTTTTAATTCATCTTTACTGCCCTGGCACTCAGTAAAATATATGCCACATGGAAGATATTCAAATCTTTGTTGAATTATTAATGCATTAATTAATTAATGAGTGTGGAAGATAATGGCCTCACTATACTTTACATTAGTTAGGCTACAGGTAGAGTATTTTGCTTGATTTGGCTGTTTTATTTTAAGAGATATACAACCAAACCAGATTATAATCAGATTATAATCAGAAGAGGACAGATGGCATAGAGGCTATGTCATATATGGCCTTCAATTGTTCTCTGAAATAGGAATAATATCATTTATTCTGTAGCCATCTCATATTCCTAAACCTATAACAATATTAGGACAAAAATAGTCTTTATGTTATAAAATTGACATAATATAGAAAATGC
Organism: Mirounga leonina; assembly: GCF_011800145.1. NCBI lineage: Eukaryota > Metazoa > Chordata > Mammalia > Carnivora > Phocidae > Mirounga > Mirounga leonina. The sequence continues at coordinate 37,955,983 of NW_023270415.1, read as the reverse complement.
ATGCACAGTGTTTACATGCTTAACACAGTAAATATTCAATAAATGTTGATATTTATTATTTTTGGGATTTTATTAGTAGGATATGACACATATTAAAATCGCATACCTTTTGCTTATAATGTTACTTTTACTTTTACCAATTTATAGAATAGGAGTCCTGCATAAAACACAAGTACCTATGCACATTATTAACTCTTGGCTAAGAACAGTATTTTTTGTTCAAATAGATAAGGAGCAGAACAGTTCTAAAGTTATTCACTCCCCCTGCTTTAAGGTTGGATTGCTCCTAAACCATCCCAGATATTATGGTTTACCTCTGTCCTGATCAAACTTACTTTAACTGCAAGCTACAGAAGAACACTCAGTATAGTTAACACAATAAGTGAAATGCAGTGGGAGGACACCAGGGCTTTGCCTGAAATGTGAGGTCAGGAAGGATAGTCAGGTTCACAGGAATTGCTAACTTTCTGCTCTCCATGGCATCATGGTCATTTATTTGTATATTTCTGATTCTATCAGTTGTTTTTTTCAGATTCCATGATGGCTTTAGCTACTTTTCATGGCACATGATGAAAAATGGTGCCCACACCCATAGAGTTGGATTGCCTGCCAGCCCAGGACGTCAGATAACAGACTGGGCTCTCTGAATCCAAAGACACTGGAATGAAAACTGGCCTTGCTTGGGTCAGTTATTTCTCTGTGACCAATCTGCTATGGCCAATAACCAAGAGAAGAAAACACCCAGCAGGAACCCTTCCCAGTCATGAGGAGTTTGATTTTTATAGAAGGGATGTGTGGGATGGCCAGACATTGCAAATCTGTCTACTCCACAGTGCAATTGCCTATGATCCTCAAGGCAGAAAACTGAAAGAGGTTTCATCCAATTTTTTTTTTTTTAAACTTCATGCATAAGTCATTCTTTTTTTAGGTCTAAATGAAACACTTTCTATGATTGCTTAGTAACCTAAGTTCTTTTTCTGTTCATAGTGCACACAAAATTGCCTGGTCATGTTATCCTTTCAAATAAGATTACCAGTTTCACTGTAGCAAGAGCCTCTGGAAAATTATTTCCATTTCAATTTCCAAATGTTTAAAGATAACGAATTGTAAAAGTGTACTAATTTGAGTCTGAGTACCTCTCTGGAGATCCCTGGGCCAGGAAGGTCATCAGTTGATATCTAGGAAGAGAGTGGCACACTGAGAAAATTGCCTATCCACATGGAAGAGGCCATATGTTATAACTAGACAGAGTGTAGTTCGGCTGCCAAGAAAGGGAAAAGATAAACAGATTTGAATTTTAAGCAGGAGAGACATTGATCCTCTTTCAGGTGATAACTGGAGCTGGTGCTGTGTGAGAGAATAGAAGTGCTGATAGTGTGGGGCAGATGGATAAAATGATATATTTGTTCCAAAGTACATGAGAGTGTCATAGAGTCAGAGATGCAGGTGGATCTAATCACATAAAAGCGATTGGCCTCATACAAAGATAGAAATTGTTTTAGTATTCTAACAATATGAACTTAAGTAAGACAGTTCCATTAGAGAAGAAAAGTCTGGATTCTCTCAGAAAAAAATGCAAGATTTACAGTATTGAAAAAAAAAGAGTGAGACAAGAATAAACTCTCCTCTTTCCCCAAACAATGGGAGAGCCAGCTTCAGGTGAAGGAGACACCTGCAGGTTGGGAAAGGATGGCCTGAATGCAGTGATACATGCATGGGCCAGAGAAAAAAGTTTCTTGTATTCATAGTCTTTCAGGAAACAGAGTATATTCCAAGAGAGGGCAGACTGGCAGAGTGTAAGCAGCAGCAAGGACTGATGTATGGAGGAAACGAGACCATGCCAGACACCTTGATAGTGGTATGGACAAGGCAAGGGTAGGATATACCAGGAGTGAAGTTGGGGATCTAGTTAGACCTTGCTCTCTCCAGGCTAACGCAGACTCATAGACTTCCATGTCTCAGCCATGGGTGGAGGCGATAAAACCAGTATTGAGGACAAGACTAGCTACAGACTTTGTAGTGATGGCAATAGATACTAAATTCAGTCTCTTCTGGATAAAACTTCATGAACTTAAAATGTTACTAGATATCTATGTACCTTGGTATGTCATCTGCCAAACCAGGACAATAATAACCCCTATCTCATAATGCTGTGACAAATAATATGTAAGTTACATATAGCAAGTAGAATACATATATATGTAAGACAAAAAAGTGACAAGATTTAGAATCAGGTTTAAGTATGAGAGAGAAAATTCAAATACTAAGATTCTTTGAAATTCTAAAACATTTCTCCATACATCCTTTCCCATTTATCAATTATTTAGATGGAACTAGCAGAAATGGGGATCTCAGAAGAAATGGGAATCTCTAAAAAAAATAGGCTTTTTCAGACATTTTTAATGGTATGAAAGTTGGCAGAAGCTTTTGAAGTGCAATTTTAAAATGCTTATCAATGGGGCGCCTGGGTGGCTCAGTTGGTTAAGCGTCCACCTAAGGCTCAGGTCATCACCCCAGTGTCCTGGGATCGAGCCCCACATCAAGCCCCACATTGGGCTCCTTGCTCAGCAGGGAGCCTGCTTCTCCCTCTCCCTCTGCCTCTTTCTCTCTCTGCCTGCTGCTCCCCCTGCTTGTGCTCACTCTCTGTCAAATAAATAAATAAATAAAATCTTTAAAAAAATAAAATGCTTATCAAAATTTGAAAGCATACACTTTTTGATTGAGGAATTTAACACCTAAAATATAATATAGCTCTATTTAATTTTTTAAAGATTTATTTATTTATTTATTTATTTATTTGAGAGAGAGAGAGATCAAACAGGGAGAGGGGCAGAGGGAAAGGGAGGAGAGAAGCAGACTCCCTGCTGAGCACAGAGCCCTGAAACAGGGCTTGATCCCATGACCCCTGAGATCATGACCCAAGCTGGAATCAAGAGTCAATGCTCAATCGACCGAGCCACTCAGGTGCCCCTAATATAGCTCTATTTATGAGGCAAAGCTAAAATGTAAGGATTTTCATTTTATTGTTTTTCTGCAATAGTTCATTAAAAATCACCCAAATAGCAATCAATTCAAAATTTATTAGATAAGTTGCAATTTATCCATAAAATTAAATTCTTTGTAAAAATTTAAATGAATAGTGTAAGCTTCTACTTCTAACCAAGAAGAGTAATGGGGACTAGATTTACTCTCCCACCTAAAACAATAAAAAACAAATAAATATGTGAAATAATATATTTGTAAGACACTGTACACCAGGCAGTAAAGAGCAGTGATCCCTGAGAGACAGAACAAATGAAATGAACCCTACTATTCCTTCAGCTTACTGCCTTGAGAGAGTTTCCAGGCTAAAGTTCATGGAGGAGGAACCCACCAGAGCCTGGTAGACCATTTGCATTAAGAAGATATTGCTAAGAATTTGGGAAGACCAAAGCAATGAAAGTTCACAGGACAAGGTACTGGAATGGAAAGAGATGGACAGAGAGAGAACTCAGAGTTCTGCAAAAGTTCTCCCTCAAGAATTCAGCTGAGTAATGGACAGTGCATCCACATGAGGAAATGGTCAGTACATAGCAAAGAAGCTAGAAAATATGACCCATAATGAGTAGATAAATCAATCACTTGAAAACAACCCAGAAATGACACAGATGTTAGAATTAACATAAAAATTATGAAAACAGTAATTATAACTGTATCCCTATGTTCAAAGGCAAAACATGGACATAGAAAGTATTTTAAAATCCCAAATTAAACTTCTACAGATTAAAACTACAATGTCTGAGGTTAAAATTAAAAAAAGAAGAGGGGCGCCTGGGTGGCTCAGTCGTTGAGTGTCTGCCTTCGGCTCAGGGTCCAGGGATCGAGCCCTGCATTGGGCTCCCTGCTTGGAGGGAAGCCTGCTTCTCCCTCTCCCACTCCCCCTGCTTGTGTTCCCTCTCTCACTGTGTCTCTCTCTGTCAAATAAATAAATAAAATCTTTAAAAAATTTTAAAAAAGAAATTACTAAAAGATACTGACTTCAGATTAGACAGTGCAGGGAAAAAAATATGAACTTGAAAACATAGCGATACAAACTAGCCAAAATGAAAGAGAGAAAAGTGAATTTTTAAAAAATAAACAGATCAGTGAGCTATGGAAAAATTTCAAGAAGCTGGATGTACATGCAATTTGAGTCCTTGAGAGAAAGGAGAGGACAGAGAAATTTGAAGAAATAATGACCAAAATTTTTCAACATTTGATGAAAAGTATAAACCCATATATCTGAGAAGCTTAATAAACTCCAAGCATTAAAAACAAAATACCTGAAGAAAACTACACCACAGAATAACAATCAAATTGCTCAAAACCAACAACAAAGGGTAGTTTTGAATGAAGAGTTGATGAAGATAGAGACAGGAAGCTCCAGAGCACCCCTTCTCCCATGGTTGTACCTAATGTGTAACTACACACAACACAATTCCCTCTAAAAGACATCTAGACTAGCTCAACAACTCCTACACATTGGTGAATAAGAAAACACCACATCTAAATGGATGTGGAAAGGTTGGGACACTTTCTTGCAATAAAGCCCACTTCTGGCACAGCACCATACAATCAGGAGGGAATCCCGAACTTTCAGCTTCTCCCTGTGGAACAAAGAGCCTAGATCCCACATGTAGTATCCTATCTTTAAGACAACAACCTGAGGGATGGACCCCCAAAGCACCTAGCCCTAAAAGCCAATGGGCTTGGGTCTAAGACCCTCAAGACTATAGCAAACAAAGAAGCAATTCTTAATAGGCAGTAATACTTAATGCACTATCCTCCCCACCCTCAGGGCTCAGCCTGGAGGAAGCAGGCAAAATCATCCAACTCCTCGTCTTTCCATGAAAGAGGTTTATGAGCGTACTTTAAAAACGGCTGCGGGAGGACCAGGGTTTAATTTAGCAGGCTCCTAGGGGCCTTCTCCTTCCAACCTGCTCCAAGTTGTCACGTCCTCCTGGGAGAAACTTGTGCCTATGACTGCACCCCAGCCTTTATGGCTGTCCCCCAAGGGACTGGTCCCTATATCATCTGGCTCTGAGAGCCAATGGGGTTTCCTTTCACAAGTCCCACAAAACTGTAGCAAACAAAGAAGCAGTTTTTAACCAGCTCTCTCTTCAGAGCTCACCTTGGTGCAGAGGAAGCAGGGAAAAATAAACACTCCTCTCCCAGTCTTTCCCTTTATCTGCATGCTTTAAAAGCTGCTGCTTCAGGGCCAGGCTTCTAATTTAGCAGGCACCTAGAGGCTGGCTACAATCCTTTCCAGTGTCCAGTGCCAGTGGACACTTTCCCTGCCTTCTCCCTCTAGCCCATGCCAGTAATAAATCCAAGTCCCCAGGATCTCCTTGAAAGGAGCTTGTACGTATTCTGGAGTCCCAGATTTTGTGGCTGCCACCCAAAGGTTGGGCCCTGGGTCACCTGGCACCAATAGCCAGTGGGGCACACATTTACAGGACTGTAGCAAACAAAGAAACACTTTTTAATGGCCTAAGGAGCATTCCCCGCCAGATGCAGCTATATTCTGGAGCCTAGCACGAAGGGAGGAGGTAAAAATGCCCATATTCCAGGTTCTAACCGGGAGGGTATTAACTGCATACTTTCTCAACTGTTGCCTAAGGTCCCAGCTTTCTAATCAGCCTGCCTGTAGGTACTGACTTCGATCCTCCCCTTTAGGACCCTTCCAGGCCTTAACTTTGGGAGCCACTAAGAATAAAGAAGTTTGAGAGAAAACAAGAAGCTTGGGCTGGGCTGATCAATAAGGATCATCTCCTACTCAAGACTGCGTTGTCAAGACTGGGAAAGGTAGCTGTTTCATCTAGCGCACAGAAACCAACACTAAGTGTCAAGGAAAATAAAGAAAGAGATAAATATTGTGCCAAACAAAAGAACAGGAAGAATCTCCAGAAACAGATCTTAACAAAAAGGAGATAGACTTGAATGTAAACCCAAAACCGTAAAACTCCTAGAAGAAAACATGTACACTCCCTGTCATAAGTCTTGGAAATGATTTTTTTGGATTTGAACCCGAAAGCAAAGCAACAAAGGCAAAAATAAACAAGTGAGACTGCATCAAACTAAAAAGCTTCAGCTCAGTAAAGGAAACTATCAATAAAATGAAAAGGCAACCTATGGAATGGGGAAAATATTTGTAAACCACATATCCGATAAGGGGTTAATATCTAAAATATACAAGAAACTTGTAAAACTCCATAGTGGAAAAAAAATTTAAAAATTCGCAAAGGATCTGAAATGACATTTTTTAAAAAAAGACATACAACTGGCCAACAGGCACATGAAAAGCACTCAACATCACTAATCATCAGAGAAATGCAAGTGAAAACCACAATGAAATACCACCTAGCCCCTCACAAGGCTGTCATCAAAACGGCAAGACATAACAAATGCTGGTGAGGATATAGAGAAAAGGGAACCCTTGTACACTGTTGGTGGGAATGTAAATTGGTACAGCCACTATACAAAACACTATGAACATTCCTCAGGAATTAGAACTACTCTATGATCCAGCAATCCCATTTCCGGTTAAATGTATATCCAAAGGAAATGAAATAATTACCACAAAGAGATATGTGTACTCCCATGTTCATAATAGCATTATTCACAATAGCCAAGGTATGGAAAAGCCAGGTATGGAAAAAATCTAAGTGTTGTTTGATGGATGAATGGATAAAGAAAATGTGATTACATATATGTGCATACAGTTATATATGGGTGCAGAGAACCCATGTAGTTGAAAGTACATGTGTAACTTTTGACTCCCCAAAAACTTAACTACTACTCACCTATTGTTGAATGAAAGCCTTAATGATATCATAAACAGTCAATTAATACATATTTTATATGTTATATGTATTATATACTGTATTTTTACAATAACGCTGGAGAAAAGAAACTGATAAGATAATCATAAGACAAAATACATTTATGGTACTGCATCAAAAAAAATCCATGCATAAGTAGACCCACTCAGTTCAAACCCATGTTGTTTAAGGGCAATATATACTTTTCAGGCATAAAAAGAAGGAAATCCTGCCTTTATGACAATATGGATTGACTTTGGGCATTATACTAAGTGAAAAATATGAACCTGAGAAAGACAAATACCATATGATCTCACTTATATGGGGAACCTAGGTGACCTTGTCTTCAATGAAGAGTTTTTAGATATAATGCCAAAAATACAATCCATAAAAAGAAGTTGATTGGTTGTACTTTATTAAAATTTGAAACTTCTGCTCTGTGAAAAACACTGTTAAGACAATAAGAACAAGCCATATATTGGGAAAAAATATTTGCAAACATGTATTTGATAAAGAACTTGTATCCAAAATATACAAATATCCTTAAAACTCAACAATAAGAAAATAATCAACCCACTTAAAAATTGGCCAAAAGATCTGAGAAAACACCTCATTAGAGAAGATGAACAGATGGCAAGTAAGCATGTGAAAAGATGTTCATTGTAATATCTTATTAAGGAGTTGTAAATTAAAGCAACAATGAGATCCTATTACAGTCCTATTAGAATAGCAAAATCGGAACAACAACAAAAAAACCTGACAACACCAAATGTTGGTGAAGAGGTGGAGCAACAGGAACAGCCATCCCCTGCTGTTAGAAATACAAATTTTATGGTTGCCTTGGTTGGTTGGCAATTCCTTATAAAGCGAAACATACTATACAATCCAGCAACTGCACTCCTAGGTATTTACCCAAATGAATCGAAAACTTATATCCACATAAAAACCTGCACACAAATGTGTATGGCAGCTTTATTTATATGTGCCAAAAATAAGAAGCCACCGAGGTATTTTTAATAGATGAGCGGGTAAACAATCTGTGGTACATCCATACAGTGGAATATGATTCAGTGAGAAAAGGAAATGAGCCATCAAGACATGAAAAGATGTGGAAGAAGCTTAAATGCATACTGCTAAGCCAGGCTGAAATGTCTACGTACTGTATGATTTCAGCTATGTGATATTTTGGAAGAGGTAGAACTCTGGAGACAGTGGAAAGATCAGTGGTTGCTATGGATTTGGAGGGGAGGAGGGGAGATGGATGAGTGAAGCACGAGATTTTTAGGGCAGTGAAATTATTCTGTAGAAAAACTGTAATGGTGCGTACACGTAACTATACATTTGTCAAAAGTCCTTAGAGCTGTAAAACAGAGTGAACCTTAATGTAAACTATGGATGATAGTTAATAAAGTAATGTATCAATATTAATTAATTTTAATGAATGGACCATACTAATGTAAGATATTAATAATAGGGGAACTGTGTATAAGGGTGAGGGATGTGGGGTGAACATATGAAACTCTAAGAACTATCTGTTCAGCTAGTCTATAAATCTAAAATGGAATTAAAAAAATAAAATCTATTAATTATTTTTAAGAGGGGAGAGGTGGGCATATATATCTATTTGCATATCCCACAGACTGTTTCTAGGTACAAGAATGCGGAAATAGTGATTATCCCTTGAGATGGGAGAACCTGAAGTCTGGAGTGGGAAGGACATGAATGTACTTTTCACTGTAAGCCCCTTTATACGATTTGAATTTTTAAATAAAATATCTGAATCACTTTTTCAATATATATATGTAAATGTATATAAATATATGTATTTATTTATATTTTAATATATTTATACTTTTAATGTAGTTATACTATATATTTATATTATATATATATATGAATAAATAAATAAAGGGGAGCTTACCAGGATATTCTCCATTGACAAGGGATTGACCAAAGATAGTTTCCAGATTTGGAGGTTTGAGATCCAGTGAAATTGCAAGAGGAGACTAGAGCATGCAAAGAAGCAATGCCCAGTCAAGGAGGACCCCGGTCAGCATTTATGCTCCTCTTCACTTCTTAGGGACTAGTGGGTACAGCTTTAATTTGTGATTTCTATTAGAATCAGACTGTGAGAGCCTCAGTGGTGGGGCCATGTTTTCCACTACTTTCCTCCCTCCTAGGATGGCTCTGTACCCAGTGGCCACTTAGGACCGCCTGTGGTCAGTATACTCTCAGCCTGCTGGTACTCATGAAAAACTTGCTGACTAATGATTGCAACTCTGTTATCAATTCCAAACCTGCCGGGCTTTTAAGATACAGAACAAAAGAATGAATGAATCAGAAATGATGAAAGCCTGTAAAGCTTCCTGGCTCAAGAGAAGCCTAAGGAGCTGTGTTGATTGAACCCAAAGAAAAAGGATGACTCAATGCTTATTTTAGACTAGCAGAGTTAATAGGCATTCTGTATTTGGATTTATTTGGTAAGGTTGAGAGGGGCAGAAAAGATGAAAAATGGACCTCTTTGGTTGTATAAAATACTGTTCCATGAGACATAGTGTTTTCCTGGCTGCCCATGCTCTCTCCATGTCAATAGCGTGGGTACTGTCCTTCATATGTATCTTCATCAAAGTTCCAATTACTAGGGCTGGGCTTTGAGTAGTAGTTTCAGCCCCAGTTGTTCTCTTTCACTTCATATTCTTCTCAAACTCTTCTTTCTCTGGTTTCCATGTCTTTTGGTTTCATGTATTCACTGTTATTAATATCCCAGCAAGAATATTTTCCCACTTAAAAAAATGATATGTTATCTCTTCCTATTATAAAAAGCAGTAGAAAACTTTATGCTTCTCAAATGGCCTTTTATTACTCATTTAATTAGATAGAATGAGCATAATCAATATCTATAAATTGCTATAAATCCAAGTTGTTATGCACAGGCTATTATTATTTCTATTTTAATAACAGCATGATATTTTTAAGGTATCTCATAGATTTAGACTTTCATTAGTAATACAAATAATGCAGATGATATTACTTGGTGTTAATAGAACGAAATGCTTCTCTTTGCATATATATGAATCTGATTTTTAGAAATGTTTCCTAAAATCATGAGGTCTTCCTTCTTGTAGTCACAAATAACATCACAGACCACAAGTTTTCTTACGGTTTTCTTGAAAGTCTGAAAGCTTCCCTTCATGCCACTTCTTTTGTACTTTAAATATCATTCTACCTTCCTATTGCCGTTTGTTCAAAGGATTATGCCCCAGATTTCTCTCTGGCTAGCTCTCCCCCTCAATGAGAATTTTATTTCATTTATTTCCTTACTGGCCATTTGCCATTTTGACAAAACAGTGTGCTCCCACTGAGACACAAAACAACTTTGGAGAGATGCAAAACTGCAAATTATGTTCTTTTCAAAAGTACTCAAGCTCACTTGTCCTGACTCCCACTGCCTTGCCGAAATTTACAGATATCAGAGCTTACAGGTGCCCTGCTCCCTTTGTCCCTTTCTTCTTTCACATAAACCTCCCTATTCCCATTTCGATCTGCTGGTAACCTAGTTTAAATGACCCATTTACTTTTATATTGTAAATGAGCACATTGTTGTCTAGCTGTTAGTAGTCCACTTGGAACAAACTTGACTTTATGAATGTTTTCAATATGTGTTGGAGCTTTTGCACAGGACCTAAATCTCCCTTCTGAGATTTGTAAACTCTAGCCTATAAAGATATGTCAAGCCCCTCTCACCCTGCTACCTTCTTCAGATATCCCTAGCAGGAAGCATGGGATCCACCAGATATAAAATTTCATTTGTTGAGGTTTAAGTCTAACTTCTTTCATCCTGTTTTACCTGTGTTACTTCACTCTGACCACGATGTTAGGGAAGATTTGCATTCCCCTTTCAAAATAGTTGAATACTCCTACATAATTTTCCACTGGCCCTGTTCTTATACGTTTTATGTAAATTCAATTTCTATGATAAATTAATAACTGATTTATTTGATTATCAAATCCTAGGTCAGGATAGGACTTTAATAGGTCAACTCAAAATGGGAATCCATCTGGCATTCAAAATCCCTAAGATGTTATGCCACCTACACAGATTGCTTAAGCTTTGCCAAGCATATTCATAGTGAAACAAGAGGTTAAAGTTAACTTGTAAACATATGACTTAATGATGACAGTTGTGACAAAAGAACTTAGTAGGTCATAGGTCATGGAGGTAGCACATTAAAGTCTAAAAAACATCTCAGGATATAAAATCTTTCTCTGCAACCTATTAAAGAGCTCATGCCAGTGGGATTTAAATGTAATCCTTATTTTAAAAATTCAGCTTCAATTAATATTATTAATAGAGGATCTTGATACCAGAATACTTTATAAATAAAAATTAAAAGTTGTTACTATTCACCTTGATTTTAGCCCAGTGAGACTTATGTTGGATTTCTGAACTTCAGAACTGTAAGATACTAAATTAATATTTAGGCTGTTAAGTGTGTGGTAATTTGACAAGTGGATGGGTGTGCTGCCAGGCTTTGGGGTGGGGGTGGGGGATATCTCTGTAGACACATTTCCTCCACTGACAGAGTATTATTCCAGAAACATCTGTTGTCTTCTCACTCCCCTACCCCTACCAGGAGCTCAGCCCATTAAATGCTCCCTGCCAGCCACCCTCTACCTCCAAATTTCAGCCTCTTCTTGGTTCCTGGGCTATCTCCCTTCACTGTCCAAGCTCTCTCTTTCTGATAGCCTATAGCTATTTCTTCCTGCACCCATTTCCACTGCTGGGAAAGGTCATTTTCTGAGATATGGAGAGCATACAACTTTTTAAGTCAATTTTTATAATGTTTATAAATTCTAAATTTGGGGGCTCTGGGAACAAAGACCCAGTCACTCTAAGGCACCAATTGTATGTCTGATTTTAACCAATTCTGCTCAACCGCAGCAAAATCAATCTTGTAGCAATTTACATGAACCATGAAAATCTTCAAAATGGACAGATAAGGGTTCACTTATTTCAAAAGAATAGAGGTGGTCCAGAGTTGCCATCAGCCCAAAATTATTTTGTATTCGCAAGAGCTGCACTAAAATGTTTATGTGGATGATAATACTACCCAAATGGAAAAGAAAAATAACTTAAATGACTTGAGGTTTTCAAGCAACTTCTAGGTACTTAGAGAAGCTAAAAGAAGAGCATTTTTGAGTGGACCTGAGTGATAATTCTCAATTTGTAAGTGGGGCAGGATGACTTGTAAAATGTCAGTTGAGTGGATGCCTTTCTGTTCCTGTTAGTTCTTCCTCCATCTAAGGCTAAACCTAATGATGTCCATTTGAGTGAAGAGGGCTCACCCCAGTGGCAGAGATCTCAACTCTAAATTGCTAAGTCCAAAGAAGTACTGTTTTTGATGTGAAACAAAAAGATCAGAGATGGTTGGTACTTCACCCCCTACCCTTTCAGAGAAAACACTTTGATGGGGGGTGTGGCTGTGGGGAGGGGAGAGGGCAGTGAAGAATACAAGGACAAACAAGTACAGAGTGAGAAATCGAATGGAGTTTGTGCCCCTTGACCTCTTAAAGCAGAATCTTAAGGGGGTGGAGGTGGGATGGGAAGGGAGGGAAGAAAATGCAAGAAGGCCCCTCATGAAATTTGGGGGGCATTTGAGAGAAGAGTCAGACTTGTTTCCTATCTGCCACTTGAGAGAAACAGTCCTGTAAGTGGGTTCTGTACAACTGGGTTTAGGAGAAAGCAAGAGAAGTGGTAGCATGACCCACATGGCATGAGACAGGCCTCAGACTTCCACTCCCTGTAGCAGGGTGAATAGTGGCCCCCCAAAACATATGTCCTCATCTTAAACCCTGAGACCTGTGAATGTGACCTTATTTAGGAAAAGGGTCTTCGCAGATGCAATTAAGTTAAAGATCTCAAGATGAGACCATTGTGGATTATATGAGTGGGTCATAGACCCAATGGTAGCTATCCTCGTAAGACAGAAGAGAAGAAGATGCAGATAGATACAGGGAGAAGAGAAGGCTGTGTGAAGATGGAGGGTGAGAAAGGAGTTATACAGCCAGGATCTGGGAGAGGCAAGGAAGGATTCTCCCTAGATCTCAGACTTCTAGTCTCCAAAAATTTGAGAATAAATGCCAGTTATTTTAAACCACCAAATGTATGTTAATTTGGTAAGGTAGCCCTAGAAAACCAAGATACATGCCCTCTGTAGTGATTGAGGACCTGAGAAAGCTGTCGTGATTTATGTTTTCTGTGCAACTGGAGTGAGGGGGAAATTATGGCCAGCTCCACAGTGGGTGTGCTGCTAGCATGGGGAGAAGGGCCTGGGCCCCCAACCAGGGATAGGAGGGGAGAAGCTGCATCAACATGGAATTTTCTATATTCTGAACCTTTGCTAGAACCAAATGCAATACCCACTAAAGCCACCACTGGTATCACTTACTCTGTGATCACAGGCCAAAAGGATATTGTTTATTGATGACAGTGTGGGAAGCAGAGGCAGAGGAAGAGGTCTAAGTACATGCACCCTTCCTTTACCACCAACTCCAGCATCAGGTGGCTATGTAAGATCCCCAGTGAGTTCACTCGTACCAGCAAGAGCAGGAGAAGAACTCAGCTGGGCTGAAATAATCATTATAGATTTGACCAAGAAGTCACTGAATTTGGACTGAACTTACTTATAATCACCTTGATAAAGTTGAAGCCAAGAGACAGCCTTGAGACTTGAAAAGAAATGACAGATAGTTCTAGAAACAAATCTCAACTTTGGACCCTTCAATTCTGTATCCTGTTATAACCAAAACCATGTTACTGTCTGCAACTACAAAACAAATTGTTCTTATTTAATAGTATATAGTTACACTTAAATAGTATTTAAATACAGTTAAATTTTGTGAAATATTGGAAAGGGTTATTTAGCAATAGGAAAAGAATCAAGTAGGGCCAGAATTGTGCTTAAAAGGAAAAAGGGATAATACTAGGGAGTATAAGCAATTTTTTTTAACTTTCCAAATACTTTCTATTCTTTGGCTGGCAGAAACTCAGTTTTTTTGTTTTTTTTTGTTTTTTTTTTTTTCAGCTATTTACCTTCCTTGGCAGGGATGTGGGCCTGAGAGAGGCAGTCCTATCCTCAGCCCCAAAGGCAGTAGAGGGTGATTCGTCAAAGTCAATCATGACCATTTGATTCTTTTTTCAGTGAATCATCTATTAAAGACAGGTGGTGCAGTCTTGGGCAAAGAGATATAAGAGGAAGTCCACTAGGAAGTTGCTGGAAGAAGGTCCTTGTATCTATAAATACATACATGAAAAAACTTCCCCTCTTCATTTATTGTATGTTGTAGTGACTGCCCATGATGTCGGCAACTGTGTCACTCATGTCTTGACCAGCAGGGACAAGAATGACAAGCAGATAATGACAGGAGAAAGATAGGGAACAAAACTGGGTCCTGAAAATTGCAATTGAATTTCTAAATTACTAACCCTGGACAATTCTATCTCCAGACATCTTGTTTTTTTCCTGTCCCTTGCAGCTAAGAACATGCTAACTGATTAGAAATGAAATAAAACTATTAAATCCTGATATAAACTTCTTGATGAAATTTGAATTGAAGAAAAAGGAAAGAGATTATCTAAAACTAATTGAATTTTGTGTTAAATATGGCAAATCAGTGAATACTAGTAACTAAGAAGCAGGCCATAGTATGAAATAGATTTGAATAAATTCTTATCTAGTAATGTGATAAAGCAAGTGTGTCTGTAAAAATTAATGCAGGAATAAAATGCAATAAATTTGAATGAATTCCTACACATGTATCTACTGTATATGCAAATGTTTCCTTAAAAACTTAAAGGAATGTTAAAGACATTTTTGTACCTTCATTGATAATGAATATTTCCCTGAATATTAGCCTAACACAGCAAGCAATAGAAAAAAATGGAATGAATTTTAATAGAAATAAGTTTAAACCAAAAAAAAAAAAAAAAGAAAAATGCCTATGGCTTTTGAGCCATGGATTATCATAGGATACTAATATATTTCAGTCTAAAAGGTTAAGTATTAATCCAGTCTGTATGGCTGCTGGATTGCAATTTTACTAAGAGAAATGATTCAAGCTAAGAAACTTCATTTTACTTGAATTTCCATGCTCCATCACTTGGAAATTACATCATGTTTACTGTCACATTCTGCACTACTTTTCACCTTTGACATGTGTCAGGTGAAGGAATATTTTTTAACATTTGTGGGGAGGATTTTGTCATAAATGTCCACAAAAAGTGAAACCTTTCAGGACTCATGGAAATTAATGGATCTGTAAATGCTTCAGAAATTGTAAAGTGCAACACAGAATTGTATAAGTACACCCAATTAGTTACCTTACTTTGATAAAGAGTTAGACTTTGAATCATGTGATAACTCCTGAATATACGGCTATGGAATGGTTGTGTAATAAAATGATGAAAGCTTAATGTTTAGTATTTTCAGTGGCTGCATAGTATTTTCAATGTCTGTGTAATAGATAAAGAGCATTAATGGTATGTTCAGTGCAAGCTCTGGTTTGGGGAGTTGTGGCCAGTACCTTGGGGAAAGGATTGAGTATTCCAGATGACCTAGGTAGATTCATAAGTGATCCAGAAGACAGTGAAGAGGCTCAATAAGCAGATCTTTAAGAAATTGCCTTGTACGAGGAGAATCCAGTAATGGGGAAAGAATGCAAACCTCATTGAAGTTGCATCTCCTCCAAGAAGCTTTATCTAGCTATGCCTTCCAGTTTGACCATTCAGTATACCTCCTGCACTACTAAGCCAGAATTAAATCCAGTTAAACCTTACCAGCTTCCTGTATGACCCAACTACTTTTATACACAGTAATTCTCATATTTAGAAAATGATTAACATCATATTAAGAATATGATAAAGAATATCTTATTCTTGGGGTGCAATTGGTTGAATGACCAACCCTTGATTTTGGCTCAAGTCATGATCTCAGGACCCCATGATGAGTCTCGCACTCAGCACAGAATTTGCTTGTCCTTCTCCCTCTGCTCCTCCCTGCCCTGCCTCTCTCTCTCCTAAATAAATAAATAAATAAATAAATAAATAAATAAATAAATAATAAAATCTTAAAAAGAAAGACTATCTTATTCTCCCTATTTAGTATTCCTAGCTCACCAAATAGGCTATGAATCCACTGAGGGAAGGCACCATATTTTTTTTTTTTTTCCTCTTCCAGAGAAACATATAGAACGTACTGAATATTTTATCTTGGTTTGTATAATAATTAAAAGTGTAAGCTTAGAAATTTGTCAGATGAAATTTCAGTCTGGCTCTGCTACTTATTTCCTTGTAAATTTAGACAAACCATTTAACTTTTCTGGGTATCACTTTTCTTAATACAGATCACTGGAAATAATTTATGTAAAGCTCCTAGCAGAAGGAAGTGTTGAAAGAAGATAGATTTTTATTTTTCTGTGTTATGACCAGTAACAGTAAGAGGAATGGAGTGTGCAGGCAAACAGTTCAAGAAATAGACCACAGTTACTAAAGGGCTAGAGAGGGCAGTCTCTGTGGAACAAGTACAAGATGTGGACTCATAGAAAAGGACATGGAAGACACATGACACAATGACCATGACTACTTTGAAGATCATAACCTTATGGTCTAACTAATATTTGAGAGAAGGAAAGACAATTATAGGACAACATGAAAGACTGCGGCTAGATATAAAGGACTTTCAAAAGGATGTTATAATATAATAGCAGATTATAAAAGTTATACATTTCCTTCAGATAACATGAAGATAGTTTGTGGAAAAGAGTAAAGCTAAAAAAAAGAAAAAAAAGAAAAAAGCATGTGGCAAAAAAAAATGTCTAGGAGTAATTAAAGAAATGTAAATATAAGAAAATTGAGATTCATCAAATATGATGCTATAGTTAGAAATAATATTGCAGCTGAGAAAAGGAAGTAAGATATAGTTAAAGTAATTTACAGTGTCAACTGAGATGAAGAAAATGTAACTGTGGCATATATAAGGAAGAGGGATAGCTTAAATGTAGAGCTCATTAAAACACAGCTCAGCTCTTATATGGTACTCAAAACACTGGTATTTTAACACCTTTCAATGATATGCCTTCTACTACCTCTCATCTACAGGTTTGATTTATAGCTTTTCCAGAGTAGTTTGAATACCGTTCATTCCATGTCTGTCCTTTGAAAACTGCCCTTCACTTCCTTTTGCAAGCCTTTCATTGGGCTATCTTCTACTCCTCACCTAACTCTAGCTTCCCCTTGTCAATTCATTCACTCTTTCAAACTCATCTAAAGGTCTATTTCCTTTAGGAAACTTTCCTCACTTGAGAAAAACAGATAGTATTTACTGCTTTGTATATGACTTCTAAACAGACCTCATATCTCTTCACAATCCAACATGTGAAAATAAAGTCAATAATTTAAGGATGAATAATGAAAAAATAATCTTGGCTATAGGATGGAACTTAGTATAAGAGTCAGTCTTGGATTCCATTTGCCATTAAGCAGGTTGACAGCTTATTATTATTACTCAAATTTGATTATAAAATATTCCCTAATATGGGTTAATGATCTTTTAGTAGTCTGTCACTGTATAGAACCACTGAGAAATTCTTTTCATAAAATCCTTTGTTCACCAGCAATCTTTTAAACTTTGGTACACTCAAGCCATTGCTGGAAATGACATTAAGTCTCCACCTTGTCAAAAAAATTCAGGGAATGCCTAGGCAGCAGTTACTACTTGAAAAAATCTGTCAGGGAAAAGCTTGTTCTATGCTTTAATAGGAAATGAGCAGTTTTCCTTTTTCTGATTGCAAAAAATTAGTCACACTCTCATCAGCATAATGATGCAACATTAATGTTTCTTATACTTACTTTCTCTGATTCATAAAAGAAATAAGGCTCTAGTGATGTTGGAACCTTTGGAGAAGGAGCTTAAAAAGCAGTTTCAAGTAGAAAGTTGTCAGAAAATGATTCCTTGAGGAGAAATACTCAGAGGAAAAGCTATGGGAACTCACAGCTTTTGATGGCCCAAATCCATAAAACAAGGATGTGAAAGCAAATTAAGAATACAGATGTGCCAGAAAGAAGCATCCTAATTATGGGCTTACAAAATTTGGTTAGATTAACCCTTGGTCATAACATCTATGGATTAGTAAGAAGCAAGTGCTTTTATCTTTAGATGTGTTTTCCTTCTACTTTTCCCCTTGTGGGACTTCTATTGTTCAATATTTTAGGTTGGTATTAATAAAAATTTCTGACTTAGTATAAACTCATTTTAAAGAATAAAATATTTTTCCTCCTCTCCCCAGACTTTGTATGAAGATCACATAATATGACTGGTGAATAGTCCAACTCCACATAAAATTCTCATTGATAAATTAAACTACACTAAAATTAAGTAGCATAAAAAAAGAGAAGCCAAGAAATCAGAGAGAAGATATTTGTACTCTTGCCCCAGGTTCTGAAAATATTAAAAATATATTGTTCCTGTAAATCAATATGGAAAAGACAGACAACTCAGAAAAATAAGCAAAAGAAAAGACATTTCACAAATAGCACATCTATATGACTCATAAATATGTGAAAAGCTGCCAAGCCTCATTAGCCATGATGAAAATGCAATTAAAAGCACAGTGAAATAGGGCTATATATCCAACAGAATGGCTAGATTTAAAAAATTTGACTGACAATGTCAGGTGATGGTGAGGATGTGGAGCAACTAGAACTCTCATTTCCTTCTGAGAGTATAAATTTAGACAGTCACTTTGGAAAACTCTTTGACACTATCCTGTATAGCTTTAATTTTAAGTACTTCACTACAAATACCTGTGTGTATGTGTAGCAAATTACATCCTATATGCAGTTAACCAACATTTGAAGGATTGTAACTAGGAACTCACACTCAAGTATTTAAATAGCATTTGAAAGATCCTAACCAGAAGTCTCATCTCCAAAGGGTAACAAGTGCTTCAGAAAATGAAATCCTTTCTAGTGGGCTTCAAACTAACAAAAAGGCTATCAGAAATAATTTTTCATTAGTAAAATGAGTGGTGTTCGAGACATGATTGACTTGATATGCTGCACAGGATTTGCATCGTTGCAAATATACCTTGCTCAACTGGAAGGTTAATTCTTCCTGCCATCAGAATATTGTCATTTGCTTCAGCATGCATTTTTTACCCAAGGTGCTTGTGGAGTCTCCAACAGGACAGAGAAGAGGGACTTCAGGAGGCAGCATTACAGGTTAGATAACTGTTTCACTTGCCTGCAAGTGTTTGTATGTGTGGAAGAGTTCCACTGGAGACCCGCCTTCACTGTAGTATACCACCTCCCATATGGCAAGGTTGTGGGAGACAAGAACTATTGTCCCCTCCTACCTTTAGTCCTCTGAGGCTGTTGAAATCTACTAAAGATAACTTTTTTTTTATTATGCTATGTTAATCACCATACATTACATCATTAGTTTTTGATGTAAAGATAACTTGACAATAATAAAAGTCAAATTGGCTTAGGTCAGTTCATAGCAAGTGGAGAATAAAACTCCTGAAAGCTGAACTGTAAGCACTGTCAGTAGACAATGGCAAATGAATCTATTAAGGAATTTATATTTATAAAACATCAAGGTTTTCATTTAATCTATTAATTGAAATCATAGGTGCAGTCCATCATAAGCATTAAAAGATATCCAAATAAAAGAGTACAATCAGAAGGTAGGGTGCCTTCAACCATACTACCTACTATGTTTCAGGCATAGTAGTCAATGCTTCAGGAGAATATAATGTTAAGTCTCCACTGGACCCCAAATTGCTAACAGTTCAATGAGGGGGAGAGATGCCTCAGTTAAAATCAATATAGGGGCTATGATAAGGGATATACACAGTGCAATAGGCACCCAGAGAAGGAGGGACTTAATCTGGGTCATAGTGAAGGTGAAATTTTATTTAGGTCAAGAGCAGAAGAAGATTAATACTATTTACTAGAAGGGAAAGTATCATCTGCAAAGTCTTAAAAAACAAAAACCCTCCAGAATCATGGTCAAAATATGAATGCGGGAAGCCAGGTATGTCTAGAGCCCAGAATGTATGAGGGGCAGGGGCGGTAGCACAGAGTATATTAAAACTTCTCTAGGTTAAAATCCCAATTCCTCTGCTTTTCTACCTGTTTAATCCTGCAGCTTTGTCCTTCACATAAACGAAATAAAGTCATATTACCTCATAGTTGTTGTGAGGACCAAATAAGTTAAAAAATATGTAAGTCATATAGAGCACAACATGGCATATAGTAAGCATTCAAACACTGTACTAGCTATTATTGTTTTTATAAAGTATTGTGTTAGTTTGCTAGGGGTTCCATAGCAAAGCAGAGTGGTTTAAACAACAGCAGTTTATTTCCTCACAGTTCAGAGGCCAAAGTCTGAGATCAAGGTGTTGACAGGATTGGTTTCTTCTGAGGCCTCTCTCCTTGATTTGTAGATGGCCATTTTCTTTGTCTTTATGTGGTGTTCCCTCTGTAAATGTCTTTGTCTTAATCTCCTCTTATATCAGGTTAGAGCTACCTTAATGACCCCATTTTATGTTAATTACCTCTTTAAAGACTATCTCCAAACACATCACTTTCTGGAGGACTGCAGGTTAGGACATCAACATAAGAATTTTTGAGGAAACACAATTTAGACCATAACAAGCAGAGCAGAGATACTAGCAGAGTGTGTATCTTGGCAGTATGAAAGGTTTAATTTTTTTTTTTTTGGTTCTGGTTTGATTTATTTTGTTTTCTTTTTAATAATCCACCCTAAATTCAGATCTTGATGACTGTCTTCCAACCAATCTCTCCTCCATTATTAGTGGCTTACATGTCAAGGCTGAATACAGAAAGAGTAGATGGGGAGTGGGAAGGTAGAGAATAGTTTAGGAAGTGGGTAAGCCAAGGTACCTTGGAGAGGGTATGAGAGAGATCCCAAATGGAAGCAGTCTCTTTTCCAGCTCAGTTTGCACTTCCAAAGTTTCTTCATCTTGACTCTAAATTGGGCTCTTGGATTGCTGGGGCATAAGGAATAGGTAGCAGGTAGCCACAATCATTTTATCTTTTTGTTGTTGTTGTTTTGTATTTATATTGCTATAGATAGGAACACTGTTTTTTCCTTTTTTTTTATTAGTTTCAGGTGTACAATTTAGAGATTCAACACTTCCATACAACACTTGGTGCTCATCACAAGTGCACTCCTTAATCCCCATCATTTATTTCACCTATTCCCAAACCCACCTCCCCTCTGGTAACCATCAGTTCATAAACAGTATGGAGGTTCAAGTTAAAAATAGAACTACCCTATGATCCAGCAATTGCACTACTAGGTATTTACCCAAAGAATACACAAATATTAATTCAGAGGGATCCATGTACCCCAGCATTATCTACAATAATCTACAATAGCCAAACTACGGAAACAGCCCAAGTGGTCCTCAACTGATATATGGATAAAGAAGATGTATATCGTGCCCACAGTGTGTATATATATATATGTGGAATATTACTCAGCCATAAAAAGAATGAAATCTTGCCTTTACAATGATGTGGATGGATCTAGAAAGTATCATGCTAAGCAAATTAAGTCAGGCCGAGAAAGACAAATACCACATGATTTCACTCCTATGTGGAATTTAAGAAACAAAATAAATGAGCAGAGGGAAAAAAGAGAGAGACATACACCAAGAAACAAACTCTTAACTGTAGAGGGCAAGAACTGTGTTTGAAAGAACTTGCCAATCATCTTGAGTTTAGATTTTATCTTGTGAATGATAGAATACTGACAGATGTCTCTAGGTAAAAAATTAATTTGGTTAAATTTATTGTTAAGAATTGTAATACTAGAAAAAAATGGAGGAGGTTCTAACCGGAGCAGAGAAAAACTGATTTCAGAGAGGCTGAACATGGCATGATTCACACCTTCAATAAAGTAAAGGCCATGGAGGAAGGAGGAACAGCTGGATTCAAGAGATGATCTCTTTAATAATTAATAATATTGTATTATATGTCTGAAAGTTGCTGTGAGAGTAGATCTTAAAAGTTCTCAGTACAGACTTATACACCTGAAGCTAACATTATGCTAACTATACTTCAATTAAAAATAGTTCTCAAAGCAAGAAAAAAAATGTAATCATGTATAGTGTTAGATCTATTTCACAATATATATAAATATCCAATCATTATGTTATACACCTGAAACTAATATAATATTATATGTCAATTATATCTCAATTTTCAAAAAAAGAGAGAGATGATCTCTGACCTCAAATGGGGAGGATTTGAGTGAGTGACAAGTAGCAATTGCCAATCATAGATTGCAAATTAGGAAATGGTGTCATTAACCAGGACAGTGAATACAGGAAGAGAAGTAAATCTCAGGACAGCCCTATCCAAAGGCCATAGAATCATTTTTAGACATGTTGAGTTTCAGGAGATTTGAGACAACCAGGTGCTGACAGAGGTCAGCTTGGACATGTGTTTGGAACTCAAGATTGAGATATATATTTGGAAATCCATTACCTAGTGATTACTAATCTTGGAATTAATGATACCAACCAGGAAGAGGAGATACAGTGAGAAGAAAACAGTTATGGGTATTGTTATCTAGAATGGAATAAAGGCAGTGAGCAAGACAAGAAACATTCGAAAGAAGGGAGGTGGTAGCAAGAAAAAGGACGGCAGGAGACAAAACAGTTTACAGTAGTCAGTAGAAGAATTCTCCATATACTTGGTTGCACTTCATTGTCCTTCATTCTCTACACCAAGGTATGTACAAATCCTGTTTTCCTTCAGGCTCTTGATGCAGTTACAGTAGTGGTGAACCCTGTGGGCTCTGGAGTCAGGCTATTGAAGTTCAGTATTCAGCTCTACCACTTACTAGGTATGTGACCTTGGACTGATTACATAACCTCTTCTTGCTTCAGTCTCACTTACAAAATGAAAGTAACAGTAGTACCAGTGATATGAAGTCATTCATAGGAAATAAGAGGTTATATGTACAAAGTTTAACACTCAGTAAGTGTTGGTTGTTATTAATATGGACCAAAGGTACCATATTATAAGATGGTTTCAACGTAAAATATGCCTTACAATGATACCCCACAAATAGTCCACTGAATTAGTATATAAAGGAATAAATACATCTTTTTCCTTCCAACTTTGTCTTTTCTGGAAAGAAATCTGCCCCAGGAGTTTTACTCAGCATTATCTATCACATTGCTTCCACTCAATTAAGCCAGGGTAAGAAAATAACAAAATTAAAAATTTGAGGCAAGATATTCAAATACAAAAATCCCTACTTGCATACAGTCTAATAGTTAGGAGCAAAGGGACTCTTCCAGGTATTTGTTTAGACAACTTGAATGGCTTCATTTCTGAAGGAATACTTATGTTAAGCAAATTTGGTTCTACATTATCATGAGATGTTCTCATCATTCACCAATTAATTGTGTCCACAGTATATCAGGCATAGAATATTTATTTTTGCATGGACTTTCCTCTCATATACAATAAGCAGGTAAGAATCAAAATCCACAAAGAAACAGTGGATTCAAGGCAGCACCTCTGTGATACATCCACACTTCTACATTAACTACAACCTCCTTCACGGTTTATAAAAGGTTTGGTTTTCTACTTTATTTTTTAGTATTTCTCAACAAACATTTCAGAGAAAACAAAGAGCTTCCCTTCTTTGTATATGAGACAAGAGCACTGAGAGTTGGAAATAATTGACATGAGGTATAGAGGGTAAGAGTGGGGCCAAATTTGGCCTTGGCTGTCATTCTTCCCTCCTAAGCATTTCAGCCCATGGTGTTATTGTGGAATGCAAGAATCTGGTTTTCTGTTGGCAGTTTATTTCCTCATATTCTCTGCAATGGGAACTTACTGTTCTAGCCCTTTGACAATATCTGCTATTGTTTCCTCGTTCTCTTCTTCATCTCCCCCCACGTCAGCAACTAGTGTTTTATGTAATACTATTCCATTTCCTTTCTTTTTACCTTATCAAACTCTGATATCAATAGAGTCCAGGCTTCAAACTGTAGCTGACTTTCTTAGGACATTTAACCCTCCCCAGAGTCAAGGATAATGGAATGAGACAAACAAGGCTGAATATGGATCAGTAAGCCTGCAACCTGCTGGCCTCCGACTGAATGTCTGAGTCAGTTTCCAAGTGTGGATAATGATGTTTCCTGATCAGGGACGGATTAAAGCAGTGTAGAAGAGAGAATAAGATATATGAGTTTGTGGTAAATACCAGAAGGGGAATGAGTCATAATGTTCTCTCAGAAACCATTGTGTTAACTTAGCAGGAGGTCAGGTAGAAAGAGTTTTTCTGGTAAATAGCTGCTCCTGTTTATTTATGTCCAGCTACATTTTTCCAATCATTCTGAACATCTTTTAGAGAGGATTAAAATTCATGGACTGACTCTAAGGGATCAAACTGCTAATAACATGTGCATTAAATCCAGAGGTCATCATTTGCTCTAGATTGAGAACATCACTTGAAGTTGGATGTAGAGCTATTACAAGTACTCCATGGTCCATAGTTTAATGACGATCTTTAATTCATGAGCTGGTCTAATTAAAAAGTCATTTTCTCAATTAAAATTCTTAAGCATTAATTTCACTTAGGTCATATTTTCATCTTAGCTAGTAGTCTTTCAAACATCTGATTTTTAAAAAATACCTGTATTACCTAGTCTAATTGTTTGCCATTTATATCCAGTGGATGAGAAAAGACAAATCCAACAAAATATGTTTGAGGATATCAGCTGTCAACTATTGTTATTTTGTTACAACTAAATGTGTTTAAAAATCCTCAGTGTTAGGGGCTGTGTTATCACAATCCTCACTCCCCATCCCACAAACAGCCACACCCTAACACTAGACCTAATAGGTACTTTAATATAACAGATTATTACCATTTGCTAGGATGTGCCAACAACAGAAATATGTACAAGATATAGAAATAGTAAAGAAAATGGAGTCAATGATTTGGGATGGCAATGTGAAGATAGGGAAGGCTCACAGGAAAAGAAGAAGTAGATACAAGGGTTATCAAACCCTTTCCCTGCTGCACAAGAATCCAACCGTGGGTTACCCCCTAAGTCTGTTACTTGAAAGCCAGATAAGATGGTACATAATAGCTATATCACTAGGCAATATTTACCTTATGGTAAAAATAACCCTGATTGGTAAATTGCATTTAGACTGGGAAAATAATAAATGAGCTATAAATACCAAATAGGGGAACCATAGCTTTGAGCTTTCCTGACTACAAGTGACCCTTGGAAGCAATGCCTATGGAATTTTTACAAGAAAAATTGACCCTGTGAAGCATGTGGCTTCTTCTATGACAGAGCAGCACCTGTACTTGCCCCACAGGGGTCTCCTTTCCTTAGCCCTGAGACATCCCCTGGGGAGATGATAGCTCATGGAGAGCTGTATGATTGCTGCATCAGCTGCTGTATGGACTCTTTCAGTGTTGCTCTTTTGCCAAGCTGTGGTTCCTGTGCAGTATCTTCCAAGTAAATTGGTGCCAACTGTGGCCTGAGCTAACCTTGGGAGTCTGCATGTGTAGTAGAACCTTAGGAGACCTCCTTTGGTGGGCAAATCAGAGAAGGCAAGGAAAGGGTATTCTAGGATATAGGGCAAAGGGCCTGATAATTAGCTTTTTTGATTGTAATGTAAGTGCCTGACATTAAGCTTTTTATTGCTTAAGGCATCCACTTCAAACACACTGCCAACTCTATAACTAGATGAAGAGCCAGCCTGTCCCACCCATGAAATTTCCCTTTTAGAAGGTCGTAGTTGACCTAGACAACTGACCATTTGAATAACCCTATTTTCCCCTTACCATGCTTTTGTTCCCACTCTTGTGTTTTAAATTCACCAATAAAGGGTGAACCTGTGCAACCCTAGGTACTCTACCTATGACCCCAGTAAAGGCAGAACCCAGGTCCATGTTCAGTCTCTCTCAGTTTCTCTCATCCTCTCCCTCTCTTCCCCAAAACCTCACTGTGTGGCCCTGGTTTGCCTTGTACCCTCCAGAACTTGTAATAAATTTGTTTTTTCAAAATTTCCCAATGGTTGTTTCTGATGTAGTCTTACAATCATAATAAGAGAACCACAAGGGCTGGTCCAGGTACAACACTGGCTTCAGATGGTGAAATGTGTGTGGGCACTCATTCACAAATATTGCTGGTCCAGAGGAGTGCCCAGGTAAGACTTGAACTGTAGGACTAGATCAGGAGAAAAAAAGTACTGGTTTGAAAGCTACTTTTAAGAGTGATCAATTGAACAGAATATGAAGGAGAGCCAGAAGTCTAGGTGATTCCCGGATAAGGTGTAAGTGACATTTTGAGGAATGGTAATTAGCCTGTCATCCTGAGCTTTGGCAGAGAATTCTTTTACAATAAAATATTAAATAATATTCTCAGAGTTTCTATTTATCATGGCATTTTATTTTGGAGAACTGTGCAAATCCCACTGCCTTGCCATTTCCTAATTTTAAAAGGCTATTTTTAGTTCATTCCACTGTATAAGTAACGGTTTATTGAATTGGTCAACTCAATAACGCCAGTCAGAAAAATCTTTATTTTTCTCCTCATGAAACTCCTTTAAACATACCCTAGCTAATCTGCTTTCTAATTTCTCTTCCCTGCTTTGAACAATATCTCTGGAAGATCCCAATTTTAAACAATAGAACAATCTCATTTTCAGGCATTAATATATCACCTCAGATCTAAATCAGAACATCAACTCTCATCCAATATAAAGATGTCCCCTGAAGTGGAGGTGACAAGGAGGTGATTTATTGCTTCCTAATCCCCAAGCCATTGCCCCAGCCTTTGGCTTTACGGCAACCCCTTGGCAAATCCTCCAAAGGCACACCCACTTAGGCTCTTGCTTCTGTGGTTACATGGCAGATAGTTCTCTCATACCGCAAACTCCCAAATAGCTCAAGCCCAGCTACTTAGCTCCTTGACCACTCTGGCCATTGGAAAGCAAACCATATCCTTGCCCTTCCCCACTCTGACTCCTTCCTGCCCTCCTTCTTGACCCTCACTTTCCCTTACAGTTGTTTTACCCAGCCCCTTGCCTTTAGGCCTTTCCAGGTCAGAAGCCAACATCACAGTCTTTGGGACACACCACCGCACTCCCAGGTGGACACAGGGATGGTTTTCTCAAGAACTCTAAGGGATCACCAATTCCCTTTCATTGATCCTATCAATTATTTTTAAACTTTCTTTTCTTATATAGGATGAAGGAAATATAACAGAAGCAGTTTACATCTAAATCTAAATGCTGATGATCTAGCATCTCTCTTTAAAACTTTTTGGCATTTAACACCTATTCTCCTTAACTTTGGGGCCCTCAGCTAAACACTGAGAGAAAAGGAAAGGTACCATTTATCATCAATTACATGTATTAATTGTATGCCAATGCCAAATAAGCCAAATAATTTTACATTTGCTACCAGAAGCACAAGGAGTAATTATTGGTACAATAGGTCCTGAATGAACAGGCAAATAGAAATGAAGGTCCACCTCAGGGAGGAGAGTTCAGTGTGTTCTTGTTTTTGTTTTTTTGTATTTACCTGGCTATAAGGGTATTATTCACATGCTTGTAAATGGCACTTCGATGGCCTGTCAAAGAGGTCTGTTAGAATTTCCTGCTGATGAATGTTTTTAGGGTTGAGTTTTGTTTTCTCTTAGGACTAACAAATAACTAGCAAAACAACAACAAAAACAATGCAGTTCATGTGGAGTAGAGCAATTACCCTTAGTAATGTGGATTTTATGTTTGCTTTTTGCTTTGGAAAATCATCAATTTTTGCTGACAGGCAATCGATAAGTAGAATAATAGTCTCTGTTGCAAAAATTTAATTCTGTATCTGGGCTGTATATTTACTATTATGGAATTTTCTTAAATGCTTATTCAGTTCAGACACCAGTTAAAAAGGCTAAAAAACATGTGGATGTTGGGAAAATTGGGGTGGGGGTCATGAAAAGTTAGTTTGTTTTTAGACAAGCAATTGGTTCCACATTTGTTAAAGCTCATTGGATTGAGTCCTGCAACAGCTTTTATGCAATCGATTTGTTCCTGTAAAGTTGTGTGTAAATCAATTTTTCATAAATTGATTCATACTTTGAATGCATTGAAAGCTTGCTATTTAAAGCAGCACTACTCTAAATTCTCTTGTAACAGGAAGAATTCTTTTTGTGAAATAGATAACTGAGAGAGAGAAAGAGAGATTTAAAGAAAGACATGCGTACATAACCAGTCTGTAAGCCGCCATTTGAAAAAAAAAATAGACGTAAGACTTATTTTTAAAGGAGCCTAGCATTAGAGTCACAGAAGCTCTAATGGCTAAGGGCTTTGTGAAAAAATTATCTTCTTCAAACCATGTAAAGTTTTTACACTACAGTGCATGTCCAGAGGGCTCTTGTTCTCATTTCGGCTTTTATCTGAGCATCTCACACTGGCGGGTGGAAAGGGAATCAATGAGATCACTTTTTTGTTCCCTAGCAGCAGTCATGAAAATGCCCAGAAAGTTCAACATTACTGAAGATGCAGGCAAAAACTAATCTCAGTCCTCAGAATAACTCTATGCTTGAGCGACTGTCATTATCCACATGTTATAGATGAGAAAACTAAGGCACTGGAGGCTAAGTGAATCCCCAAGGGTACTTCATTAATAGTTGGTAGACTCAATATTTGGACCTCAGCAGTTGATTCCAGAGCTCAGACTTGAATGACTACATCTCATTACATGTATGTGTGTTGATAGATAAATGGAGGGAGGAAGGGAGGGATGGTTGGGTAGGTGGCTGGGTGGGTATATAATTGGAGATATGGATATAAAATGTTTAAGTACTATAAATAATGTAAAATTATATGAATAATTTGCAACTAACACTTTTAGTGTTAAATAAAATAGCTGTTGTCAACATGGATCTTGGACATAGTTCATTGGTTTTCATTCTTCAGGAGGTCAAACATCTGCCACATTTATTACTATATAAAAGTTTACAAGTTGTTAATGGAAGCCCTGAAGCCTAACTTACAGTCATGCTTTGAAGTATATGACTCTTTTTTAATTGGAAATTTTATATCAAATTTCAGTATTTAACTTCTTTTTATAAAACTGGATATTTGGCAATAGTAGGCCACATTTTTATAAGGGAAACAATCAATTTGGGATTAGCTATATTCTTTAGTTTGCCAAAGTTACTATAATGCCTTAGAATGTTCCTCATGGTTTTTCTCACACATTTACTTTACCTCTTAGCCTCTCAGGGTAAAGGAACTTTTGAACAATGGACAAACAAACAAACAAGCAAACAACAATAATAACACTGTCAAAGAGTTCAAGGAAAACTTTCACACAGCAGATGCCTAATTGTGTGTGTGTGGGGGGGAAATTCTGCTAGTGAGAAGGGACTTTCGAAAACAAAATAAAAACAAACACACGTAATGTTTTTAACATAATTAAGTATATATTTGATTAATATTAAATTTTTCCACTGCAAGGCAGCATTTGATGTCTTGGTCTTAACAGATTTGTTTTAAGGATTCCTGGCTCTGCAGATATATTCATGAAGGAATGCAGAGGTTGTGGAAGAAAGATCTGGTCCTCTAGGAGTCTTTGTGCTCAGGAAGGAAAGCTGGGGAGTTTAAATAGTTTCTGTGTATTATCCAAGTATGAGCAAAAAGGATGTAGGCCAGAAACCAATAGAAAAGTATGAAATAGAAGAAAAAACATATTTCTGATACATTCTTAAATTCCAAAATAAATGGAAATTATCACTTGAAAATAACTAGGGTCCTACTAAATACATATTTAAAAATCCTATCATAGGTTAAAAGCATTAGCTGGCTTAAGCCTTTCATTTTCTTTTACTTGCATTTTATTCTATCTGAAATTAGGTTCTGATTCTCTCAGTAGGAGACTAAGGCAATATTTGTAGTAATTATATTACTTTGAAGGAAGTCTATGAAAATAACTGTGTGCTGTTATATTTCTTTTCACAACTCTCCAAACACCATTAATGAGGAATCAAAAGTGCCCTGCAATCAGAACAGTAATATAAATACCCACTCACCCTCCTGTGCAGCCAGCACAAACAATGAATGCAAGTTTCCTGACTAAACAAATATGCTTTCTATTTCCTGTTCTATTGGTAGGAACATGCCAAATGTGGGAGGCAGCCATGAACTCGGTCCACCGAAACAGCCTCTTTCAATGTGCTGCTAGTCATGTTTCAAAGGACATTTTGTAATCATCCTTCACAACTGCCTTCCAGAAGGGAAATACTGAAATACTCAAGAACACAGCATTTGGAAGCAAACTGAAACAGCCTAACACTTGTGAAGAGGTTTTTGATCTTTAGATATCTACCACCAAGTGAACAGAGGAAAAAAATTTGTTGAGGATCAAATATTTTATAAACTCCTTCAGAAAAACTAGGATTTGTTTCTGTGAACATGGACAGAACCATATGTTTACCATGTCCCTCAGACAGCTTACAAATCGCTTGATAATTTTTTCTTCTACACCCAAGATGAATGCTTTCATCTTCCCTTTCTGTGAATGCCTTGGCTAAATTGTATGTTCAGTGTTTATTAAACTTTACTTTACATTTGCTCAAGTTATTCACCCACCTGAAATTCCTTCCCTTCTCTTCTCTGCTTAGCTACATATTACCAGGTCCAGAATTATCTATGGACTATATAAACCACCAGTATTAGTCTAATATTTTAATATTTAATGTATTTATTCATATGTTGCTTTGCATTGTATTTTAACTTTAGATACATATGTGTCTTCCTTACCCAACCTGATTTTGGTCTTTGGGGGCATAGACTATATATTTTGCCCCATGGTATTCTCCATAGCATCCAATAATATATTCCTAAACTTTGAGTCAGATAGAGAATGATCACTTTTCTAGTTAGTGCAGAACCTACACAGAATTAATTCCCTGTAACATATCATTATGAAGTTCCAACATTATCAAATGAGCTAAGCAACTGAAAATTCTAAAACCTTAATATTTTTTACTTTCATTATTCTAAAGTTATTTTATTTATGGGGCAAAACACAACATATTGGTACATACATACATAAATCTAAATATATGTTTATAAACTGGAAATTTACTAGCTGAACAAAATACTGTTATGTTGATAAGAAAATAATTCCTTGCATTGAGGTAGTATCTTTTACATGAGCATCTTGAAATGTATTATTTCCCCCACACACTATATTATAGAAGTCTCTTCCCATATCCATACATTTTGGTAGAATTTCAAATATTGGAAGTTTAAATATATAAACACACTGAGGAAGGGCTGGTAATATGCTCTTTTTAACTCCTTACCCATAACTTTCTCTACCAGGCTGCCTTTTGTACCTGATACCATAGGTCCATAAATCTTGGAAAGAGCAAAAGAATTAACATTTGGGAACCTGGAGATTGGGCCACCATTATCCTCCTTTGACACATTTTATTCTATGGGGTCCCACACTCGAGTCATAACATCAAAGTCATCCAACCTTTTCAGTTTCTTCCTTCCTCCTCCTAAACCTACAAACTCTCTGAAATCTCCATGGCTTTCCCGAATTAGCACTTGTGACAGGTATAACAGTCCCTAGGTGAGGTTAGGAGAGCTATTTTGCATTTTATAGTTTATAAATTTCAGACTATTATGAGACAGTGTTGACCATGCCATTTATGCATGTGTTTCTGAGTATCTTATTTCTGCTTCGGGCTAGATGTGTATCCTTGAACAGGTAACTTAAACTCTTGATGCTTCAGTTTCTTATACATGAAAAGAGGATAATTAATGGCTACCTCAGAATATTGTTAGAAAGATTAAGTGGAAAATTCACATAAGGCACTTAATGAATACACAGTAAGGACTTGTTTCATGTTAATTGTGATGATGAAAATGTTGATTATCATTGACTCTCCAGAATTAACTGCCCCATCATGCATGTGCATGTTCACTGTAACTCTAGAAACATGCAATGATCTGCATGCCTGA
Organism: Mirounga leonina; assembly: GCF_011800145.1. Classification (NCBI taxonomy): domain Eukaryota; kingdom Metazoa; phylum Chordata; class Mammalia; order Carnivora; family Phocidae; genus Mirounga; species Mirounga leonina. The sequence goes on along the minus strand of NW_023270415.1, from coordinate 37,924,033 downwards.
GAAATCAGAACCAAGATAGTGGAAAATCAGTTTGGAGTCTTTAATCTCTTGTTCTGTATTATCCATCAGTTCTGCTTTTCTTCTATTTCCTTTAGACATCTATATTTTCAAGAGAATCCTAAGACCCTTCCTAAATCACCACATAGAACTAAATCAAAAGACTAGTCAAAGCCATAGCTTGGCATTATGTGAAAAAAAGAAATCCTTAATCTGTTACTCTTTTTGCAAGAATATGTTTTTCTTTTCCTAGTGATAAGAGATTAACATTAGGAAATAGGAAGGGGAAGGAATGTCATTTGTGAACTTGATGTATCAGTCACAATTCCAGCAGGAAAACTGAATCCAGCAAGAAAGCACGATCCACTCTAGGCACTTTTAAAGCAGAAAGAGACATAATATTGGGGATTTGATTCCCATCAAATCATTTGAAGAGCTGGTGAAGTAAACAATAACAAAAAAATTCCCCTACTGTTTGTTCTCTGGTTTGATGCCAGGTTTCAGGAAGCTGCAAGAATCACAAGAAACCACTGCTGATAATCACAGCTGCCTGAAGCATGAGTCAGGTGGTTCATAGGCAAACACTCTGAGGAGCTACAAAAATCTCATGCCTACCATTTGCTAAACTTCTATGTCTGTTTACTTTTGCTGAAGGTGCAATAATTTCATAGATGTGTCTCTCATTGGTGGAATCTAAAGCCAAGTTTACAAGAGATTTTTTTAAAGGTAGTTTGAAAGCTTCTAGGCCCTGAGGTATAAGAAAGAACATAGGAGGGTAAATGAATAAATGCTGTTTGATTAAAAGGAGAAGTCTATCCAGCACAAGCCACTCCTTTGGCTACTTATCATCCATCCATACAAAATAAATAGATATTGAAATTTATAAACAACAAGAGTATGCTTACATGTACCATGACTCAACTATCCTTCAATTTAACAAAGACTGACAACCTCTCTCCAAAGAATGAAGACCAGAGTCCCATTAGCCACCTTTACTCATCTGGAGTTAATGATCATTACTCTCTTAGTGTAGCCACAACCCTTTCATATCTTGGCATCTGAAGACAAAATTAAAAAGATAACCACCATCAATATACTTTATATAAAATAGTTGGAAAAGGGACAGTTTAAAGAAAAAAACGGACATACTGTAATAGTTTTGGTCTGTTATTGCTTACAAGACCACAGTTTATATTTTTGATGCCCCTCTTACACTACCCATCCATCCACACTTTCATTGTCATCAGTCAGCATCCAGATATCATGCCTGTTTACCTTAATTTTTGAAGGGTCTAAACCCTTACTGGTCCTGCCTGCATTTGTCTGCTGCAGTCTTCCATTAACTTTTATCACTGGACCTAGGAGTAGTAAGAAATACCCATATGATCTCCTGGGTTCTAGATCTAATGCCCTCTGCTCCCATTGGTATAGCCTATTTCCCCCTAATCATCAAAATCAATCACAAGCTAGGAACTCTATTTTTACCTGTTGATTTAGTGGTATAAAGAGAACAATATGGCTAGGTGGGCACTCTCAACATCTAGTTCACTGAGATTCATAAGACTCTTTTTGTTACCCATGTTAAAACATTCCTCCATGAAGAACCAAGATCTCCAATTAGCATAGATCTAAGTTATAGGAATAAAAGCAGAATTTTTTTTTAAAGATTTTATTTATTTATTTGAGAGAGAGAGAAGAGAGACAGAGAGCATGAGAGGGAGGAGGGTCAGAGGGAGAAGCAGACTCCCTGCCAAGCAGGGAGCCCAACGCGGGACTCGATCCTGGGACTCCAGGATCATGACCTGAGCCAAAGGCAGTCGCTTAACCAACTGAGCCACCCAGGCGCCCTAAAAGCAGAATTTTTGTCAGTTAATCATCAGTCTAAGGAATCACCCATACTTCTACCCTTTGTTTCCCAAACCAATGTAGAGATCTCTGTGGTTCACAGAGCTATTGGAGAAACACCATCACATTTTGGATGCTTGCTCAGAGATAACAGCATTTTTTGAAGGACAATATTCCAACCTCAAATTATTGTCACCAAGCCAGTGCTGTCTTGGGTCTTTACCAGGTCATTTCACTGTTCTATTATGTCAGCTGCTTTGAGTGAATTAGTATATAGTAATACCAATGAATTATGTGTTTACCAGAACACTAATTCATTTCTTTTGCTGTAAAAAGGAGTTCTTAAGACAGAAGCAACTTTTTATAATATGCTATGAAGGTAAGTAAGAGTTTCTTTAGGCAAGAGGATATATAGAGAGTAGATGAGAGATGGAGAATAATATGCATAACCTCTAATTTTATCTAATTGAAACTTGAAATCTGTATACCCATTTTATTATACTTTTAAAATATATGTAGGTAAAAAATCCCATTGTGTGTGTATATGTATACCACATCTTCTTTATCAATTCATTTATTGATGGACACTTGGGTAAAGATGTGCTGTGTGTATGCACAGACACACACACACACACACACTCTGAAATATTACTCAGCCATAAAAAGAATGAGATCTTGCCATTTGCAATGACATGGATGGACCTAGAGGGTATAATGCTAAGTGAAATAAGTCAGGCAGAGAAAGAAAAATACCATATGATTTCACTCATATGTGGAATTTAAAAAACAAAACAAAGAAAAAAGAGAAAAACAAAACAAAACAAAAGACTCTTAAATACAGAAAACAAATTGATGTTTGCCAGAGGTGGGAGTGGGGGGAAGGATGAAATAGTTAAAGGGGATCAAGAGTACAATTATCTTGGGCACCTGGGTGGCTCAGTCAGTTAAGATTCTGCCTTTGGCTCGGGTCATGATCCTGGAGTCCCAGGATCGAGCCCGCATCCAGCCCTGCACTGGGCTCCCTGCTTAGTGGGGAGTCTGCTTCTCCTTCTGTCCCTCACCCTGCTCGTGTTCTCTCTTGCTCTCTCTCTCTCTCTCAAATAAAGAAAATCTTTAAAAAAGTACACTTATCTTGAGTAGTGAGTAACATATAGAATTGTTGAATCGTTATATTGTACACCTGAAATGAATAGAATACTGTATGTTAATTATACTTTAATTTTAAAAAAGAAAAAAAATATATGTGTATAAATGATAGAAAAATATAAATTTTAATCATTTTTTCCTAAATAGATTTTGATATGGACAAGCTTAAATCAGTTTCTTGTAAAGAGCTTCCATATATTCTTACATGGAGATCACTAAAAATGCCATAGGCGTGTGGTCATTATCCGAACTGAGTAACTGCAGATCGTACAAAGCTACTGTTACAAAGCAAAAAAAAAAAAAAAATTGAAAGAGGTATTTGGCCTGCAGAGGTAGGGAGAGAGAGAGAGAATAAGACAGATGAGATTGAGATGGGAGCTTAATAGACAATATCTGTTATCTGTTATCTGTTATCTTCTTTATTGTAGGGATCCTTATCCCAGAGAAATTTTATGAACATCTTAAAATGAAAGCACAATGATCTACATATACATGGAACTTTATCTGGAGAGAAGATCCATACATTTGTCACATTGTCAGTGGAGTCCATAACAAAGAAAAGAGTTTAAAAAATCCCAACAATTCCTCATTGGATCAATAGTTAGCAATGAAATGGCTGGGTAATTTTATCTCCTTGTTTTCAATAGGGTATAACCCGCCTGAAATTATCAGGCTCAACTAGGCCTGCTTTTATTTATTTTTTTCTTTTTCTCCTTTTCCTGCTCTTTTCCCCCAAAATTTTCTACGCACTCCAATATAACTATTGTAGCAATACAAACTATTGCTAATTTAAAGTGAAAGAGCTAGTTCTTCCAAGTTCAGTCTGAAGTTTCAATGTTAATTAAAATTATGCTTATTAATCATTCTTTTATTAAACAAGTTTTAAATTGTTTAGTTGGTGCCAAGTATTGTATTAGTCTCTACAAATGTCAAAGAACCATTTCTTTACTCAATGAGTTTTCAGTCTAGTAAAAGGACAACCATTTTAAACTAATAGTAGCAAAATAGTGTAGTAAATAGGGGAATGGAAGTGTGTAATACTGCATTTTTTTGCTGTCTCTACTTTCTCATTTACCTCCATTTCTCAACTGACTTTGATATTTCTTCTGTCCAGCTGCTACAGATAAAATGCTATAAAAAATTCAACAATCTCTTGGTTACTTTATTCAAGGAAAACTTTCCCATCTTTATTTTACTTGCTCTTTTTGCAACATTTGACATTTCCATCAGTCAGTGTTTAGTCAGGAAAACAGAATGACTTTGAGAATATGGAATGCAGTATTTGTTATAGGAATTAGATCTTACAAAACTGTGGAAGGAGCTGCGGAAGTAAGGTGTGGAAGTAATCAGAGAAAACTCTCTAACCAACACTGGCACAAGTAGACAGTTTGGAGCTTGCCTGAGAATCTGGGACTGCAGGCGCACCTAGCTGCTGCACTCGAGTGGCAACTGAGAAAGGAAGAGTTGCTTAATGGATCCATAGAAGGCTGTTGTCCTATGTCTGGTAGTGGCTCTGGGATCAGTATCAGGGTTGCTGTTGGAGTCACTACAAAGCTGGAAGTCAGAAAGAAGTGTTGGGTACCAAGCAGGAGAACAAGGACAAGCTGAAACATGCTAGAACCTCCATACCTGTCTCTCAACATATTTAACCACTATAACTTTAAAGACAGCAATGGTCATTTGCAGAGATGTGGGTGGAACTAGAGTGTATTATTATGCTAAGTGAAGTAAGTCAGTCAGAGAAAGACAAATACCATATGACTTCACTCATATGTGGAATTTAAGAAAGAAAAGAGATGAACACATGGGAAGGCGGAAAAGAAAAAAAAAGGGAGAGAGGGAAACAAACCGTAAGTGACTACTGAGGGTTGATGGAGGGACGTGGGTGGGGGATGGGCTAGATGGGTGATGGGTATAAGGAGGGCGCTTGTTGTGACAACACCGTGTGTTGTATGCAAGTGATGAATCACTGAATTCTACTCCAGAAACCAGTATTGCACTGTATGTTAACAAAATTTAAATTGAAAAGAAAATGAAAAAAGAGAGAGAGTGCAAGTGTTTCATTCATGCTGCTATCTTCCAAATCCTGTGCTCATTTCTTTTTGGGATACAACTACCCATACAGGAAAGGAAATTCTGGGAAATGTAGTTCCAACTTAGGTTGAAACTATGCAAAACCACCAAACTATTGTCCTCCTCCCTCCTAAATCAATCTCCCACCTGGATTTCTAGGGATCTCTTCCTCCTCTTTCCCTTACTGCCTTTCTGATTGCTTCTTCTTAAAGAAAAATAGAGATATGGGTATGAACATAAATATGTGTATGTATGTAGATATATATGGATATGAAGATTAATTATATTTAGGTTTGGATTTACTTAGATATGTTTAGATAGGTTATAAAATGATCCAAACCAATTAGATCATTTAAGAAATATTAGGTTCTTTCAGGTAATGTTAGTAGATTCTGTGAGTAGTTCTGTGGGAACTCTACATCCCTTTTCTCACAACCTTACTAATAGATGCTGTCTTACAATGAAAAGAAAAGGTCTCAGAACAAAATTCTACCAAATTTACAATCATGTATTAGCAAAATGATCATGCAACCTGTTACATAGCATGGAGAAAAATCCAAACTCCGCCTAAATACACTGATTACCACATTGCATGAGAGGGTCACTCTAAGGTGAATATAGTAGTGTTCTGACTGCTTGTGAAGTCAACGTTGGAGTAGAATCCAGTTTCTGATTTCTCCAGGAAGAAGAGAAACATAGGACTAATGGGACTATAGATTTTTACTATTCTACAAATGGCATTAAAGTGCTGGGCTTATTGGAAATTTATTCAAGGTAGTGAGGGTTCTACAATATTTTAACCATGCATCTATCCTAGACAACCCTCACTTCTCCAATGATAATGAATAAACACTCTGGGGTATATTTCAATAAATATATTTTAAGTGTTAAATAACCATTTTGAAAATGTTGATTCCTGATGAAATGGACTTCAAATGCTAATAACGATACCCAAGATGTGTATTAGAGTTCATTTACACATACACCTTTATATAGAACTATTGTAAAATAGATCAATATACTACTTGTTTCATTATAAATAATAAATAATCGAAGTATAGCTTTCTATAGCTCTATAACACAATAATTATGCTATTTATGTTTGGAAGCGTGGAAAAAAACAGTCTATTCTCAAAAATCTTTACTATTTTTCAAGCAACATCCTACATGCTGCCATAGGTAATGCTTATACAAGCTTGAGACAATGTCAGTTCACAATCCTCTCAGGAGCTTCCCTGGGGTAACCTGAAAGTGGCCCCATACACAGAGGGCAGGGAGAGGAAGAAAGAGGCAGGCCACTCCCAGTTGGTAGGTGGCAGTTTTAATAAACAAAGGGAACTTACATAAAAGGCTTGTCTTGGGCAGTCACAAGGCAAATGGATCCTCGCACCCACCTGCCAGATCTTTAAACTTTAAAATGTAGAGGGATTCCTTAACTGGGTACGGTCAAGTACACTATGGCTATGTCCTTGGAGCAGCCCCTGGGAGCAGGAAAGGCAAACAGGACACACATTCCAAGGACAGGGGAGGAGGTGAGGAGTCTCTGAGTACCCAGGTCCAGCTCACTGGTCAACCAGTTGTCACATCTTTTCTGTGACCTGCCACAACAGATAAGTTTAGCACCCCATCCCAATTCTGCCTCAATTAACGCGCCATCTAGTTTTCCTAAATTAGAGTTCTGTCCATGGGACATTTGCTTAAAAATCTCTGAGGTCTCCATTGTCCACATCCTCTTAACTTTACCACACCTTTTAAAATTGCCAATTCTCTATGCATCAAAATAGATCTTCTCTTTTACCAACCCAGCTTTAACTAAATTGGAAAATGCATCCTGCCTCTGAAATCACTAAGTTGAAAGTAGAAACATGTGTGGCCTAGACAGTGATCTTGTGTTGCTCAGTCTCCTTCAGCTTGACTGAGTTTCTGCATTGCTTGTTCTTTATCTTCCTACTTTCTTTCCCTGACTTAGCACAGTCTTCTATCCTGCCATGCTGTGCTTCATCCCTCATACCTGACTACTATCCCAAAGGAAACCTTGACCAAATAGTGTGTACCAATAGGCTCATATCAGAGATGGTTTTTCTTTCTTTCTTTCTTTCTTTCTTTTTTTTTTTTTTAACGTGCTACAGGCAGGTACAATGGCCCTACAGAAACAACAAGCATCAGAAGAAAAGCATGTTAACAGTGAATGAAGGACGCTATACTATGTAAATACTGTACACAGAGAATGTGTGTATAACTAAAAGTTATACAGTATAAGTAAAAACTATTGATAATACCATGAGACTGTCTGAAAGAACATGTATTTTCACCTGTGTTTATGTTTTGCATCCCTGATAAGGTAAGAAATACTGAAAGAGCATGAATTTCTTGAATCTCCCCACCAACATTAGTTTTTTAGTATTATACTTAAACCAATACTACCAAAATGACTTGCATGTTAGAAACTCAGTATTTTGGTTATTTTAGATACACATCTAAATCTCATCTAAGTAACATATGTGATTTAGATATGTTTAAATATTCAAATATTTAAAATGTTATTTAGATGAGATTGAGATACTTTAGATATTTTGTGGATTCACTGAAAGAGTCAGAAGAAAAAACAGAGAATGGGTAATAAATTATAAGGTAATTGATCAATAATGGGATTAAAGAAGATTATTCCCTATGACCAAATGGCTAAGTAAAATAAATAAGTTAAAACCAATTAGATGTATAGTATGGGAATGTTTACAGTAACCTACACTGTTGTACAGGTTGGAGCCTAGCAGTACTCCAGGAACCACACCTAAAACAAACCCAGTGTGTGAATGTATCTAGTTGGAACAGAATATATTAATATGATTTTGTTGAAGCTTATTTTTGTAAAGAATACATCCTGATTCAATGAAATTTAGTTCACATTGACTTTCTATTCTCATCCATTTTTATTAGATGTCTTGATAATTACAAAAGTTTATTGAACACATGAGTCATCCTTTCTTCTAAGCCTCCATTTCTTCAGGCAAATTATAATTTTCAATATTCAAGTTCTCATTTTCCATCTGATGATTTGTATATTACAAATAATAAATTATTGAAACTTATTATTTGTGTTTGGTGGCTATGTAACATGGGCACTTTGGTCTCTGTGGCATAGATTAAACTGGACAGGGAGTCCCTCCTTTTACATTAATGTCTGTAATTCTAAATGTATGATGATTTAACCAGAAGGTTCACAATGTAAAAAAGATTGCAAAACAAGTTACTCTAATTATTTGCCTTATTCAGATCACAGGGACATTTTATCAATCTGGCTTATTACATAATCATAACCACTGTGAATTTTGCATGATGAATCTTGAATAAAACAATTTTTCATTTTATAGTGTAAATGATTTTATAGTTTATAAAAACCAAGAATCTTTGAGGATAATACAGATCCTCTTAGCTGACACTAAGTATGAAACAGGTTTTTTTAATTTATAGCTATACAATCAAGAAGGTTGGAAGACCTATTAACTATCTCAAATTCTTTTTTCTTCAGCCTCTATGGTATAGCACTGGATCAGCTTTACCAACCATCAATTAATTAATTAGTGTAAATGTCCAATATAGGGATTTGCTGACATGTTAGACCATTCTATACATGAATAGCACAGAGTGCAGAGCAGAGCATGCCCTGGATATGAAGGCTTGTTCTGCCATCTGCTATCTGTGAAATCTTGGGAAATAAGAAGAAAACCTTGGAAAAGTCACTCAACGTCTCTGAGCTTCTGTCTCCTCATTTGCCCAACCTAACACACCAGATTGCTCTGGGACCAAATGAGATCATGTCTGTGAGAGTTTTTTGAAACTCTGAACTGTTAAACAAATATAAGCTAGGTGTATTAGTTTTCTATTGCTGCTATCACAAATTACTGGAAACTTAGTGGCTTAAACAATACAAACTTTATTATTTTACAATTCTGTAGGTCAGAAGTCTGACACAAGTCTCACCAGTCTAAAATCAACACAAAGACTATGTTCCTTTCTGGAGACTATGGGGAAGAATCTACCTGCTTGCCTTTTCTAGCTTCTAGAGGCTGCTAGCATTCCTTGGCTCCCAAAGATGGCTTCCTCCATCTTCAAAGTCAATTACATTGAACTTTCCCCTGATCCTTCTTCAGTCATCACATCTCTCTGTCAGACTGTAGCTGGGAAAAATTCTCTGCTTTTAAGTACTCATATGATTAGTTTGGACCCCACCCCAGTAATCCAGGATAATCTCCCCATCTCAAATTCCTTAACCATAATCATTTCTGCAAAGTCTCTTTTTCCACGTAAAATAATGTATTCACAGGTCCTGGGGATTAGGACATGGATATCATCCCTCGTGGGCATGTGGGGGAGCATTATTCAGTTTACCACACTAGGTATTATTCTTACTAAATCAATACCCATCTAAGCTTTCCCCAGTAATCCCAACTCCACTGAGATTTTTCCTTATAAATATTTATGCAAATGGGTTGATCCATATTATCATATTTTTGTTCACAGGTTACTTTATTATTGCACTAAACCTACATCATACATTTGCTTCTTCTCTCCCATTAGTAATCAAGTTCTTCTAGCACACAAAGTTTACTCTGTAGATAACTAAGGACTGCCAGTTATTAAGTGTAGATTAATGAATGAGAGCAGAGGTTTTGAGAGACCAAAGGTCTATGAACTCATGTATGTGTTTCAGACATCACAGGCAAGAGGACCAGTACAATAAGTAGAGCCTGGATAGGAAGGGGGTCTTTGGTACCAGACCGCCTAGGTTCAAGTCTCAGATATTACTCTCGGTAGCTATGCATTCACAGTCTATTTGCTTAATCTCCTTATGCCTCCATTTCCTTAACTATAAAATATGGATAGTAACTGTCAATAACTTATGGGCTTTTGTGAGGATATAAGAAATACAAGTAGAACTCCTACAGTCTTGGTAAGAGTGTCTGGCATATAGTAGGTACTCAGTAAAAGTTACCTATAAGCTGAATAGCTTCTCTGGGCCCTTAATACCAGTCCTATGTATTTCTAAGACTTCATCTCACATTTATTTTTTTATAGTGTTCCAATAATAGCCCTTTATTTTTATTTTTTTTTTTTAAAGATTTTATTTATTTGACAGAGAGAGACACAGCGAGAGAGGGAACACAAGCAGGGGGAGTGGGAGAGGGATAAGCAGGCTTCCCGCAGAGCAGGGAGCCCGATGTGGGATTCGATCCCAGGACCCTGGGATCATGACCTGAGCTGAAGGCAGTCGTTTAACCAACTGAGCCACCCAGGCGCCCCAATAATAGCCCTTTAAAGAAAAAGCCATGAGGATTTTGTCTTTTGATTAGAAGAATATTTGACATTTTTTTCCAGCTCATAATTAGCCAGAGATTTGCAATTTCTCTTTGTGAATTATCTGGCCCCTTTTATATTCCTTCTTACTACTATCATCTAACTTTTGAGGCAGTGCTTTGCAACTATCAGCTGTAATCAAGAGTGAGCTGAAGGGGGAGGAGAGAGGAGGAAAAATCCAAATCAGCTTATTTCTGTTTCTGTGGAACCACATAGTTAGAAGTTTAAATCTACTGGCCATCAGAAAGTTTTGCAGTTATCTATAGATTTAATATTTCTGTGTTTTTGTGGTTCTCAAATTATAAAAGAGAATTGAAATTTGAGATTTTATCTTTCCTCCCACTCAAAGGGATAAGTCAAAGACATCCACAACATAGACATGTTTCTGAAACTTCTAATTGCACGAGTCTGAGAGAAACCACTCCACTAGGTCTATCCATACAACAGAATAAAACTTTAGGCTCTGGAAACTTTAAGTAGAAGTCATCCTCTTGAAAGGGAAGCTGTTATAATGCTTTCTCAGATCCATTAAGTGTAAGGGCTCTACAGACAAGCACACTGTAAGTTCCTGAGAAGTCCATGATTATTTCAGTGTTTCTGGTCCTTTCTGAAGAGCCTATATGCTATCTTCCTTTCCATGGGAGCACTGCAAAGGAGTAGCTCACTCTGGTAATGTCTGCTTTTCTGCTCTATTGATGCCTTCCAGTGCAGAAACATTTCAGGCCTTGTCAGATTCTCCATTATAAGTTCTAGTTTTCAGCACTTTATAAATCATCTATAAATATTCATTTGTGGTAGGAACAGACTTGACAGGATTTTCACAGTGATCACTTGAGGAATTATGGAAGAAATTATATCTTACAGTTGACACGTTAGAGGAGAGAAGAAAAGAAGGAGAATGTGGATGGAGCAAAATGAAGTATTTGGAAATTCACAAGTTTTAAGCCTTATTTTCACAGTACAAATTTACTGCTCATGATCTTATGGGACTCAAAGCAAATCCAAAAATATTTTTGGTGAGACATCTATAAAAATAGGTAATTGAGAAGGTATAGTTTTCTATGTATGTTACTGAATCCAAGCTCCTTTATTTGGGGGAGGCACCCATGGTTTATTTCAGTGTTAGAAAACCATCTGTAAGTTAAAGCAGGGGAATTATTTTGTTGCAGATTGGCCGTCACCCAGTTTCCTCAACATATTTTGGCAAGACTTGTGATGGAGTACACACAAAGAAACCAAAACATATATTGGAAGGAGGAAAAATAAATGAGTAAAACACTGACTTGCAAGAATATAAAAATAACAAAGATCTCAGAGAATGTCATTATGCTCCTTTGTCCAACCAAAAATCCACTTTAGTTTTATGATAACATCTTGGGCATTGTTGTTGGGTTTTTCTGGTTTTTGAATAAAGAACTAGACTAGAACAACTCTTTAAACAAATCCTGTTTGAAGAAGAAAAAAACAGAAAAGGAGAAGAAGAAAGAGAAAAAGAAGAGAGATGACAACATCACGCTTAAAACGATCAGCCCGGTGTATGCTGGCTAACAGAACATAATGAAAAAGAAAGAAAGAAAGGAAAAGAAAAGAAAACAAAACAAAACAAAAATGATCAGCCCGATTTGACTACTGATTTGGGTGTGATGGAAGGCTTTTCGAAAAGGCAGGAAAAAGGTTTGTCTTAATTAAATGAAGAGGAGGGGGAAGGCAAGAAAAGCCAGCTATGCTCAGAGAAACTCAGATAAAGCAGTATACTTCAAAGGTAGGATTTCTTTAAATGAGGAGATATAAAAGATGTGGATATCTGAATGGATTGAAACTTAAACTGGATAAAATAATATTAAAACAAGATTTTTGAAAATGGAGTTACAGTAGTACCAAGGCCTTAGCACCTTGCAATTCTAAATCTCAGGGGACTGCAGACCACCTGTTTAAGCTCAAAAAAATAAAAATAAAAAATCCATAAGCTAAGTCATTGTGATCATTTTCATGTTACCAGTAAACAAAACAAAATATGGAGAATATATATGCCAGGACAAAGGTTATATGATATTTAGGAAAAGATTCTGAAAATCACTGATTACAATCTGTTGGCTCTTTCATTCATCCTTCTTCATATGAACTCTGCAAACACATCCTCTTTACTTGTTACTTATGTGCAGGTAGAAAACATAATCTAGTTTTCACTTTCTAAGTATCTGGCACACAAACATTAATATGTATTGGAGAAGAAATTAAAAGCTCATGGCATACCAATAAGCAGCTTTAAGAATATAAGTAAATAAAAAAAGAATGCAAATAAATAAAATTAGATAAATATGGCAATATACAAAAATATCCCAAATCACAATGAACATCATTAAAGTAACATTTCCATCTGAAACTCACTCCTTCCTAAAAAGCAAATACCAGAATTACCTTATCTCTAGATATATTTGATTATCTCATTATTTACTCATTTACTCAATAAATATTAATATCTCAAAGTAAATACTGAATATCTCTTTATATCAAGTATTATACTGGGCATATGAAAATGAAGATAAATATAACTCAATTTCTGCCTTCAAGGGGCTTACAGTCAAGTGAGGAATAGAGAGAATAATAAACTCATAATTGCAATGTGGTATGATAAGAGCAATCCACACCAACTGAGGGTTGCTGGAGTGGTGGGGTGTGGGAGGGATGGGGTGGCTGGGTGATAGACATTGGGGAGGGTATGGGCTATGGTGAGTGCTGTGAATTGTATAAGACTGTTGAATCACAGACCTGTACCTCTGAAACAAATAATACATTATATGTTAAAAAAAAAAAAAAGAAGAAGATAGTAGGAAGGGAGAAATGAAGGGGTGGAAATCGGTGGGGGAGACAAACCATGAGAGACTATGGACACTGAGAAACAAACTGAGGGTTCTAGAGGGAGGGGGGTGGGGGGGTGGGTTAGCCTGGTGATGGGTATTAAAGAGGGCACGTATTGAATGTATCACTGGGTGTTATACGCAAACAGTGAATCATGGAACACTACATCAAAAACTAATGATGTAATGTATGGTGATTAACATAATAAAATAAAATTTTTTAAAAAAGCGATCCACACCCATTAGTACTGTTTTTTTTTTTTTTTAAGATTTTATTAATTTATTGGTCAGAGAGAGAGAGAGAAAGCACAACCAGGGGGAGCAGGAGACAGAGGAAGAAGCAGGGCCCCTGCTGAGCAAGAAGACCGACGCAGGACTCGATCCCAGGACTCTGGGATTAGGACCTGAGCTGAAGGCAGACACTTAACCGACTGAGCCACCTAGGCATCCCCCATTAGTACTGTTTCTGATCATCATTACAGACAAAGACAATAAAGTAACCCACTCTCCTTTTTGTACTTCTAAGACAGTGGTTCTCAGATTCTAAAATTCATAAAAATCACAAGCCTGGAAGCTTGTTAAAACATAAGAAAGTTAAAATGCTAAACCCACATAAACACTATTAGATTCCAGTTCAGTAGATGTGGCCATGTCCAGGTGATTCTGAGTCAGATGAGCCACTTCGAAAGACACTGATATAAAGTGCCCTTGAGCCATGAGCAGATGTGCTCCCTAAAGGAGTCTGAGTGGTGTGGGAAGGGAGCCCAAGTGCAGAAATCGAAGGGCCAGTATTTAAGAAATGGGTAACACTGGCAACAAAATTGTCCTTATGTGTTGCCTTTGTCTTCTAGATTTCAAGAGCCAATATGTCCAATTTTTATTGCAACTCTTCCCAAGTTTTGCCTCTCTGGAACCTGCTCTTAGTCATGGATGTCATATCCTGTGCTTGGATCCGAGGAAGTTCCAGCCAGTGGTCGGAAGAGGCTGTGGTACCAGGGGGGAGTCTTAACACCATTTTCAAGGAGATATTTGGAGTCCCAAATTGGAATTCTGACCATACTTTCCCATAGAAATATCATATGCTTAGTGGCTAAATTCTGTAAGGCTGTGCGTTATGTTCTACTTCAACTATAACATAGATTTAATGTATTTGATTAGCCTAGATGAAACCAAACCAATTGCCTATAATTTTAATTCTACGATAAAAAGTTTTCTCAGGGGTGAAGGTGTATCCTGTTGGAGATTAAGCATTTTTTTCCTCACTCTTGAATGGGGATTATGCTGATATGACATGGAAGGTTTATCTCCTTTTTTATGCAGGGGACACATCTCTTATGTGTGGAATGTATGGGTTCCCTGAAGACAATATATAAATAGGTCTTCAGCATTTAGAAGTTATTGGTTCCCACTGAAGACAATCAACTTTTATTGTCCAGAAAAGAGGATTGAATCAACCTTTTGTGTCTAAGGTCTAAGAGTGGAGGGATCCTAAGGGAAGACTGCTTTTCCTAGGAGTCTATCATCAACCAGTGGATTCTGACCCACATTAATTAGTACTAATCTATTGGATTCCTACCCATAAGTTGTTGTCTTTTAGGAAGGACAATTCTGTAAACACCATTAGATCCCACAAATAATGCACCTCACTGAATATGTAACAGAGAGAGGAGGTAGAGAGATGCTAGGAACTTCATGCCTATACTCTTGGGCTCAGCTGTGGCACATGGAGCTGGTGAGAGAGCTGTAGACAATCACTATTACAAGAATATAAGCAAATAAAACGAATTTAGACTCCTACTTAACTTGCAGTGTCATTTGTTTTTCTAAAAATCAATTATAGTTTGTTTTTTGTTTAAAGGATATTCTTGATCACTTTTTGAGTTCCCTGTTCCAAGCACTTTTATGATTTTTAAAAAGAGACTCACAAGAAAAAATTAGGGAACATGAACATGACAAGGACTTTTCTTGTTAATGAAAACAACTTGAAATCTGAGGTCTTGGCCCTTGGTGCATTTGGGTAGCCCTGGTATTCACAGAGAATGCAATGCCCCCTGTGTATTAACCTTTTTCTCTACCCTGGTTTGACTGTAAGATATCATCTGTAAATTGAAAGGCTGATAATATCATGGCAGAGTAACTGTTATTCTAGTTGATTTTTTTTAAAAAAACATCTTGTCATCCATTTGATGAGAAATTTCCTATCAGTAAGTGCATATTAAGAGGCACAATTAATAAAAGCTTTCATTACTTTGGAATAGTGATTAGGGATGGCAAATTCCAATGGGATTTCTTGTTTCTTGTGTATATGAAGGAGAAAGTTTAACAGGACTTCAAATAAAGTTATCACAAAGAGAGTTCTGCTAACTGGCATAGAACCCAAATATGAGCAGTCACATAAATCTATCAATGACCATTTATGTCAACAGGCTACTTCATAAACCTACTGGGGGTGTGCTGTTCAGATGAATAGTTTGCATTTCAAACATCAGGTAATTAAAAATTGTCCATTCCTTTGGATTCTCAAGAAACCCCCAAATTCCATGATCAGAAACATTTCCCCATAGTCATCTACTGTACAAAAAGGCAAAGAGAAAATATGTGAATGAAATTTAAAATCACAAATCGAAACACCATAGTTTCTTTTTGGTAATGATGTGGGAAAGAGAGATTGCTCAACGAGTTCATGGTTTTGATATTCCTCTGGAACACCTCACCTGTCATTTTTGAATATCAACCTCTTCTAAGGCTTGTTTATGCCAGGAGAAAATTTCCCACTTTATTATTTTTAGGGTAAATGCAGTAGAACAGTATATATGTTAAATGGGAAAGGAAAAGTGTTGATCAAAAGTAAGCATTTTTCAGTGACTCAGGCTGGAGCATAGCGATGCTATCAGTAACTGAATCTAGAAGATCAGACTCATCCTTAACTTTTCCTCTCCCTTACCTTTCATTTCCAATCACTTCCCATTCATTCTATTCTCTAAATCTCTCCTTAATCTCACTCTTCATCACCATTTCTATCATCTTCATTATCACTTACCCACCTCCAAATATCCCATCTTCTCTGGGCTCTGTTGCTACCTTTTGGGGCAACATCTTTATTGAGATATAATTCACAAACTATACAATTCAGTCATTAAAATGTAAATAATCTTTAGTATATTCAGAGTTGTGCAATCAGCACTATTGTCAATTTTAGAATATTTTCATCCAAAAAAAATATTGTGTCCTTTAGCAGTCATCCCCCTTCCATTTCCCCTCATTCTCCTTAGCCCTAAGCAACCAGTAATCTACTTTCTGTTTCTATGTATTTGTCTATTCTGAACATTTCATATAAATTGAATCATATCATATATGGTCCTTTGTGACTGGCTTCTTTCACTTAGTCTAATGTTTTCAAAGTTTATTCATGTTATAGAATGTATCCATACTTATTCCTTCTTTTTATTGTTGAATAATATTCCCTTGTATAGATATACCATATATTATTTATCCATTCATCAGTTGATGAACATTTGGATTGTTCCCAATTTTCAGCTATTATGAATAATGCTGCTCTGAACATCCATTTACAAACTTTTGTGTGGACATGTATTTTTATTTCTCTTGGGTGCATACCTAGGAGTGGAATTTCTGGGCCTTATGGTAACTCTGTTCAATTGCTGGAAGAGCTGCCAGATTATTCACCAAAATGGCTGCATCATTTTAAATTCCCACCAGGAGTCTATGAGAAATTCTTAGTGTTCTTAGGATGAATTCTTAGTTCATCCTAGTGAACACTTATTTATCTTTTTGTTTATTGCCATCTTAACAGATGTAAAATAATATCTCATTGTGGTTTTGATTTGCATTTCCCTAATGCAATGATGTTGAATATCTTTTTATATGCTTATTAAATATTTATGTATCTTCTTTGGGGAAATATGTCTTCACATTCTTTACTTACTTTTTAATTGGGTTGTCTTTTTTATTAAGTTATAGCTAACTATTAAATATTCTAAATACAAGTCTCTTACAAGATATGATTTGTAAAAATTTTCTATTTTTCACTTTGATGGTGTCATTTGAAGGACAAAAGTTTTTAATTTTGATGAAGTTCAAATTACCCATATTTTTCTTTTGTGGCTTAAGCTTTAGTATCATATCTAAGAATCCATTACCTAATATAAGGTCACAAAGATATGTGCCTATGTTTTCATCTAAGAGTTGCATAGTTTTAGCTTTTACAGTTAGGTCTTTAATCTATTTTCAGTTAATTTTTATCTATAATATGGAGTAGGAATGCAATTTCATTCTTTTGCATGTGGCTAATCTAGTTTCCCAGGAAGAAAAAAAGATTATTCTTTCTCCCACTGAGCTGTCTTGCATCCTTGTTTAAATTCAATTCACCATTCTATAACTACTTTTTAAAACATAGTTATGATTGAGCCTTATTTTTATTTCAGAACCACCAATTTTCTGTCCCAGTCTAGCATAGCCCCTTTCAACTATAGACAGTCATTTTTATAACCTGTAGGCTCGGCCCTGTGTACACCAAAACAGGAAGTATCCTCTCATTTCTTTGAATACATTGTATGGAACTGTTGGTTCCCAATTAAGATCCAACCTTACAGCTAGTTAGTTTCTCAAATTCCCGGTCGTCTAGTCCCTGCTTGCTGCCCTTCTCCAATGACCAGTGCTAATGAGGAACTGATATATCTGCTGACTCTTAGTTAGGGTTGATATATCCTCGTTGTCAAGGGCGAAGTCTAAATTCCTTACATTAGCATATGATGTCCTTTACCACCTGGTCCCAAGCTATCCTCCAATTTTCTCACCTCATGTTGGAATACCATGACTCATGCTTAGCATAATATTTCAGTTTACAGGCTTTGGATAGAGACTATCTAGGTTCAAATTCAAGTCTGCTACTTAGTAGTAATGTGACCTTGGGCAAGTTACTTAACCTCTGAACCTTAGTCTCTTTATATATAAATGTAGATATTGAGGGAGACTCTTTCATCCCGGCTCTCTCTTGTTCTCAGTTGGTTCCTCTAGTATTCCTTCACTTATTATATTGTATATTGAATTTATCTGTTTTCATATCTGCCTCCCTTATTAGATTGAGAGATCACTATAAGAGCAAGTCTTATTCTCCTTAATGTCCACTAAGGTACCTGATATGGCACTTGCACAATAGCAGATGCCTTATGAGATTCCCAGAGAGATTTGGAGATTCAGGGAGGTCAGTTTGACAGTATCCTAGAGGTTTAGGTGTGCCTCTAGTTTTAGAATGTGAATGCCTTTAATTTTAGAATGTGAATCCCAGGGATGACTTACCAGAAGAAGAAACCTATAGGGTTTCTGGTCAGTAAAAATTTAGAGAGTATAGAGCTGTGGTATCCAGTCCAAATTATACAAAATAAGAAGTGTATTGCTGTCTGAATACATGAGCAGGTCCAAGATGTTGGTAGGAGAGTGATATCTAAAGTATTTCTAAAGCTAAATATGGTAGACACATCCTAGGGTGACCTCTAAGGAATCACTCTCTTGTATAGTCCCCTTCCCTTGAATATAAGCAAAACCTATAACTTGCTTATAACCAATAGAACATAACAAAAGTAATGGGGTAGTCACTCCCTTGAGTAAATTATATGCCAAACATGAAGGAATTTTGCAGATATAGTTGAAGTCCCTAATCAGTGGCTTTAACATAATCAGAAGGAAGATTATGGAGGGGAGGGCTGACCTAGTTAGGTGAGCCTACTAAGAGGGTCTAGAGATCAGAGGCTCTCTCCTGCTAGTCTTAAAGAAACAAAGAGCCATGTTCTGAACAGCCTATGGAGAGGGGCAGCCTATAGTTGCTAAGAGCCTCAGTCCTAAAATCACAAAACTGAATTCTGCCAACAATTTAATTGACCTTAGGGGAAAACCCTGATTTCCAGATGAGAATGAAGCCTGACTGATGATTTGATCACACCCTCATAGGTCCCTGAACAGAGAACTCAGTTAAGTCATATACAGAATTGTGACCCATGGAAACTTAGAGATAATAATTGTATATTGTTTTAAGCCACTAAATTTGTGGCAATTTTTTTAAAGATTTTATTTATTTATTTGACAGAGAGAGAAATAGTGAGAGCAGGAACACAAGCAGGGGGAGTGGGAGAGTGAGAAGCAGTCTTCCTCTGAGCAGGGAGCCTGATGCAGGGCTCGATCCCAAGACCCTGGGATCATGACCTGAGCCAAAGGCAGACGCTTAACGACTGAACCACCCAGGCGCCCCTTGAGGCAATTTTTTTTTAATGCAGCATAGAAAACTAATATGCCAGAGTTCAGGTAATTAATATTTCTTGAGTTTTTTTAATGATTTATATTTTTGGAGGGCAGAAAGAGAGTGATTGGAGGGGAGGGATAGAGGGAGAGGGAGGGAGAGAATCTCAAGCAGATTCCTCACAGCATGGAGACTGCTGTGGGGGTGAAACACAGGGCCTGACACAGGGCTCCACTATGGGCTCTACTTCAGGCTCCACTATGGGCTCAATTCTACAACCCTGAGATCATGACCTGAGCTGAAATCAAGAGCCGGACACTTAACTGACTGAGCCACCCAGGTGTCCCAGAGAAATACCTTTTGTTAATGTGATTGCTATGAGTTGGTATATGTGGTAGAGTCATTGAAAGAACCAAACCCTCCTAGACAGTAGGAACTTCATAAATTACTATTGATCATGAATAAATAAATGATCACGGTTTCTGGGAACTATTATTCAAACAGAATGGATAAGTAAATTCAGTGAAATCTGAAAAGGCTGTAATATAGTTTATTATACTGTAAGTATTTAGGGATTATTGCATATAAAAATGGCCACATTTTTAGAGGGGAGGGGGTGGGGGGATGGGTTAGCCTGGTGATGGGTTTTAAAGGGGGCACATACTGAATGGAGCACTGGGTATTATACGCAAACAGTGAATCATGGAACACTACATCAAAAACTAATGATGTAATGTATGGTGATTAACATAATTAAAAAAAAAAGAAACTAGGAAAAGAGCCAGTGTGAATGTACTTAATGCCAGAGAACTGTATGCTTAAAAATGGTTAACGGCAAATTTTATGTTGAGTATATTTTCCCACAATTAAAATAAAAATATTCTTTAAAAAAAAGGTCACATTTTACAGTTAGTCAATATATATTAATTGCCTTTTTTGTGCATAGCACAATTTATCTACTATAAAAATACATGAATTTTATCCTTAAGCATCTTACAAACAACAGAAAGTCATTTAAAATGTGAAAAGTTGAAAAAGAGTGGCCAGTGAATTTTTACACATAAAAATTGGGGCAAACAGTAGGGTTTGACATTTCATAGGTAGAAGAGACCATAATGGTTTAGAATCAACAGGAAGGCTTCCAAGAGGATGCACAATCTCAGCTTGGAGGCTGAGGTGAAACAGGAGGGAAGAAAAAGCCCTAAGAGGCAGTTTTAGGAAGGCAAAATCCACTTTATACACCAAGGAAGAGGAAAAGTGATGGGGAAATGAGAGTGGAAATGAAAGAGAAAGCAAGTAATGGAAGAAATGGTAAAAGTAGAAGAACCCAATTGCTTCCATCATCCACCTAGATTATTTTATTATTCTAGTAGGAGTAAACTCTTTTCAAGCCTATTAGTTACTGGTAGAAAATCACTTTTTATGGAAATACCACCAAGATCTCTCTAAAGCTTGTCTGCGAATCTTTCCTGCAGAATCTATTTAATTGTGTATCATCATGTTGCAATGACAAGATTTTGTTCTGGTTTTATTGTTGATTGTGTACCAAGCTTTATCTAGGCAGTATAATCTTACCAATCTTACTTCTGGACTGGAAGTCAGAGGACTTCAAATCTAATTCTGATGCTGCCATCAAAACAGTATGACTTTGAGCCATAGTTTCCCTACCATAAGTTCTAAATATAGTCAGATTTACTTTCCATTAACTCTGTCAAGATTGCCATTCATTCTATGAGGCCAGTATCATCCTGATACCAAAACCAGATAAAGACACCACAACAAAAGAGAACTATGGCCAATTTCTCTGATGACTATGATGCAAAAACCCTCAACAAAATACTAGCAAACCAAGTCCAACAAAACATTAAAAATATCACTCACCATGATCAAGTGGGATTTATTCCCAGGATGCAAAGGTGGCTCAATATTTGCAAATCAATCAATGTGATACATCACATCAATAACAGAAAAGATAAAATCTATATAAATATCTCAACAGATACAGAAAAAGCACTTAACAAAGTATAACATCCATTTATGATAAAAATCCTCAATAAAGTAGATTTAGAGGGAACATACCTCAACATAATAAAGGCTATATATGAAAAATCCACAACTAACATTATACTCAATGGGGAAAAACTGAAAGCTTTTCCCCCAAAACAGGAACAAGACAAGAATGTCTACTCTCTCACCACTTTTATTCAACATAGTACTGGAAGTCCTAGCCACAGGAACCAGACAAGAAAAAGAAACAGAAGACATCCAAATTGGTAAGGAAGAAATAAGACTTTCACTATTTACAAATGACATGATAGTATGTACAGAAAACCCCAAAGACTCCATCAAAAAACTTCTAAAACTGATCAATGAATTCAGTAAGGTCACAGGATACCAAATAAATTATATAGAAATCCATTGTGTTTCTTAGGGACACCTGGGTGTCTCAGTCGGTTAAGTATCTACCTTTGGCTCAGGTCATGATCCCAGGGTCTTGGGATGGAGCCTGCACTGGGTTCCCTGTTCATTGGGGAGCTGCTTCTCCCTCTCCCTTTGCCCCTTCCCCCCACCCCACTTCTGTGTTCTTTCTCGCTCTGCTCTCTCTCTCAAATAAATAAAATCATTATATAAAAAAAAGAAACCCATTGCATTTCTATTCACTAATAATGAAGTAGCAAAAGGAGAAATTAAGAACACAATCCCATTTACAATTGCATCACAAATAATAAAGTATCTAGGAATAAACTTAACCAAGGAGGTGGAAGACCTGAATTCTGAAAACTATAAAACATTGATGAAAGAAATGGAAGCTGACATAAACAAATGGAAAGACATTCGATGCTCATGGATTGGGAGAACAAATATTGTTAAAATGTCCATATTACCCAAAGCAATCTACAGATTTAATGAAATCTCTATCAAAATACCAACAGTATTTTTCACAGAAATAGAGCAAATAATTCTAAAATTTGTATGGAACCATGAAAGATCCCAAAGCCAAAGCAATCTTGAAAAAGAAGAGCAAAACTGGAGGTATCATAATCCCAGCTTTTGAGATATACTACAAAGCTGTAGTAATCAAAATAGTATGGTAATGGCACAAAAATAGACACATAGATCAATGGAACAGAACAGAAAACCCAGAAATGAACCCACAATTTTACGGTCAATTAATTTTCAACAAGGCAGGAAAGAACATACAATGGGAAAAATCTTCTCAACAAATGATGTTGGGAAAACTGGATAGCTACATGCAAAAGAATGAAACTGGACCAATTTCTTATACCACACACACAAATAAATTCAAAATGGTTTAAAGACCTAAGTATGACACCTGAAACCATAAAAATCCTAGAAGATAGCATGGGCAGTAATTTCTCTGACATTGGCCATAGCAACATTTTTCTAGGTATGTCTCCCGAGGCAAGGGAAATAAAAGCAAAAAACAAACAAACAAAAACCACCAAAAAACAAAACAAAAAAACCCCAACAAACTATTAGAATTACATCAAAATGAAAAGCTTCTACACAGAGAAGGAAACAATCAACAAAACTAAAAGACAACCTACTGGATAGGAGAAGATATATGCAAATGACATATCTGATAAAGGGTTAGTATCCAAAATATATAAAAAGCTGATATAACTCAACACCCCCAAAACAAATAATTCAATTAAAAATGTGGAGAAGACATGAATAGACATTTCTCCAAAGAAGATATACAGATGACCAAAAGACACATAAAAAGATGCTCAACATCATTCATCATCAGGGAAATGCAAATCAAAACTACAATGAGATATCATCTCACATTTGTCAGAATGGCTAAAATCAAAACCACAAGAAACAAGTGTTGATGAGGACATGGAGAAAAAGGAACACATTTGCACTGTTGGTGGGAATGTGAATTAGTACAGCCACTGTGGAAAATAATATGAAGTTTCCTCAAAAAAATGAACATAGAACTACTCTATGATCCAGTAATTATACCACTGGGTATTTACCCAGAAAATAAAAGAACACTAATTCAGCAGGAGATATGCTCCCTTATGTTTATTGCAGAATTATTTATAATACCTAAATTATGGAAACAGCCCAAGTGTCCATCAATAGAAGAATGGATATATACAATGGAAATTATTCAGCCATAAAAAAGAATGAAACCTTACCACTTGCAAGACATGGATGCATCTAGAGAGTATAATGCTAAGTGAAATAAGTCAGAGAAAGGCAAAGACCATATGATTTCATTCATATGTGGAATTTAAGAAACAAAACACATGAGCACAGGAGAAAAGGAGAGGGGGAGAGACAAACCAAGAAACACTCCTAACCATAGAGAACAAACTGATGGTTACCAGAGGGCAAATGGGTGGGAAGGATGGGTGAAATAGGAGATGGGGATTAAGGAGGGCACTTGTGATGAGCACTGGGTGATGTATGGAAGTGTTGAATTACTATATTGTACAACTGAAATTAATATAACTGTATGTTTACTAGAATTAAAATAAAATTAAAAAGACCACTACTGCCAAAATATGATCAATATTTTATTTTATTTTTTGTTTTGTTTTTCAGTCATTCAACATATTTTTTTAAATTTTTTTATTCTTATGTTAATCCCCATACATTACATCATTAGTTTTAGATGTAGTGTTCCATGATTCATTGTTTGTGCATAACACCCAGTGCTCCATGCAGAATGTGCCCTCCTCAATACCAATCACCAGGCTATGATCTATATTTTAAATGTCAGCCCACATATTCTCATCTAGTAAAAAGAGCAAGACTCTTATATTTCTTTTTTGTGTACTCCTGTAAAATCAAGGGTTATTTATTTATTTTTAAGGATTCCCATTTGTCACAAGATTCTTTGGCTCCTTCACAAAATTTTCATAAAAGGTTAAGATAAATTAACAAAAATCCAATTTCTAAACCAGAAAATTGCAACAGCAAAGCTGAGACAGTAGTGGCAATATGGAGGTGTGATTTGAAGACACAACCTGAAATACTTAGGTTGACGAATAAAAGAGTTCTCCTGTCTGTAATAGCACAAACAGTAAAGTGTGCTTCATGTTTCTTTAAAAATAAACAAAGTTCAGCTAAGGTGAAGTGAAATAACTTTGAACAGGAGTTAATATTTAAGTATTTGTTTACCTATACTCCAACTATATACAAAGTACATTGTGGGAACATTTCAATAACAGCACCAGTACAATTAACTCCAAAATACAAGATAAAAGACCAAAGGTAGCAAATAAAAGGGGTCAGAAATGGAGCCACTACATTAAAATATTCTAACTCAGGAAATCTATACCTCAGCTCTCAGCTTCAGAGCAGCTAGGATCAAAATGGGAACTACCAAGTTAACTCTCATCCTCTAACAATAGAATGATGTATCAGCTTAGTAGGAAAAACTATTTCCTTTCCTTTCAGAGCTCTGAAAGTAATTCCCATTCGTAGTTTTCCTCCTTTGTTCTCTATCAAGTTACGACTTCTTAGTATATTTGAGAAAGCTTTTTTAGGCCTCTACCAATAGAAAGCCAAATAACTCTTAAGCTTAAGATTTGAGAGATGTCCATCAACAGATGAATGGATAAGGAAGATGTACATACACACACACACATACACACACAATGGAATATTATGAGAAAGTCATGAGAAATAAGGAAATCCTGCCATTTGTGACATGGGTGGACTTTGAGGGCATTATGCTAAGTAAGATAAGTCAGAGAAAGACAAATGCTGTATGATCTCACTTATACATAGAATTTTATTTTTTTAAAAGATTTTATTTATTTGTCAGAGACAGAGAGAGAGCAGCAGGCAGAGGGAGAAGTAGGCTCCCCGCTGAACAGGCAGCAGGGTTTGGGGCTTGATCCCAGGACCCTGGGATCATGACCTGAGCCGAAGGCAGATGCTTAACTGACTGAGCCACCCAGGTGCCTCTATACATAGAATTTTAAAAGCTGAACTCATAGAATGGAGAGTAGAATGGTGGTTACTAGGGCCTGGAGGGGTGGGGGAATTGGAGAGATATTGGTCAAAGGGTACAAACTTGCAGTGAGATGATAAAATTCTGGAGATCAAATGCACAGCATAATTACTATAGTCAACAATACTGTATTATAGACTT
The DNA here is from genome assembly GCF_011800145.1 of Mirounga leonina. NCBI lineage: Eukaryota > Metazoa > Chordata > Mammalia > Carnivora > Phocidae > Mirounga > Mirounga leonina. The sequence continues at coordinate 37,898,370 of NW_023270415.1, read as the reverse complement.
CAAAGTTGCTAAGAGACTACATCTTAAATGTTCTCATCAGAAAAAAGAAATGACAATTATGTGGGGTGATAGAGGTGTTAACTAACATGACAGTGAAGGCCATGTTGCCATATATAAATTTATCAAATCAATATGTTGTACACCTTAAACTTGCATAGTGTTATATATCAACTGTATCTCAATTTTAAAAATTCAAGATGGCTTTCATCAACCTAAAAGGCATTTTAAAACCCAGAAGTTTTTGCTAACATTCAAAGCACTTATTGGTGGAAAATGTAGGTTACTAAATACAGCAGGAGGTCCTCCAATGGAATGATTTTCTCACAAAACTCCAGTGAGAAAAATAGGCAAAAAGTCTGTTTCCACAGTTTACAGATTGGAAAGATGATGCCCAGAGTCAACCAGTGTATCAACATGCACACAGGAAAACACTTGTTCATTACCCAAACCTGTCTTTTTCATATGAACCAGTTTATAACATGGTCAGCAATGTGAAGAGTTTTTATTAAGAAGATGAAAGCTGTCCCCTGCCTCCCAGTGGACAGAATGAAAGTTAATGGACTTAATAATCTATAGCAAAAAGGGTCAGTTTAGATTGGACAGTAAGGAGAATTTTTCAGTGGAGAGGGTATCAGAAGATTGAATTTCCTGCCCTGGAAATCTTTTGAAATAAGAGCTCTTCTTATCTGTGTGTAGTAATGGAGATGGCGTCATGACAGCGGCAGAGAAGGAGCTGGATTATAATGAACTCTCACCATCCTCCCTATCTTTAGACCCTACAATTCAAATGCTATACTTTTACGGTAAAAGTAATAGGGAACAACATTGATTTTCCATCTTTTCAAGAGCCATCTGAATGTGCATCTTGACAAACTTCTGACAACATTTAGAGTTCCATTTGGTCTACAATGAACAAGGAAAAAGCTACTCATGTACCCTCCTTGGAATAATTTTCCTGGCTGGTTGATTTACTCATGAATGCTTTCATTTGTGCTATTTACTTTTGGGAAGTTTCTTCTTAACAAGGACTAGAAACCATTACCATACAAGTTTAGAATAAAAGCAAATTTAAGTGATGGTCTTTTTTTCTTTTACATTAGCTAAGGCTCCCAAGAGCAGCGATGGGGTCCTGACCTATAATCACTAATTCAAAAGTTCTCATTCAAAACACTCACTCATGCCTGAGGAGGCACTAAAGACTACTAGAAGTATTAAATTTCTGTACTTTTTGGCTGGAATCAGGTTAATGCTGTGATTGGCAATTATATATGCCAATCTGGTGAATAATATTTATAAAGTAAGAAAATAAATTATCACTAAATCTTTGTGTGAATGAACCCAGGACATCAGGCTCCAGAACTTGTGGCCATACTGTGCTTCACTGTCTCTCACATCTAAAAATGATCAGATATAATATGTGGTGTTAAGTGCTTTGGTGGAGATATGCATGGTATTCCATGAGAACTGACTGAGGGATGTGAGGAAGGCTATGGCCCCCACTGGAAGTAGGCAAGGAGCTCTGGGGGAGCAGGTATTGATGGGTATTTGTTAATTGTAGGGAAAGGGACACAAGGGAAAATTAAGGACATTTTTGTTGGGAAACCACAAATACAATATAAGTCTCTGCATTGACAATACCAGGGATGAGATGTGAGAGGAGGCCAAATGGCCATCCTGTAGAGTTTGGAATTTTGAATGGACTTGAGATTTTGAATTCAGTTCCTTACACTAGACACTTTTCAAGTATGCAATAACCACATATGGCTATTAGCTATTGTATTAGGTACAATACAATACAATACAAAAAAGTCTTGGACAGACTATAGAACACTTCTGTCATTGGAGAAAGTTCTACTGGCAGTACTGTTCCAGACATCACATCAATCTCTCTTATTCACAGCTCAATATCTAATACTCAGCACAGGGTCTGGCACATTATGGATGATCACAACGCCAGACAATTATATGAGCTATCTATTGTCTGCTTTCACATAGAATGCAAGAGCATTTCTCAGTAATGGGCCTTTAAAAATTTTATTTATTTATTTATTTATTTATTTATTTATTTATTTATTTGAGAGAGACAGAAAGAGACAGAGAGACAGAGCACAAGTGGGGGGAGGGATGGAGGGAGAGGGAGAAGCAGGCTTCCCGCCAAGCAGGGAGCCCACTGTGGGACTCGATCCCAGGACCCTGGGATCATGACCTGAGCCCAAGGCAGATGCTTAACTGACTGAGCCACCCAGGCACCCTCATAATGGGGCTTGTGATGGAAGTCTCCAGAATTTCCCCAAAGAGGCATGATATAATGTAGGTGTGTTTCTTTAAACTTGTGCCATGAATTCTGAAGTGGCACCTACACAAATGGATGCTGAGAAATACTCAAATCTCGCATAGTAGTTTTCCAAATCACCCCTACTCTTAATTCTTCATACAGACGCTGCAGTTAAAACTGTGTGACACTGGGCAAAGACTTTCATCTTGTTATTTTTCTGCTCTATGCTTGTTATTTTTCTGGCCCTTCTGAAAACCATTCACCTCAATTGAAACTTACGGCCTAATCAGAGCCAACCTAAACTCTTCGCTCTGTTGTCACTGTACTCCCACAAGGGCATGTTATTCCAATTAGGCATGTCAATATGAATGCCACATCTCTGAGATGGTTCTTTAAACTCTACAGTCTTCTCCCAAAACGCCTTCTCAGAAAGCTTGGACAGAACTCTCAGAAATTATCACTAGCTTGGAGAGACATGAAAAAGGAGATTCTTTCAACAAACATAATGAGCACATCTAGAGCTATTCCTTTAATCTGGTTTTTGACTTGTGCTTTGTATATGCACTGTTTATTTGGAGCTCAGTTCACACAGGTCTTTTAAAATACACCTGTGATTCTAAGACCCAACATCTGACAACTAGAATGGCCCAAGATCTATAGCCCAGGTGACAGCCCAGCTCCAGAAAAGGGATGTACTCACACCCATGCTCCCTCCCTGAGGAAGTGGTGTTTAAGTTCAAAACTAAAGCACCTGTGAGAAGTCATGGAGCAAGGGGAGGATGGTGGGGAAGAGAATGTTCCTGAGGTAAGAAGTAGGAGCCAAGAGGAGAGAGGGAAGTTCATTGGAGGATTATAGAGGGTGGAGAGGAGTGAGGAGGTAAGCTATATCAGATTGTGAAGGGTCTTGTATGCAATTTAAGGAGTTTAGACTATTCTCAGGCAACGGGAAGCCAGTATATTCCAAACAAGGTAGTGACATGATATTTATGTTTTAAAAAGATCAGCCTGCTTGCAAGACACCATTAGGAGGTTGTGTGGTAATCCAAATGTTCCCCAAGAGCTTCATCACCTAGGAGCTGGTCGCCACTCCGCCTCTGGTTCTGAGCATATACACATCATTGCAGAGTTGGCTGTTAACCATCTAGCAGTCCTCACTTCCCCAGATTTCTATGACTGTCATCTTAACTAGGTGAGTGTCCCCATCCCCAGAGATATTTTGACAGGTTGTTTAAACACTTGTGCCAATTACTCCTTTACAGTCTCGATAGAATCCCAAATGGACTTTATAATCCATCCCCACACTGCCTCCCACTCCCCTCAATGAAATTTCGAATTATGTCTCATTCACAATGCAAGACCAAATTAAGTTCTTTTACTCTGCTTTTATGCTGACTCATATGTAAAAATTGTTATTTGAACATAGTTCTAATATTACAGGAACCATCTGTGTACCTAGAAAAGTCCTAAGACATTGCTGGGAGATGTTTTTCCTGTTGTGTACTCTGGCCAATGAGTGTTTTCATTTCAGGTAGTCCAGCCATTAAGGCTTCACTAAGAAATCTGCATCATCAGTACAAGAGTCTTGATGAAGATAAGGCTTAAAGTATTTTAATTTTTAAATTTATTTTTAACTCTACAAAATATTTAATTATAATACCATGTGTCATCTTGACCTGCAGTATTCTGCAGCCACCATGGATGGCTCTATAATGTCTTTTGTGTGTCAGCGGCTTTAGAGCATTGTCTCATTCAACTCCAGAGTCAAGTTTATGGATGTGCAACCAGTGTGGTCACACAGGTACCTGTACTAAGAAGAGCCCTGGGCTTAAATATTCTGCAATTGTCTTTGTGAAAAGCTTAATAATTTTAGTTGTGAATTTGTTTTGTAGGTGAAGTCTGTGGGTCAATGGAGCAAATGTGGGGGCTTTGAAGCCTCAGCTCATGTGTGGTTCCATCTCCAGCTACCTCGTTTTCCTCTCTGGGATGGGTTCTCAGCCATGCACTCACCTCCTGCGGGCACTGGGTCCCTGCCCAGCATCCCTCCCTGCCCATCTCCAGCCATTTCTGCAACCCTCCACCCCCCTAGTTTGTGCTGGCTGATTAGACTCTTCCCAGGCAACTAGAGGCCAACATGTTTCAAACACATGCAAAGAGGGACAAGATCGGACACGCATCCTGTGGTGTCTCCAGGCAGGACATAGCAGCAGCCTTACCTGCCCCAGGCTGTCAGTGCCATGGTGCATTTCTATGGGTGACTCCTGAGCCTTTCCCACTGGTGACCCAGCTTCTGAGCATGTCTTGGCCCACAGGTTGCAATCCCTTGGGGTATCTACTCCACTTTGAGTTAGAGCAGGAGGCCACAGGAAAGGAGTTTCCTGGGAGGGGTGAATCCCCATGCAAGAGAGTAGAACTCATATAGCAAGTAAAATCCACAGTGACCAGAAGAAAGAGAAACCAAGAAAGAAAGGGAAAATTTTTTATATATCTAGTACCTTTAACAGCACTTTTTCTTGCTGTTTAACTACAACTCTTTAAGGCTGGCATATGGGCACCCATTTTACCATCAGGGAGTCTAAGGCTCAAGAAGTGAATGGATGAGACCACAGTCATGGAACTTACAAATAGCAGTGCTGAGATGCAAGTATAGAGTCAGTAGGCTCAAAGTCCAGGCTCTCAGACTTCTTGCCTTTGTTACTGGTGCCTATTCTTCTAGGCTCATCAGCATCCAACCTTAGCTGTTGAATTCTCTTGAATTTTTGATGTATAAACTAGAGATACCATTTCTGGGAGTTTCACACTCCTGCTGTCAGCTAATGTAGGACTGTTTCTATGGGGAGAGCTCAAATATATACAGAGAGGTTCTAAGTGCTCCATTGAATTCTAATTGTTGACACATATTCAGATCTTCTCCCTGTGTTTCCACATAAAAACAGAGCCTTATAGAAAAGATTTAAAGAAATCTTGCTAAATTTAAGCTTTCTTTTGGTCATTAACCAAATAGTACTTATAGACTTTTTCTTCCATTAAGGGCTGGTCTGAGAAAAAGAGCATATAAGGCATTTTTTTTTTTTCTAAAAAATGATGATGAAGTTTATTACCATTATCTATAATTTTCTTTTGCTCAAATTTTACCCAATATTCATCAAATGACATCAGAAACACACTAGCTTGGGTTCCCAAAGTGCTTCCACGAACATCAGATTACTCTCCAGATATTGAACCTGAATGCCCCTCGTTTCAAGATGCACAAATCATATGCTTAAAACATCATCAAAATTAAGGGAACTATTGCTACTCCTACTTAACATTCCTTTAAAAAAATATCATAATTATGGGAAATTGACAAGCAACCACTTTGTAGATATATATAATTTTTAAAACAATAAGCAAATTACCATATGGATACCACTTGGAAATCTAACATTCATTTATGTTTATGGGGCCATCTTTTCTAAGTTGAATAGTAAAAAAAAAAAAAACTTGGTCATTTAATGGACAGAAATATTTTATCAACTTCAAGAATCAAAATTATCTTGGGAGAGATCAATTGAGTCTTATCTTTGGCAAACTCAGAAAAGGTTTCTTCTGCCTCCTTCTGTTAGGGGATTTTAGATTGAGATGGTGGGCAGGTAAGAATAGGTAAAATGTATTTTTTAAAGGATTTTGTTAAAGATCCAAACCAGGGATTTCTTATGCCAGTATTTCAACATGTTAGGTCAGCATAAAGTTATCAATAGCATAAAAGAAATTGAAATTAAACTACATAAAACTTTGGTATAAGCAAAATTGTCAAATGGAAGAATTTTTTTTGTCAATTCCCCTTTCCTCTCTTTTTCTGAATTCAGTGGTAGCTGTCCTCTGATTAAGGCACCCAGTGTCCTCATATACTCCTGAAATCTCAGAGCTGGAAAAGTCTTTATGGGACCATCTGTTGCTTCTGCCTTTCTGGAGACTACAGAGGGAATCAATAACCTCAGCCTTGATCCAGTGGGAGTGCAAATTTTTATGTTCAACGAATATAGACTGAGGTCCTACAGTGTCCCTAAATGCTCTGTATACAATAGAATATGCAAGTCAATCTTTGATCTCGATAAATTTATATCTCTGATAGAAACTGTCAGGTAAATAAGCAGTAAAATGAGGGGTGAAAATTGTAATAGCACCCAGTTTCAAGGTGCACATTGTGGGGCATCTGATCATTCCCTGGAGTCAGTTAAGACTTTGCAGAAAGATCGGGGTGCCTGGGTGGCTCAGTCGATTAAGCATCTGCCTTCAGCTCAGGTCATGATCCCAGGGTCCTAGGATTGAGCCCCGGATAGAGCCCCACATCGGGCTCTCTGCTCAGCTGAGAGCCTGCTTCCCCCTGTCCCTCTGCCCCTCCTCCAGCTTGTGTGCTCTCGCTCTCCCTCTCTCTCAAATAAATAAATAAAATCTTAAAAAAAAAAGATTTTGCAGAAAGATCAACATCTAAACTATACCTGAAGAGTAGGTGGGAGCAAAAAAGATCCCTTAATGAATCTTGTATCCTAAGAGAGACAGAAAACTTTTATAACTGGATGTCACCATAGGCCCACCAATTCTGTTGCAGCAGAGGTAAGAAAGGAAGATAGAATACTACCCAGTTTCCCCAACCCTGGTGGAACACTGGCTATCCCTGTCCATAAATAGCAAATAGTGTGGGTTTTGGTATTTCCTCTAAACATCCTTACAAAGCCAGGGAAAGCAATCATAGTTCTGATCTTGTTCTGATCCTTCCTTCTCCTCCTCCTCTTCCTCTCTTCCTTCTTTCCCTACTCCTTCCATTTTCTTCCCCTCTTCTTCCCTCCTCCTCCTCTTTCTCTCATGCTCCTCCAGACGTCACAGGGTCTGCACCAGCCCATATATTATAGATATTTTTTAGTCTCTCAAATGCAGTTGCTTCAAGGCCAAGGATAAATTGAGTCACTTCAACCATTTTTCTATAGCTCTAACTGTTGCTAATACAAATGTACTGCTGCACAATGTAGCTCCTTTCTAACATCTTCAGCGCAAAACTGCCTGGCCACCACTTATGGTACCCTGAACTTGGAATTTTATGGTGCCTTGATCATTCCATTAGTTTTGGTTTCTCCACTGACTGTAAGCCTCATTTGGGTTGGAAGAGTGTTTATTGGGTTCTTCCTGAAGCTGCCTCAGAGCAGATGCTCAGTAAATATTGTGTATATGTATGAACGGATGAGGATTGATTCTCTCTCTGCTGCAAAAGGACACTCCCAACATGGCTGGTCCTGGATCACATCTCATAACCCTTTCTTTCTCTGAGGCAACTTGAAGTTGTTTTTTTAACTGTTTCAGGAACTCAACAGATTTCCCTTCCACTTTACATTTTGCACTCTTAGCAATTACCTATTGTATTTATAGTATTTTATTAATTATTTATTTATTTTTAAATGGAGGAGTTTTTTTTTTAAAGATTTTATTTATTTGAGATAGTGAGTGAGAGAGAGAGAAAGAGAGAGAGAGAGAGCACACACATGCATGCACAAGTATGGGGGAGGGCAGAGGAAGAGGGAGAAGCAGGCTCCTTGCTGAGCAAGGAGCCCAATGCAGAACTTCATCCCAGGACCTGAGGATCATGACCTGAGCCGAAGACAGAAGCTCAGCTGACTGAACCACCCAGGTGCCCCATATTTGCAATATTTTAATATAAAAAATTAATCTGAAACATACACATTTTAGGACTAATGAAACATTTTCAATATGGTAACATTTTTGAAAGATCTTCAAATGTAACTACCTCCTCTGCCCAAATACAAAGCCCTTCTCTTGAAATTTGGAAAGTTTTTATGAACCCTTCATAGTAGATTTAGATTTGTGACAGGTTTACCCTCTGGGAGGAAACAACGTGAATCACACATTGACAATTGCCAGTCGTTTTATATACTTTATTTCTTTCATTCTTACAATATCCTACAAGGAAGGTAATACTAAATTTTTAGATGAAGAACTTAATTCTAGAAGTTAAAAACTTATCCAAACCTAACTGCCAACCAGAAGAAAATTCAATCTTGATGTCATATGGCTCCCAAACCTGATGTTTCATTTTTTTTTTTTTTTCTATCCAGACTAGTACCCTCCCTGGAAGGAAGGGAGAACCTCAGCCTCTAGGTCTTGAAACCTAGAGGAAACAAATAAACCATCTCCTCTTAGAAATACCTATTTATAGGGAGGATGAAAGTTCATAAAGAAAAGCAATATTCTAGAACACCCTCCAAGAATCCAATAACTGTGAAGCAAAACAGACAACTTTAAACTATTGTCTAACCTAGCCAGAGAGGCAGTGAATGCAGATAGAGACCAACCAGAGACTACCCATCTTTCTCTCTTTCTTCAGTTCACTCTCCTTAAGGCCTCAGTCTGTTACATTTCAAATATGAGTTCACCAGAAAGAATCTCTATTCCCTCTTCGCTGGTGCTGAACATATTACTAAGACAGGAAATGCGAGCCAGCAATAATAACCTTGATCTCGCATCAGGGGAAATTTCTTTCTCCCAGGAGCTCATGATTGACTTACAACCTGACAGCTCTGATAACCTCTGGCATTTCTACTTTAACTAGATTATCTGAAAAGACTTTTCTTTCAGCACTGTTAATACAGTATTTCTTTATTGGCATGTTCTTTGGTGCTGTTTCCTTTTTAGTTGTGAGTTTAACTGTGAGTTCAATTTTGATGAAACAGAATTTTCAGAAACCTCTTAGCAATTAAATTTTTTTAAAAAATCGATGAACATAGCTCTGTATGGATTTCATCATTCCTGATCATGTGGGTACTATTTTTAAACGCAAGCTCTAGAGAGTGTACTCAACTGAGGCAAACTGTAGATAGTCTATGATTCTCTTTTCAATGTCTCTACAGAACCCATTTTTTCAAAGAAATCATGAAAATCTTTAAAATTTTTCTTTTACATCCATATTAGTGGTTAATTATAGCAAATATAACAGTAGATAAAAGATTTATTTTAGTAGCTGAAAGTTGACCCTCTTATACATTGCACACAATGAGTAGAAGAAAGTCCTTTTTGTGCAATTAGAAATAGGTCAATTTTTCATTTCAAAAGTTTTTATTTTCTTATTGAAACATTAAAAGTAAAAGCTCAATCCTTAATTATCTTTATACTTTTTTTTTTTCTGTTTCCCAGCTAGCTCCACCATCAGTTGAAAGTAAAATAGGAAACAAGCCTCCCAAGTAGTACCTAGTACCATGTAAGGGTAGTCAATACATGGGCCCAGTTTTTATTCCTAGCCATGCATCTCAATATTTTTAGAGCTCCTATTTGAAGACAGAAATGAAAGGCTGGTGTATACAAATACAAGAAAAAAGAAGAAGGTTGAGTTTTTCCACTGATGCTTTAAGACTTTCTTCATTTTAGTTGTAAAAATTCAGAATTAATCATAAATGACTGACTAGATAGGGTCTCATTTTAAACTTACTGCCATCTTAAATGTTATTATCATCAATTTCAGGTTCAGTAAAATTCTGATAAAAACTCCATTGTACACTTTGATCACTGTACATGTATTTTTCTTTTGTCCCAAATAAACCAATATGCAAATTTAACCCAATAAGCTGAGTTTTCTCTACTTTGATTTTTTAGTGTTATGCTTCTAATCTTTCCAACTTTTATTATATTTTCCATGGAACAGTTACATTTTGGCTTACCTAGAGGAAGAGGGGAATGTGAAAAGAAAAGAAATGCTAAAACAAAAAATAGAGTTGGGGCACCTGGGTGACTCAGTCAGTTAAGATTTTCAACTCAGATCAAAATCTCAGGGTCTTGCGATACAGCCCTGTGTCAGGATCCACATTCAGTGGGGTGTCTGCTTCTCTCCCTCTGCCCCTCCTGTCTCTTTCGCTCTCTCTCTGTCTCTCTCAAATAAATAAATAAATCCTTTAAAAATAGAGTTAATAAGAAAGGTGAGTAACTATGAGAGTAGCCTCTACTAATGGCTGCTCATTTCAGTAATTGAAGTTTACCTTCATGTTAGCTTCTGATGTAGAAGGATGGAGGACTTTATTACTGGAAAAGTTTAGGGAAAGGATCCATAAATAAAGAAATTGGTAATTGGAAAAGTCCTAGTTTCCTAAAACATACTAGAGCATCCATGGAAAAGGAGGAGGAGAAAGGGGAGAAGGGGGAGGAGAGGAAAAGAGAGAGACATAAAGGAAGTTTATATTTATTGACATCCTCTCCCTTCTTGTCATAACACTTTTCATCCCTGTTCTTGCCCTGGAGCTCAGTTCCTGTAGATTTACTCCTTAATGTGGCATTCCAGGTTAGCTGTAACCACCTATCAAATTTCTCTGTCTTTCCCTATTCACCCTTTCAGAGTCAGACTGTTACTTCTGCTCATTGGCATTGAGCCCAACGCCTCCCTCACTTATTAAATGAGATACGGCTGTGGACTAAGAAAGGTGGGCTCGTGAGGCTTCCTCCTCATTTTTCAGGATACATATATCCACTTCAGGAGTGGAATAGTAGGGCAATGTCACAGTACTATAACGAACTGTACAGATGTCATGGTTGTTAACACTGTTCTTAAAAATAATACCAATATTCTTACCCCACAGGAGAAACTACTATTGTGGGAATGTCATGCCAGAACAAAGTGAAAGTCAGTGCCTTAGAAGGCTTTAGGATTTAGAAGAAGATAATAGAGGGCAATTAGAACTCCATTCTTCCAAGTGTTTAGACCAAAAAACAAAAAACTAGGAAGCAGCCATTTATTCTTTTATTGACGATTTTGTTACTATTTCTCAAAAGCCACTAATGCATTACAATCCTCTAGTTGAGATATACTTAATACATTTCCTTTTAAATAATTTCACCTTACAGATACATAGATACCCTCTAAAGACATTCATGTATGAGACTATGCACACAGACACACGTACATACACGTGCGCGTACGCACACACACACACTATATATTCCAATTTGTATATGTCCTCAACTCTTTGAAAATGAAACAGAAATTTAGAGATGAAAATATTTTCATGAAGTGAGGGAAAGGCCTGGGACACATTAATAAAGGAAAGATGCTTACTCTATTCATTTCCAAAGAAATTAAAAATGAACCCAGTGGGTTAATCATCAAAGAACCTAGATATGCCAGAGATAAGTGCAGAAGAGCCCATCATGGGAATAACAGACATGAGTGAGGGAGCCTGTGGGAATGTGCCTTAGAGACTAAGACTACGCACAGCTCCTTTCTCACTGAGCCCAGTAGCTTCCTATGTCCTCAGTAAGATGTGAATACTGGTTTCTGGTCTTCAGAGTGGGAAGAGAAGACTGTTTTCCACAAGGAAAAAGGATGAAGTAAAGTGTGGTTGTAAACTTTCCTCCGTTTCAGAGTCTATAAAGTTTCCTTCTTCTATTTTAGTATTTGTATTGTGGGCAAACTTATTCTCTATGGAGACATGACCTTGAGGTAACATTTCAAGATTATAATGTTTATGTATATGTTTATGATGTTTATAGCTTGTGTTAAGGCAGACATTCTAATTCTCAGCTTATAAACTGATTTGGAGAGATTTGGCTCATCTCAGCTAAAATATAATTGGGTCATCTGAGGTCCTGCACAGATACCATCATGGAGCTGCTGGGTGGTACAGGGTAAGTCATGCTCCTTGGCTGTGCTTCCATTCTGTAAATGTAATGGTGGATTTACTTATTTCATAAAGGGTTAGAAAAAATCTAGATGTGCTAAAATAAGAACCTTCCCAACTACAGCTAAGTGCTTTGGGGAGTGGGAGGAGTTTTCTAATTCTTCACATAGAAAAAGCTTTTGCTAGATTTCATGTTTACTTATTAAATTCAGGCTGTTCTTCTGGAGGAAATTACTATGGGTTCATGGTTAAGCACATCATTGAGCACCTAGCAAATAAAAGTAAGGGAACTTCAATAAATGCCTAACAACTCAGTCAAGAGGTTCATCTGGGGCCAAAACACAGCATGACCCCTAGGTGGCACCATCAGGTAGCACAGTACTGCCAACATGTGTCTGGGTCGTTTCACTGCAGCTTCTGACAATGCCAAAGACAGCATTATCAACTGTCCACATACTAACATAGCACTGGTATTGGTTTCCAACATTAGTCATTGAAAATTTCCAACTCTATATGCACGTAAAGAATATTTTTCTGCTTCAAAATATCTTTCTTACAAGAAGGAACAGAAAATGAGGTCAGGTAGTCCCAACTGTTGCTAACTACTCATACTGTCCAGAGCACAGCTGCCCTCGTCCTGTTCCCCCCACTCAGAAGGCAGTCTGAGCTGTCATCGGGCACAGTGGCTCTTCATACAGTCACACTGAGGGCAAGATAACTGGAAGCATGGTCCAGTCATGAAAATCTATCTGCATGTAAACTATAGAACAGAGAAGAAGCTGGTCAGTTTCCATTGCCTTATGTTTATTCTGGTATGGTTTTAAATGTGCTAACCACACTGCTTGTCTTTCCCTCATTTGGGGGAGCTTAATGTGAGACAGAGAACTCTTCTAGTATGATTTTTAATACCCTTAAGATTTGATCCTTTTCACTCATTCACTTATTCAAAGAGAGTACCTTTGAGCATTTCTGATGTACCAGGTATGGCCAAGGGCAGGCTACCCTTCATTTATTTGCTTAACAAATGGCCATATCTATTTTGTGCCAGACACTGTCCAAGATACTCAGGATATAGCTGTTAACAAAAATCCCGACCCTCCTGGAATACATATTCCAGTCAGACGAGATAGATAATAAAATAAATAACTAAAACAGATAGTATGTTAGGTGGTAATGGATGAAGAAAAATAAAGCAGGAAAAGGCTGTAGAGAGTTCTGGAGATGGGATTGAAAACATGCTAGGATAGTTAGGAAGGTCTCAGTAAAAAGATATTTGAGAAAAGATCAGAAGGATGAAGATGTGAACCATGAAGATTACTAAGGAAAAAGCATTACGAGACAAGGGAACAGCTAGTGCGAAGTCTCTGAGACAGGACCCTCCCCGGCTGTATTTTCAAGGACCAGTAGGGAGACTATGTGGCTGGACAGCATGAGTAAGGAGGAAAGCAGTGAAGCATGATGTTAGAGAGGTATCAGGGGGCCGGGAGGTGAGGCTCCCTAGGCTGAAGTGGTCACTAACATTTACTGCAAGGATTTGATCAGAAGCGTGATGTGATTTAAACTGCATTTCATGGGACCCACTTTGGCTTCTGTGTTGAGAACAGATTAAAGAGAGGGAAAGGTGGAAGCAGAGAAATCAAACAAAATATGATGGTGGTTTAACCAGAGTGATAGCATGAAGGTGGTACAAAGTGGTCTATTTATGGATATAGTTTGAAGATTGAGCTGACAAGAGTTGATGTTGACTTATTTGTACAGTATGAGAAAAGTACAGGAGTGAAGAATGACTCCAGGTTTGGTACTAAGCAACTGGAAGGAGTCATTCCTTCATTCACTCAGCAAATATTTAGTGAGCTCTTGCTATCTGCTAAACACTGTCTGGGCATTTGAAGTACATCAATGCATAAACCAGATTCTTACTCTCAAGGAAATTACATTAAAAACAGGGAAAATAGAAAACAAACTATAGTCATACTAAATATATAAATTACCCGATATGTTAGAAGGTGATTTTTTTTGAATATTTTATTTATTTATTTGAGATAGAGAGATAGCAAGAGAGAAAGCATGAGCAGGGGCAAGAGGGAGAAGCAGGCTCCCCACTGAGCAAGGAGCCCGATGTGGGGCTGGATCTCAGGACCCTGGGATCACGACCTGAGCCAAAGGCAGATGCTTAATCGACTGATTAAGCACCCAGGCACCCCTAGAAGGTGATATTTTGTATGGGAAAAAATAAAAGAGTGGAAGTCATGAATAAAAAGGCACAGCACAGGAAATGCATTCAACAATATTGTAATAGTGTTACACGGTGACAGACAGTAGCTACACTTGTGGTGAGCAGAACAGAACACTTAGAGAAGTTGAGTCACTATCTTGTACATCTAACCAATGTAACACTGTGTGTCAAGTATAGTCAAATTTTTTTAAGTAGTTCAAAATAAATTTTAAAAATAGAAGAATGGAGTAATGGGAATGAGGAGTGCTGGGTGGTGGGGAGGTGTAATTTAAATAGAGTTGTGAGGACAGTTTTCATTTAGTAGTTCAAAGTCGAACAAAAAATTGAAACAAGGAGATATTACCCATATGATATCAAAGGCCTGAAGGCAGGAGCATGTTTGATGTGTTCAAGGAATAGTTAGGAAACCAGTGTGACTCGAGTGAGGGGAATGAGGGGGAGAGTGGATATGAGTATCAAAGATAATGCAGGTCTAGATCATGTGAGCCACACAGGCCATTGTAAGCACTTTAGTTTTTACTCTGATTGAAATAGGGGACATGCTAAGTTTTGAAGATGGGCTTGATATGATCTGACCTAAGATTCATTAGGATCACTCTTGTTGCTGTATTAAAACCAGGTTGTAGACTGTAGGGAGACAATTTAAGAACAGTTGTTTGGCAGTAGCGGCTCAGCCAAGAATGTGGGTAATGAGTTAGTGCAAAATATTCAGATTCTGGATGTATTTTGAAAGTAAACGCATTAGGATTTCCTGATGAATTGCATCTGTGATATGAGAAAAAGAGTCATTAAAGATGATTCCTAGTTTTTTGTTTTTTGGTCTAAACACTTGGAAGAATGGAGTTGTCATTACCTGAGCTGGAGAAGGCTGCCCAGTGTGACACTAATTTAAGATGTTTGTTAAATGTCCATGTGAAGATGTTGAGTGGGCAGCTGGCTACATAAGTCTGGAGGTAGAGAGAGAGATTTAAGATGACATTATAAATTTGAGAGTTATCTTTTTACAGAAGTAATAATTTAAGGCCATGAGACTAGAGGAGAATACTGTATATAGAAAAGAGGATCTTGGACTGAGTTGTGGGATATTCCAACATTACAAAGGTTGAAGAGGAAAGGATTTACCCTCTAGAGAGACTGAGAAGTCTCAACCAGGGAGGTAAGGTGAAAACCAGCTGAGTGTGGTATCTTAGAGGCTAAATAAAAAGAGAGTATAAGAAAGGAAGAGCCAACAATGTTAAATAAAGTAGTAAGATGGAAACTGACAATTAACTAGTAGGTTTAGCAAAGTCATTGGTGACTTTAACAGGAGAAATTTCTGTAGAGTGGTGAAGGTAAAAATCTGGTTGGAAAGAGTTTAAGAGGTAATGAGAGGACAGGAGTCAGAGACAGCGTGAATTGGAGGAGTTCTGGGGCAAAGTAGGGCAAATGGAAAGGGGCTGTAGTGATGAGTGAATGAAATGGAATGAAAAGAAACCCTTTTTTAGATGGGAAAATGGCATCATGTTTGTATGCTGATATGAATGATTGGCCCACTAGACAGTGAAACACTGCTAATATAAGAAAGAAAAGATAGGATTCCCAAAGCAATGCCCTTAATTAGGCAAGAGGGGATAGGATCTGACACAAGTGGGAGGGTTTGCTTTAGACAGACGTATGGAGAGTCCATTTCACGTAACTGGTAATAAAGCAAAGGATGTTGGTACAAATGCTGATAGGTGGTCAGGATGGTGGTAGGAGTCTATGAAAGTTCTTTTCAAATTGTTTCAATTTTCTTAGTGAAGCAAGGTCACCAGCTGAGAGTGAGGCTAGGGGAGGAAATGTTGGGAATTTGAGAAGAGAGGAATGAGGTTGAAAACAGTCATCTAAGTCATATGAGATCATATGATTAACTCTTAGCATTTATGTCCACTTAGGGTTCATTTTTGAATTTATGGTGAGTCAGCATGGTTGTGTGGTGGATATTTAGATTTCATCAAGGTCAAAGTTTTAACAAGTGAGTAGAGAGAAGGAGAGGGGCAAAGAAGGATACATGCGAGCAATTATTTATAATGACTGAACATGGGATTTAAGCCAGAGAAAGAGTGGAAGAATATACCAAAGGGAGGAAGAACAGTAAAAAGTGGTTAATAAATTGTGGACTGAAGGACTGTTATAATTGGGGCACCATATATGGAGTGAACTCTAGAGGTTAGAGGACTGGCCAGAGAGTGGGGTGCATGAAATGGAGATTGTGGAGGAATTGCAGTTATTGGCAATGATAAGACCTCAGTTATGATTTTGAGAGTGAACGGATATGGTTGTCATCATCCAAGATGTGGGGAAACTATGGAAGGGCCAGATGCGGGAAAAATGTGTCCAAGATAACTATTAGAAACGCCAGGGATGACATAAGCCTGGGTTTCCAGGAGAAGTTATAAATTCGGGAGTAATCAACCTACAGATAGTATTTGAAGCTATGACATTGGATGAGCTCACATAAACCTACTCTATAAAATGTATTTAATATCTGCCATTACTACATAATATGGTGCTTAGAGTGCCTTAGAGTCAGAGCGCCCAAGTTCAAATCCAGACTACATCCCTTCCTACCTGTAAAACCTTGGGCAAATTTTTAACTGTATTCTGACACAATTAGATAATACCTGTCTTATTGGAGGAGGTTGTAAGAATTGAATAAGGGAATCCATGTAAATCACTTATGATATTACATGGCACAGAGTGAGCTCTTAATAAATATTAGATAATATGATTACAGCCAGGACACGGACAAGATTCAAGGGAATATAGAATAAGACCACCACTTCCCCTAGGTAAGGTGGAAAGGTTCCAATGAATGAGATACCATTTGAGTGAGTCTTGGAGAGTGAGCAGGAGTTTTCAAGAATGGCATGACTGAAGAAGGTGGAAGGGGTAGGCTTAAGAAATTGAGAAAAATTACAAAGTCAACTTTTAGAGCAGGGTGAGCAAAGTTCTAGAATTCACAGGGAAGACATAAATTAATCTGTGTCTTGCACACATAAACACACCTCTTTTTGAGGAACCAAAATGTAGCTAATAAGAAATATTCTCTAAATGCTCCTCCCCTGGACAATTTACTTCCATGAAATAGGGATGCTTTGGGAAGATAGGCTTTAGTAGTCTGATAAGACATTTATACTTAGATCTCTCAATACTACTACGAATTTTATATTTTCTTCAGATTATGATGCAGCTTCTGTCACATTTTTAAACCTCTATCTATCTATCCATCCAGACATACAGATGTATTTTATTCTATGACATTTAATAGTACAATCTTCATGGTATGGAACAGATTTTAACAGCAGAAAGTGGAATTCTGGGCCACCTGTGCATCAAAAATCAGAATTACTAAAATGACCTATTTTTCACATCTGAGCCCATTAATGGAAGATGTTTTGCATGAATATTACACACACCTGTCTCTCCAGTATTTATTGACATTTAATGAATAAAGGAAATTGAACTTTTTAATTGTGAGGCTCTCCTGAGACTACTGGGCATGGAAGTGTATCTAAAGTGTTCATTTACTTATATTTCTCCATGAGTCAGAGACTTGAGCTAATAATAACCCCTCTATGATGGGGGAAAAAATGTGCCATTGTCAAAGTCCTCTCCAAGTCACTTTGAAAACCTCAGTCATAAAATGCTTAAAGGGGGCTTTCAACAATTCCCTGACTGATAGTGAATGCCACACATATTTAGAGTGTTCTGTTTTTTGTTTTTACATCTGTCAATAAAATGAATATGTAATAAACACAGAACTTGCAAGGGTTGGAAGACCAGCTAAGGTATCACTCAGATCTGGACTTACACAAAGTTTCCATGAGGCAGGAGTTCTTAAAGATCCCTCTTTTGCCTTAGACACCACCTTTCCTCACTGGCGTGAGGTTATTACAGGCAAATGTGAGCCTGTCGTAAGGTAGAGTCAAACACAAAGCTATTAACAACTCTTGGCTCCACAGGTTGAACCTGGGGCTTAGAAAGCCCATGAAAGCCCAGACAATGGGTAGACTTTTAATGTAAGATTCTAGAATGAAGAACAGTTGGGAAGAAGAGATGGTTCCATAGAGGGCACACCTGGGTGAAGAGCCCCAGAGAATGGTCCTGGGCCACTGGGGAGATGTAGAAGCACAAGATGCCTGTAGGAAGGGCAACCCTGATTGACCAATCAACTCTGGGCATCTTATCTGATCTCATGGACTGTTTTGCCATCCAAAAAAGTGGTAAAATCTGCCCATGTTCTGAGGAACATTGTGGGAATAAATGTATTAATATAAACTTGTAAAATTGGAGCCTTTTTCAGGAAGTATGCTACATGGGTACGCCTGGGTGGCTCAGTCGGTTAAGCATCTGCCTTCAGCTCAGGTCATGATCCCAGGGTTTTGGGATCGAGTCCCTCATCAGTCTCCTTGCTCAGCGGGAAGTCTGCTTCTCCCTATCTATGTTGTCTCTCTCTCTCTCAAATAAATAAAATCTTTTAGAAAAAGGAAGTATGCTACATGAATTCAAGGAATGAATAGAGTTAATTGTTGTAAATTGAGTTACAGTTAAAAGATTACAATCATTTAGCAGTTACTGTTTATCTTGTGTAAAGCACCAAATAGCTCTCCTATTTCAAGGGGCATTAATGGCCTTTGGTCAATGAGATAACACTTTTTATTTAATTTTGTGTATCAGAGAAGCTTCAGAACAATATTTAAATGTGTGAGTTGAATTATCAAATAAACAAGTTACATAAAAATGTTTTATAAGCTAAAAAGTACTATGTACAAGATCATATTGTTTAGTACTATTTAAATCATTTTCCTGCCTCTGAAATAATTTAAGTATACAAAGAAAAAATTTCAAAATCTAAGAATTGAATTGCACAACATATCTGTTTAAGAAATGATACAAAATTAGATAAGTGTGTTTTTAAAAATTCTGTTGTATATGAATCTACTTTCAAAGCATTCATTTAAACAAATATGATTTTAACCTAGTCTTCATATTTTTATTCATGTTTAAAGATGTTCCACATTTGATTCCAAATATATTTCATTTACCAGAAAAGTTAATTTATATCTCTAGGTCACAGGCAAGAAGCACCCAGGTGAGAGCTGCCATCTCTAATCATTGCAAGGTAAAGAAAACTCCATTTCCTTCAGCCCATTTAACCCAGGCAAGGTTGAAAACTCAAAAGCAAGCCTGGAAGATAGCAATGAATAAACTTTCAGCCATCTCAGAAACTACTTGCCTTTAATAGGCCATGAAAATCATTCCACGTCCTTGAAAAAGTTACCCTGACTCAGTTCTGAAGCATGCTCATGAGCCAATAATCCAGACATTGTGTGCCCTTGTTGCCAAGCCACTCTACCCTAAAGTAAGCCAAAGTTATCTCCCTGCAGGCACCAAGGTAAAATTCCCTCCAGCCTAAAAGCCTTCCTCAAGTGCAAAGATCTTGGCAGGGCAGCAAGGTGAACGTCCCAAAGTCAGAGAAGCAGAAAATGATCAAAAGGATGAGCCTGTTGTTGGGAAAACATGTGACTTGGGCACAATGTGTAGCACTGGATGATTTCCATAATGCGACTGGGACACAGTCTCAGGGAGTGAGGAAGCCCCAAGGTGAGGAAGCTACTGCTGCAGTCACCCACACCTGAAAACCAGCCAGGGCACTTGGCTGGGTGAACCCTCGGTCACTGAGCAAATGCTCAGATGTTTTGGCTTAGCTTAACCAGGTGACTTCTTGGAAGAATCAAGGCCTTAAACAGGAATGGGGAATTTCCACTCCAAAGCCCAGTCAGGTCCTGGTGAGACGGCTGCAGGCCTCACTGATTCAGATGGGTGCTGGGTCTCCTCCAGTACCACTCCCTGAAGGATCAGGGTCAAATGCAGAAATCCGAGCAGGGATGAGCTAGTTCTGATCCAATCTGGCACAGTGCTCTACTTTTAGCAAGGTGAATGTCCAAACCTACTAAAGACCTGGAAGATCTCTAAGGACTCAAATTCCATGGGTCTTCCTTAGAGATCTATTATCATATTTTCCCCTGTATGGTGGTCAGAAAGAACTAGTTTATTTCTAAGGAAAAGTCACCTGCTTGTTGAAGTCTAAATATCTTTATTTTATTTGCCACTGACAAGATAACATGTCTATGGTTGTTTTTAAATTAGAAGTCTTCATATATTAGAAAGTAACCTCTAACCCCTTTCTTCTCTTTGAAAAACAAAACTGGATAAAACAAAATGAATACATGAAAAAATATTTACTTGTTCTTTCTTTATGAGACCTCATTTCTATCCCTCTAATTCTTGTAAAAAAAAAAAAGAGAGAAAGAAAGAATAGAATTATTGGGTCACTTGGGTGGCTCAGTTAGTTAAGCAGCCAACTCTTGGCTTTGGCTCAGGTCATGATCTCAGGGTCCTGGGATGGAGCCCTATATCGGGCTCCATGCTCAGTGGGGGGTCTGCTTGAGGATTCTCTCTCTCTCTCTCTCCCTCTCCCTCTGCCCCTCCTACCCCCCATGCTCTCTCTCTCAAATAAATCAATCTTTAAAAAAGAAAAGAGAAGAAAAGAAGAGAAAAGGATTATATAGTTAACCAAGTTTTCAAAACACTTTGACACTATAGCCCTTTCTTGGAAACTTTTGGTGCATATTAGTAAATTAAAGGCTCTAAAGAAACCAGGGAGATATATGTTAATTGGTGTGCAAATGTAAAACAACTAATAGAAAAACCAACAAATTCTTAAAACATACATTTTAATAATGTTTACCAGTGTCATTTAGTATACAAAGAATAGTGAAATATGCATAGAGGCTATTAGATTGGTAAAGCAATATGCCAGGGCACAGTATCTGCTGGAAACCTGCTGACTGAAAGGCAAAATTGATGGGAAATTTTAGAGTCAATCTGCCCAGAATCTTGACAATATTTTTAAATATTGGTTATCTTTCTCTAAGGCAGCAAGCAAACTTGATAATACTGTACAGGAATTCTGGGAGCAAGAACCTTCATTTATTTTTTCTCAAATTTATTTTTATTAAGGTTTAGCTCTGTTTCAGCAGGGTAGCTATCATTTCTTATATAAAACTTTGTGCACACATGAAACTTGGCCAGTATTTTCAAACTACTAAACCAGTGTGGGGCTTTCCCCCCATATATTGGATTCTCCTGAGCTGTTCTACCATTAGAACCCAATAAAATGGAGAAGTTGGATGAAGATCAAAGGATGTCTGGGAAGATCCATAAAAGCAAAGCAAGAGGTAGAAATTCACTACTACCACTCATGCTTAACCCTGATTCTTACAGAAGGAAAAGAGAGGGAGTTAAAGTTTTAGACTGATGGCCCCACTGCTCCAGCCAGGAGAGAGAAGCTCTGGAGGACCTGGGTGAGCCCCTGGGGTGGGTGCAAGCAGTGGATGATGACAACACAAGGGGTTTAGGCAGAGGGAGCACTGCCAGCAGCTCTCTCAGGCCACCCTGTCCTCCTTTGTAGGTTAGAAGGATTCCTGGATTTCCCTAGTGGCCTCAGAAACACACAGAAATCACTGGGGTCTAAGTAGAGAGCTTGACAGGGGGACTGCCGTGGTGAGTATGAAGTGAGCACATAGCCAAGTGGTCCACCTCTAGCTAGGGCCCAGATAGAAGCCACAGCAGATCTGAGCCATTCTGCTGGGAAGGCATGGGACAAAGTAAACAGTGTGCCAGGGGGTCCTGATAGAGCCAGGAGACTTAACTGGATGGTCACCAGGCCTGTAGCCAACATCAGATACCCGAGGTGTCTGAGAACAGGCAGACAAGGGACCCAGTGAGGAAACCAGATGAGACAGAGAAAAGCATAAGGGGTGCAAATGTGTCTCTGAGCATGCCCTGTCTCCCATCCTCTCTTTTCCAAAGCTGTGAGGTCACACATTGAGTTTTTGACCAAAAGCCATCCTAGGGAGAGACAGAAGACAGGAGCAAATCTGAAAACTGAGCTTTAAAACAAATGACTGGGTTACCTAAATGGAATGTTTACTTTATTTAGACAGCTGAGTTTAGCAAGCTGAATTAATTTAGTGTGTCCCTCCATGTCTGTCACCCCCCCTGCTATCTAGTGGAATATAGTTTATTAGGAGGTTCAATGATCTGTGGGAAATAAAGAAGCAACATTTTCTTGGCGCATTTGTATGTAGAGTGTATAGATTTATCAGTCCACCACACACAGAGATGCTAAAATGGAAAGTGCAACCATTGGCCTAAAAATCTGTTTCACCTGATGAGGTTGAAAGATACATCTAGCTGTGAACCTTTTCCACTTAAAGTTTGCAGGTGATGCTCAGGGTGTGAAGAAAGTGGGGCTTTAGAACCAGACAGACTTGGGTCCATGCCCAGGGCCATCATGTCTCACCTGTCCAGCCTCTTGAGACTCAACTTACTGTTCTCAGCTCACTATACTGAGATTCAGCTTATATAAAGTAGGAATAGTAATTTGTTTTCAGAATTAACAGACATTACATGAAGTACTTGGCACTTTGAAAAACCTCAAAACCATAGAGCTCACAGGTTGGATTTCCAATGCCGAGAATTTTAGGATGTCCTCTGAACACCTTGATGTGGGTTGAATTGACTAATTACCTCACCCTTTGGTGGACAGGAGCTACTGTTTTAGAAAGGCAACAATGTTTTTCTTTCTTTTTCCATGCATAAGTGTCCCTTTAAAATCACTTCTAATTTTCCAGACCAATATAGGTATTTGAACATTAAATGATTAGTTAGATTCTTTTTAACCTGTAGTGAATGGAATAGTATCTTAAAACCCCCAGAGGACTATGGGGGAATAAATGTCACAGTGTTTGTGGACTACAGATACATAGATCTATGTTTAACATATCACCCATCCCAGCCTGAACTTCAAACAGGTTTTTTTTGGGGGGGGGAAGGGGGGGTTGTTGTTGTTTTTTTTTAACTGGCAAATAAATGTTCAGCAGATCTGGAACTTCAATAATGCCCAAATGCATTTAGGATTTACTTCGCATTTATCTTTCATGGGAAGCAACACATTTATGTTCTCCAGGAGCCCTGATGCTGATGGGAAATTGAGGTCAGAGTAAGACTGTGAAGATAAAGGAAAGAGAACTAAACCTTCGGGGTTTCCAAGAAAAACACAAAATGTGGAGAGTCCAGCCATTGGACTGAAAAAATATTCTCAAAGCTCTGGACATCTGGAAAGATCTGCATTCTCCTTTTTTCCTGAGGCCACCTTCCATGGGGACATCCTTCTTAATCTTGCTTTTTACTTCCCCTTTACCGAGTGCTATTTCCTTTAAATCAACCAACAATATGGAGTTGACTATCATTCATCCACGGTTGTCAAGGAAAAGATTCTGAAGTCTATCCTCCTGTCTATTAAAATACATCTATGAATTCATATATTTTTATAGAAGATATTTTTCACTTTATGAGTTTTGAAAAAAAAAAGTTCAGATTCTTGTAAACAATTGGGTATTGAGGAGGGCACGTTCTGCATGGAGCACTGGGTGTTATGTACAAACAATGAATCATGGAATACTATATCTAAATCTAATGATGTAATGTATGGGGATTAACATAATAAAAAAATTTAAAAAAAGATTTCAAACACTAAAAAAAAAAAGACACTTTTTACCTCATATTCATTGGCTAGCACAAAATACATGATTTCTAATGGAGACTGCTGAAAATTTTGTGTTGCCAGTTATGAGTAGGGAAACAAGAAACGACACAGAGTATTTTCCTTATGAGGATTACATCTCTGATGCCCTGGGCCTCTTCAAGTCAATATAGGCATTATTTAGTAAGTAGTGACATTTGCAGTGTGTCTCAATATAACGTATCTTGTTGTCACAAAATGGATACTGTTTTAATGTTGATTATTCTACTTTTATAACTCTAAACCAAGATTATTTCTCTTACACAAGTTGACATTTCACTGAACATGTTTTATTTGAACTTACTCCTTATAGCTAATTATCAATTATCCCCTTAAAGAAAAAAAAAGCATAAGCCAGAAAGAAAAAAAGTTAATTACTTTACTTTTACCACAATAATTTTCTTATTGTATTCATAAAACTGTTAGATAAAATCAAGCTACCAGGAGTAGTAGTGGTTTATTAATCTGGAATTTAATAGCATGGCTCCCGGAATCCCATACAATTTTCTGGAATCTTGGGTGCAGAACTCGAAGGGATAATCAAATATAGCTCCAAGTACTATACTAATTTTCATCTACTTCTTAAGAGTACAAACTCACAGTTGTTTGAAATAATGTAACAGCAGGGTATTTCCCTAATAACAATCAAGTAATGACCTTCAGCTCAGGGAGTTAACTAAGGAATATTCAGACCAGATTGCAGATTGCTGGACTCTTCTAGACCTTTCCTTCTGCTACTTTGGCTTTCTTGGGTTCTTACCACAGAGGACAATGTCCTCAGCCCCTCCCCCACCCCCATCCAACAATACCACAGCAGAGACTGTCCATCCCTTTCTTCCTTTAAAACACATATTTTTCTTAATTATATGGCCCAAAACTCAAGCAGCCAGAAAACCTGGTGCTTTAAAACCACATCAAAATGCCTGGAAAACTACAACCAATAATACTTCAAAATAGCTTCATTTGGATATTCTTGCATTTTATTATAGATGTTTCTTATGCGTCATTTTGAACCTGGCCATTTATATTTTTAAGTCTAAGTCATAAAAACTGAAAAGCAAACAAGAATCTTAAAATAATTTTGAAGCAAATAGGTTTATTTGTGGAATGCTTCTTCTAACCCAAATCACTCAATTTGCTTTTTGTTTGTTTTGTTTTGATTTTTCTTTCTGTCACTCAATGTATTTATGCTGGGCAAATCTGGTTTTTCAGTGTCTTACATGCAATTTAATTTCATCATCATTTTTGAACTGATGAAAATGTGTATGACAATCCCTAGTGCTGACTAATGAGACTAAGATATTGAGGTTAACCATTCCCTATATATAGTTTGATAATTTGATTTTCTGCCTAAGATTCCAAATTAAGCCCTATATATTTTTAAATTTAGACCATAACAGGCAGAAATCACTCTACTTACTATCCACTTTTAAAAAGAGACCACTATTACCCAACTGATTACAAGAATGAAAATCTATTACTTTGCAGGTCTTTATCATTCAGCAAGAGGCCATAGGGCGTGGCCTTTAAGAGCTATTTGGAAACAGTGACTGGTTTAGATCCCAGTTCTACTGCTTGCTAGCTAGCTGGCCTTGGGGGAATTATTTATCATCAAAGGATCACTGCTCACCCATAAAATGGAAATAATACTTGAGTCTACCCTCAAAGAGTTGTGATAAGAATTGAATAAGATAATGTGTATAAAGTACTTCAGTCAACATCTAGCAAATAGCAAGTCCTCAATAAATACACATCCTCTTATGGTATTATTCATTTTCCTTTAGCGCTAGAATAGGTCACATCTGTGAATTTAGGGTGTTTCACTTTCTTTGGACTCCAACACTAGAAAAGTCTTCCCGTACCACTAACATTCACTTAGCCAAACAGCAATATTAAGGCCCCCTATTTGCTAAGTCATGGGAGAAAGGCACAAAAACTGATGGCCTCAGATCTTGTTTTCAAGCAGTTTGCTCTCTAATAAGAGGTATGACACAGGCATACCACTGAAATGTAAAGTAAATGGTAGTAAATGCTGCGAGCTAACATGTTCTAGGACAGTGGTGTGAAAGTGGGGCTCCTGAACTCACCGCATCAGCCCTACCTGGGAAGTTCTCAGAGATGCAAATCCTCAAGCCTTACCCTTTCTCTACAAAATCAGAAACTCTGGAGTTGGGTGCAGTAATGTGTGTTGTAATAAGCCCTCCAGGTAATGCTGATGCATAGGAATATTATGCAGCCATAAAAAAAGAATAGGATCTTGCCATTTGTGACAACACGGATGGACTTAGAGGATATTATGCTAAAGTGAAATAAGTCAGATTGAAAAAGACAAATACTGTATGATTTCACTCATATGTGGAATCTAAAAAACAAATGAATAAACAAACAAAGCAGAATCAGACTTATTAATACAGGGAACTGAGGGTTACCCGAGGGAAAGGGGGTGGAGGGATGGGCAAAACTGGTGAAGGGAAGTGAGAGATAGAGGCTTCTACTTATGGAATTAATAAGTTATGGGAATAAAAGGCATAGCATAGGGAGTATAGTCAATGGTACTGTAATAGCATTATATGGTGGGTATTATACTATGCTACAGTTGTGGTGAGCATAGTATAATGAATAGAGATGTTGAATTATTATGTTGTATGCTTAAAACTAATATAACATTGTCAAATATACTCCAATTAAAAAAGATTTTTTTTTTTCTTTAAAGACTGAGAAGTAGCACTACAGGAGAAAACACTCCCAGCTGAGGAGATCAGGAAGGATGCAGAGGGGATGACATTTGTCCCAAGGCCAGAAGTCGGTGTGATTTGGACATGCAGATATACAGGAAGGAACAAAGAATAAAGAAATAATTTATATTGAGAATATCAAGGTGTTCACTTTGGCTTAAAATTGGTTATATGAAGTGAAGTAGTAAAGTGAGAAAAATAGGTTGAGGTTCAATTAGAAAAGGTTTGATTGTCACACTATGGTGGTTTGTCTTGGACCTCTTTTGCCTTGGTCTTCTGCAAGGACAGGGAAGGTTTTTAGCAAGGGAGACTCATGATCAGATTAACCTACCAACAGTATGTAGGTGAGAGAAGGTATGAAGACTAAAGATTGTTGCAGTAGTTTTTTGAACTTTACAAATACATGAATTCAAGAGTGTTTGTGCTCAGACTGTCAGAATACCTCAAGTCTTGTGCCCCAATTACTTCAAGAGTTCCCCCTCTACAATATTATTGAACACTTACTATGAGTCAGGCAAATGCTAAATGTTCTCCATGCTTCATCTCCTTCACCTCACAACTACGCAGTGTCACAATCATCCTTATATTATAACTGAGGAAATTAAACCCTTGACAAGGTCAAGCAAACTGGACAAGTTCTCACAAGCGTATACAAGCTAGTGTATGGTGGAGTCTGAACCTGAATCTGGGTGGTCTCTAGAAGCCATACTCAAAATTAATATGCCATGCTAACATATCCACACCTAACAGGAAGTACAACTCAATCTTCTAAAATGTAAATGGATTTGCCTGAAGAGAGAAAGTATTAACAGAAGTGTAAGATGGTTGGACGCTGGAATCTAGGAAAAAAAACTCAGAAACCCATGGTAAAAGGGGCTATGAGCATGATTTTTAGGGGCAGAAAGCAGACCTGAGTTTAATTTCCAACCAGTCCTTATTAACTCTAATTATGGGCCAAGCCTTAATACACCTCAGAACGTCAGTTTCTTCATCTACAAAAAGGTCATTGTGATGAGGTATTTTATATAAAATGCATAGCCCATACTACAATACAAAGTAAGTGCTCAACAAATTTTAAAAAAAGAAAAAAAACAGAAGAGAGGGAGAAAAGACAAGTGCTGTCTGAATGTCGGTGCTTAAGAATAAATTCATCTAAATAAAGTCAAGCAGTGTTTCATAATGAGGAAAAGAGTTTTCAAGTCTTAGCCTGCCTTATGACAACTAACCCTAGAACCTTCCTTCCTATGTTACTTAATAGTTACAATGCCTTTAGAAACCTCTTATGATATCTGTGTTCCAGACTCATGTTGTGTCTAGGAATTAGATATGGCCCTTGCCCCAACTTCATAAGACCAAGATTTTTTTCACTGATAAAAATAGGTGGGTGGAAGGTGAGAAAGGTTTTAATAAGCTGATCTGTATTATTTTGATTTTAAATTAAAACATTTTTAGCTTTAACTATCTTGCCAAAATGAGTCAAAATAACAAGAACTTTGCTCAGTTAGCTTTTATTTTTCTTAGGTCTATTCAGATTTAGATCAGAAGGAATGGGGGTGGGGGTGAGATTTCTATTGGTGGTTCCTAGCTCAGGCTGTATCATTTTGCACCATCACCAAACAAATGTCAGCCTTTGTTCTAATGTTGACATTTTAGGAGACAGGGCTGTCTCAGAATCAGCCTAAGCAAATAATTTTAACTTCTCATCATTACATCTTTTAAATGTGTTTTTTTCTTATTTTCCATTTTTAATAAGATGATTATTCTTTTGGGCTCCTATATCTCTGTGGATGTTATAGTATTCTCTTTTCCTCTTTTTAGATTTTACTACTAAGATAAATTGTTAAGCAAATAGAAAACCAAAAGGCTACATAGAGAGGCAAGGAGCAGTAAGGTCAAGATTGCAGCCAGCAAGGTCAACAACATGGTGACTAATAGATTGGATTTTAAAATTGGAGTTGGACAGATCTTGGCTTCTTCTTCTCTGCCCCTATTGACTGTGATTTTGGGAAAGCTGTTCATCTGTTCTGTGCCTCGGTTTCCTTATTTACCAAATGGAGACAATAGGGATGTTGTTAAGAATAAATGAGATGTTCCATGCATAGCACTCAGTACTTTTTCTTAGCACAGAGTCAGCATGCAATAGAGTTATTATGATGTTCAGATAAGTTTAAAGTTGTCATTTTTCATTTCCTTCCCTAAAGTACACAATAAAAGCATCCCACACTAAATGTGCTCAGTAAGGATCCACTCATATGTCAAACTCCAATGCAAATTATAATACATGGCTGTGATGGCAATAAGGTGATCTGATAACTTCTGGCTAGCTTAAGACTTTGAAACAAAAACTCTACATTCTTCTCATCCCTAATCCATAGTGTGATATAAAAGATAGAAACAGAATGCTACTGATTCATAGGGATGGCACTGATTCTCTGTTGATAAAATACAAGCTTTGAGTTCTTTCTGTGGTGGTGAAGCATTCACACACTCCATGCATCTGCCACACCACCTCCTACCCTAAGTGTCATTGGGCTCAAGGGCCCTATTGTACTCCAAATAGGCCTCTCAGTAAGCATACAGTAAGCATATGTATAACTTTGAAAAAAACCTTCCAGACTATTTTCCAAAGTGGCAGCAAAATCGTGCATTCCTATGAGCAACACACACGAGTTCCACTTGTTCCATGTTATTATCAGATATTTAATTTTAGCCATTCTAATAGGTGTGCTATGATCCCTCACTGTGATTATGGTTTCCATTTCCCTAATGATTAATGATGTCACACATCCTTTTGTGTTTTTTTGTTGTTGATTTTAGAGTTTTTTTTTAATCCTTACATATTCCGGATATCAGTCCTTTAATTAGTAGGTATTTAACAAGTATTTTCTTCCAATGTGTGGCTTGCTTTTTATTAAAGATTTTTTTCAGACAGCAAAAGATATTGTGATGTAGTCTAATTTACTATTTTTTATTTATATTTTTATATCCTATCTGATAATCTTTATTCTTAGTTTTAAAGATCAAGGTTTAGACAAATGAGGGGCTCTGCTACTCTCATAAGGAACTAAGGTGTCATATAATTTTTCATATAGGTTTTTAGCATGAAGAACAGTAAAATCCTTTATGTACTTTTTCCCCCCAAAAGGAGAGCAGTTCTAGAGCATTCTACTACCAGATGAAATTTGGCTGCCCATGTTATGACTTGCTTCAGAAACTGAAATTCTAAATCGCCACTTCATTAAGATAAGGAAGGGATGAAGTTTGAGCCATGTGGGCTTATCTCTGGGATCTTTCAGTCATTTTACGGATGACTGGATTCCTCGGGAAGAAATGCTCATCCTATGAACCAACATGAAAGTTTTCTTTCCCAGCATTACAAGTTCAGATGGTGAGAGAAAGGATTGGCAGTGCTTTTTAACTAGAAACTTCCTTGCTTTTCATCAGCTCAGTCACATCTGCAGAGAGTTTTTATTTCTGTTCTTCGGAGGGCTCCAAGTAGTAGGCTGTGCATGTGTGCGTTTCAATGAGTCAAATTACTGAATAAGTCAAGCCGGATGCATAACCAGATGGACGGCACCTGGCCAGATTGAATTAGGGCCAAAACACCCTCTCTGGGGGTGTCGGTGGATAAAGGCCTATCTTTTCCTTTGGGGGTAATGCATACTTCTTGAGAAACTAAACCTTCCCATAATGTGCATAACCTAGAAATCCTTCTGAATGTATCCCTTTCAAGAACTAAAAGCAAAGCCAATATTAAGATTGATGAAATTGCATAGCGGGAGAGCATAAGGTGGTGGTTGAATAAGAAGCCCTCTGCAGTCAGAAGGCCCAAGCCATGTGACCTGATGGTAGGCCTTCCTCCCCTGGTCTGAAAAGTGAGGATAAGAAGGGCATCTACTCCACAGACGGTTGGCAGGACTAAGTAAGATACTGTACCTAGCACTGTGCCCAGTGCACAATTGCCTAGTAGTCACTCGCAATTATTTGTTACTTCTGTTATTATAACCATAAACATGTGTTCTAATAATGGAGCCCTCATTTCCCCAGGTCTCAGTGACTATCCTCTACTTCCCAAGGCTAGTTCTAACTACTATTTTTATGTAAACAGGTCCAAGAATCCTGCCATGCTTCCTTGCCGCAGACTGCCTGGGATACGTGCTGTTGCTTTTCCTGCGCTGGCCTTGAAACTGTCCCCTCCATCATGAGTGAGCCTTTCTAAACATGAGCCTCTCCCATTTCTGCTGCCTTCACCTTCCGCTCCTTGGCACAGCCCCCCACCCCCACCCCGGGCTCAGGTAACTCCATTTTCTCCCTTGGCCCTCCAGCCCAGAGAAAGTGACTTCCTGCAGTTTGTAATAACTGGGTTACCTCACCTTACTCGGCCTTTTAGCTCTTCTAATGCCTTTGTAACTAATTCCTCATATTAAATTGCTTTTTGAGCCATCTGTTCCTGACTGGATGTTGACTGACAGATATCCCTTAACCCTTCCTTACTGATACTAATCGTGAATGCCCTTAGAGGACACAGAGCCTTTGACTGTTCTGGGTCTGACCAATCCCTGCTCTCTGTCAGTCCTCATTCCAGGTAGGAGAGACTTTCAGATCCCTCCATATTCATCTAAGGAACTATCAATCCCTAAGTTATCCTTGATTCTCCAGCATGTGTACACTAACCTTTGTCTAAGTAGAATGCAGGTCCGACAACTTTGCGGCCTTTGGCCACAAAGACAGACTCAAACTGATCCTAGCATTAATAGTAGTAAAGTCACGGCATAATATAATTTTAAAAAAAACTTAAAGTAACTGAGAGCTGAACTCACAACAAAACCTCAAGACCATTTCTCAAAAACAGATCCCCAGTGTTACTTCTGAGAAAGGTTATTGTGTCGCTGGAAGTCTGAATTTTAAAGTAAAATGTGGTATTTAAAAAATCTGTTTAAATACACCTGTTCTCCATCTACATTGGTTCTGGAAACATTGACTAACAATTCAGAGAAGCAAGAGATGACTTCGATGGTCTTCTCTGGCTTTTAACCCCGACTGAAACACAGTCATTAGACTAGGGAAGTTCTGAGCGCTGTGGATCCCACGTGACAGCTTTTCCTACCGGCAGCAGAATTTTGGTTTCAAAATGAGAGATGTATTTGCTTTCAAATTGAATATTCTTTAATATAATGTAATTCCTGTTCTAGGCTGTTCTTGATACTGTCAGTTCTACGTCTATTTTGTCCCTGCAAATTTTTTTCAACATTAATAAAAATGTTTATTTTGTTGTGATTGCTGACCTTATGAAAGACTGTCTCTCTGGTTCTCCCGTTTTGTTACAAGGTGACGCAACTGACTTTTCTTTTTGAAGGTCATGAAATGAATCACTGTATAGATGAGGTCTCTGTCAAGCCTCAGAGGCAAAGGTAAATGTTGCTTTGATTTAGCAGGAAAATGGAACTCTTTCACTACTGTGCACTGATTTCCCTTTTGGAGCATCTTTCCTCCTAAGAGATAAGTTAGAAATTACATGTTCATAAAGGAAAACTTCGGAGTTTACAGGAAAAGGAAAAGGTTTGTATCTCTTTGTACCTATGTCCAGATATATTAAATCTAGAAATCCTACCTTTTATGTGGCGTTAATATTTTTGAAGAGGAAATAATGGAGTTTTTAATTATTCTACACAGTAGTTCTGAAACCTTAAAGCAATTTCCAGAGATATGGGATAGGCAAGAGAATCAAGAGAGTCCAAGAAATAGAAGGGCAAAAGGGAAAAAACAAGGAGAGGGCGCTCTTTTAAAAAACAAAATAAAATTAGAAAGGAATGGATTACGCTAAGTCAAATAAGTCAAGCAGAGAAAGAATTATCATATGGTTTCACTCATATGTGGAACGTAAGGAATAGCATGGAGGACGTTAGGGGAAGGAAGGGAAAACTGAAAAGGGGGAATCAGAGGGGGAGATGAAACATGAGAGACTATGGACTCTGGGAAACAATCTGAGGGTTTCAGAGGGGAAGGGGGTAGCCCGGTGACGAGTATTAAGGAGGGCATGTGTTGTAATGAGCACTGGGTGTTATACGCAAATTATGAATCATGGACCACTACATCAAAAACTAATGATGTACTGTATGGTGACTAACATAATAAAAAAAAAAAAAGAAAGAAAGAAAGAAAGGAATGGAAGCACTGTATCCCAAGAATTCTGATTTAAATAGAAAACACTTCACTTATGGATGGGATTAGTCACATTGTTAGAAGATCGTTAACATTAATGCCCTCTTATTTCCAATCCTAGATATGACAGACTAAAGAGGAGGGAAATTGAAAAGGAGCTCAGTAAATGTAGGACAATTAGCAAACTGATGGGAAAACAAAAGAAATTAAAGGAAAGGGTACGTGGTCTTACCAAACTGTGTTTTCTAATTCATTGACAATTTCTAGCAAGAAAAGCACATGATAAGAAGAGATGTTTAACTTTCAAAACCCCCGAGTAGCAGAGTAACAGTGTGATGTAGCTGCATTTTTTATTGTACCAATGTAAGTACTCAAGAGACCAAGCAAATATTGGATAATTTTAAATACAAATGTTAGTAATTACAAACAGAGAAAAAAAATACCTGAAAGAAAATACTCCTAAATGTTAATAGCAGCTTGTTCCTGAGTAATAAGAATTTCAGAGATAGATGGATAAATGAGAGAGAGAGACAGAGTGAGAGAGATCTGCATTTTTCAATTTTTTTTAGATTTCTATTGTGATACATTCATAACAGAAAGATAGCTTTGAAATATTCTATGCATTTGTTTTTCGTTACTAGTGTTATTTTAAAAATATTCCTACCATCTCTGTGAATTCTATTTACGTGTGTGCAAGATAGATGAAAATAGGTTGGACTATGAATGGCCCAAACATATTACCCAAAATGCAACCTAGATCTTGTGGGATTTTTTTATTTGTGTTTAAGTATGTGTATATATTTGAACATAAAAGTGACCATGTTTCACACAGGTTGTGTACATTACCAGTAAAGACATATTCTGTGCAGGTCATAAGCAGGCACCACTTTCAACACAGACTGAAGCAACCGTTATCTGTCACAAAGCTGCTCAGTGACCAAAATCTGTTAGTCCCTTAGGAAGCAACCTAAATTAGATGAGTGGTTGCAAGTCAGTGTCTGTAGCTCTAGAAAGTCAGGTATCTCCAAATAGTAATGTTAAGGTAATTTGGAGTGCTATTACATTTTAATGAGTTTTTCTGATTATAAAAATAATACATAATAATTATAAGTTGGAAAATATAAAAATATATAAAGAATAAAATATTTCAGTCCTATAATCCCACCTCAAGAGATAACCACAACTAACATTTTCAATATTTCCTTCCGGTTAAGTGATCTTTAAAAGATGGGGAAAGGAAGACAGGAAAAATGAAGATAAATCCAGGAAGATATGCACTTTTAAGTCTGTATTTAGGGGTATAACACTGAGGAATCCATAAAAACTCCTGGAAATTTATAATAAAGATAAACAGAAGTTATACCTGTGAACATATCAAGGATTCATTTTCAGAAATGAGGAGCTTTCAGCCATAGGAATGATCTTTCATGATATAAGCTATCTTCAGCTTATTTTTAGTCAAGATTATTAACATATACATATTGTGAAATGGACATTTTTAGGTGTACAGTTCTATGAATGCTGACAAACCCAGTTGTGTTTATAATACAACAGATAAGAGATAGAACATTTCCCCATTCCAAGATGTTTCTTCGTACCCCTTTGTAATGAATTTCCTTCTTACACTGCCAGAGCCTGGCAACCAGAGATCCAATCCAATCTCTGACTTGATAGTTTTCCTTTCTCCAGAAGGACATCTAAATAGAATTATACAGTATGTAGCCATTTGAGACAGGCTTCTTTCTCATTTGAGATTCATCGATGTTGTTGTAGGCATCAATACCTTGTTCTTTTTATTGCTAAATAGTATTACATTGAATAGATTTACTACACTTGACTTATTTATTCACCAGTTGCTGGACTTTCAGAGCTTATTTTTAGATGTTGGTAATTATGAGTAAAGCCAATATAAACATTTACATACAATCTTTTGTGTGGACATGGGTCTTCATTTCTTTGGGGTGAAGTCCTAACAGTCAGATTGGTGGAGCATATGGTAAGCGTATGTATAACGTTAAAAGAAACTGCAAAACTATTTTCCAAAGTGGCAGTAAAATTCTGCATACTCACTGACAATAATGTTTGATAGTTCCACATGCTCCATATTATTGTAAGTGCTTAGGATTATCAGATCAGATTTTTTTTTATTTTATTTTAGCCATTTGGATAGATGGGCTGTGCTTATTATTTACATTTCCCTAATGACTAGTGATGCTGAGTACATTTTCATGCTTTTTCTTTTTTTCTATCTGTATATCTTTTTGGTGAGGTTTAGGTCCAAATCTTTTGCCCATTTTTATTTAAAAAATTTTTTTAAAGATTTATTTATTTGAGAGAGAGAATGCATGAGCACGAGCGGGGTGGGGGGGTTGGAGGGGAAGAGGGAAAGAGAAAGTCTCAGGCAGACTCCACACTGAGTGCAGACCCTGATGTGGGGCTCAGTCCCATGACTCTAAGATCATGACCTGAGCCAAAATCAAGAGTCAGGCACCCAACTGACTGAGCCACCCAGGCGCCCCTGACCATTTTTAAAATTGGGTTGTTTCTTTTCTTATTGAGTTGTGGGAGTTATTTATATTCTCTAGATACCAATCTTTCATCAGGTAAGTGTTTAATAAATATTTTCTTCCAATATGTGACTCTTCATTTTATTAACATGTTTTTCAAAGAGAAAAGGGTATGATTGTGATAAAGTCTGATTTATCAATTTTTTTCTTTTATGATCTATGTTTTTTGTATCCTAGCTAATAAATAAGTTCTGGCCTAATCCAAGGTCTCAAAGATTTTCTTCTTTGTTTTTTTATAGAAGTTTTATAGTTTTAGATTTTAAATTTTGATCTATGGTTCATTTTCATGTGTAATAAGAGATAGAGATCTAAATTCTTTTTTTTTTCCCATATGGATATTTCAGCATCATTTATTGGAAAGATTATTTTTCTATATCAAACTGCCTTAACTCTGTTTAGGCAGGTAATGAAGAGGATTGCATCAATCTAACCAGGAATTTAGAGGAGTTTGGATTTTGTTATTGTCAGTGCACCAAGGCATCAAATTTCTCCAAGATACCCTGAATGTAGACTGGGAGACAGGATTGCTATAGAGTTTTTCCTCAGTGTTTGTAATCTACCTTCATCTTTCAACCATCCCTTCATACCTTTACCACAGAGTTGGGGGTGGGAGGCATCTCTCCATTCCCTTGCCCTTCCTTCAGTGGTAGGTTGCAGTAGCTTGGTACTGTGTGTTAGGTTGACAGAAAGGGGCCTTTGTTGTCCTGCTTGAGCTCCAATCTTAGGGAAGCCCTGTGTACCTGAGCCCCAAGGTAGGGTTTCTCAAGGTTCTTGTCCCTCCTCCTGATGGCAGTTAAACTCTGCTTTGTATTTGTGGTGGATCTCTGTGTGGTTCTTGAAGTATGTTTTCTACCCCTCCCACAGAGGCAGGACACCTCTAATGGTATCAGCTTAGGCTCAGTCCTCTTTCCTGCCCCTCAGCCTCAAAGACCTCAAGGTTTTTTGTTTTGTTTTGTTTTGTTTTGTTTTGTTTTGTTTCCCCTATCTTTTCCCGGCTACACTAGTTCTTTACCTATGCCCTGAGTGTAACAAGGTTTTCTGAAACCAGTCTTTTCATGAACACCTGCTAGTAGCCCATGGCAAAGAGCCTGTGAGACAGCTGTAACCCCTCTATATCTGAGGTTCCCAGAGATTTTGTACTAGCTCACTGCCAAACCTCAGCCTTTAACAGTTCATCGAACTGTGAACGGACCTTTTCTTCCTACCATTCCCTGCCACAGGTAAGATAGTTCCAGTGTCCCATCTAAACTTGGAGAGGGGTGGCTATGGGTCTTTCTTCCTTGGACTTGAGGCTATGTGGTTCACTTGGTATCTCAGCTCTCTGAAGGTTAAAAAAATGAAATTTGTAGTTTTCCTGAACTTTTCTTATTGTTAGTAAAAAGAAATACTCTTTACAGCTACATCCTATGCAAAAACCTACCTTATATTTTTATTATAGTCTATTATAGTAAACATATCTTTAAAAATGTGATAACTAAAAATCTCAGTTTTTAAAAATTTAGATCCTTAGGATGCCTGGGCAGCTCAGCTGGTTAAGCATCCAGCTCTTAATTTCAGCTCAGGTCATGCTCTCAGGCTCCTGAGAAGGAGCCCTGCATTGGGTTCCACACTAGGTGTGGAGTCTGCTTAAGGCACTCTTTCTCCCTCTCCCTCTGCCCCTCCTCATCCCTGTTTGCACTCTCTCAAAAAAATTTTTAAAAATCAAAAATAAATAAAAATAAGAATTTAGATCCTTTGCATAGAGATTAGAAGGAAGACTTCTAGAGATTATCATATTCATTTTGACAGTGGTCAAGCTCTAGCAAGATTTCTATTTTCCTCAAGTGTAACCCTTACTGGTTCCCAATTCTGCTCTTCTTTCCCTCCTGAATAATTATTTGCAATACAAAGGGATCCTTTCCCTTTAAAAAAAGGTCGTTAACATGATTAACATAGATATAAAACTCCCTAGCACATAAAAAAATGTAACTCCAGGGTCACCTGGGTGGCTCAGTTGTTAAACATTTGGCTCAGGTCATGATCTCAGTGTCCTGGGATCCAGCCCCGCATCAGGCTTGCTGCTCTGCGGGAAGCCTGCTTCTCCCTCTCCCACTCCCCCTGCTTATGTTCCCTCTCTCACTATGTCTCTCTCTGTCAAATAAATAAATAAATAAATAAAATCTTAAAAAAAAATGTAACTCCATTTACTAAAATTCAAGATATAATCAATCAGGAACCATATTACCAGGTAAAGTAAAGGACCCTGTTCAGAAAGCTAATGGAACTGACCATATTGACGAGCTTCTGCCACCATAGGCACTCTCAGCACCACAGACAGCCACTGAAAATATCATAAATAGCAAAGGAAACAGAACAGCAAGGAACTGTCACTTGTCAATTAAATGTGTGGTTTCATTACTGACACAATAAAGCAGGATTGTCACAGAGGAGACTGGCTGATTTTTTTTAACACATAAAATGGGAACAATTAATTTGAAATATGTTCCCCTTTGGCTTACCAAGCTGCTGAAGTCTCACAGGAATTTTTAAAACACTTTCCTGATAGAAGCTGGTTCATCAGCATTCGGTTGCTACAGTTACAAAATCACTGCAACAGCAATCCAAATGGTGATGCCTTGACATCCTTTCATTTAGAAAAACTGGAGGAAGATTATTTTTAACTGTCCAGTAACCTTTAAATTTATAAACATGGGGGAGGAAGATTATTAAAACTGTCTAAAATTTTTTCAAGAGTCAGTGTAATGCTAACAATATCTCATAGGAATTAGGATAAATTACTCTTTCCCTAATGGATAGGTTTTAACTGAAAGTTTTCTTTAAAATTAGCTGCAATTTCACTAGGTAATTGTGCAAGGGATATTTCTGTTGACTTTTAAAATGTTTCTGATTTGAAATTATAAAGAATGTTTTGTTTTTCTAATAGATTAATATGCCTAATCTTAATTCAGTAATAGAAATCACATTAGCTTTTCTTATTAATAAATATTTTCTTATTTTTCACAGCTTTCTAATTAACAGCACAAAATCACCGTTTGAAGAATACTGATTAATCTGAAGGAGCTCTGCTTGATTTGGGGGTTTTATATTTTAGTTTTGTTTTTTAATTAGTTCCTACCTTTGGTAACTACTTTCAAATTAGTATCCATTTCTAGTCAAACTTGTCAAGTATCAAAGTGAGCATCTGACAAAGAAGGTAGATTTTGGACAAACATGAACACTTTTCAAATTGGAATAAATCAAGACAAGTCTTTTCTACATTTCCACAGTGTTTCAACAAACTCAGAGGTGTAACTATGAGAAATAAAGCAGAGGAACATGCTCACCAACTGGGCTGGCATTTGGGAAGGGACTTATTACCACTGCCAAAGGAGAAAATAGAAAGATCAGATGCAGAGAGGAAATGTCATTGTTGTGTTTTCCCAATAAAGAGCAATATTTTTTGAACACAGCATCTTTTAGTTGAGATGATGTATAAATATATCTGCAGAAAAACTTTCTAGCCAAACTACATGAGACACCATCTCTAATTTTTTCAGAGATGTAGTTCTTGAAAAATTATAATCAACAGATATAAACAACATGTTTTCCCTGCTAAGCACTGTGGAAAAGACAGAATAAGAAAATGGCATGTTCCCAGACATTCAAGAATTTCTGATCTGATTAAGGCAGAGAAGATTAAAATCTAAAATTTAAAAATAAGAGGGTAAATAATTGAAAACTAAATTGTGTAGTAAAACCTATAATTGTTGATGGAAGAGACATCAGCAAGCATTGAGGATAATCTAAGAAGGCTTCAATAGGGAGGTTAGACTTAAGCTGTCTTAAAAGATAGACATTCATTCATTCATTCATTTCTTCAGCATTCATTTACTAAGAACCAACTCTCTACCAAGCACTGTGTTATTTTCTGATTTGATTTTTGCCTTGACTTCATGGCATACACAGTTATTCTGGGAAAGGTAAATACATAAATAAATGATATTAATACATTATTAGGGTGATAATAAAATAAGAGAGGACTGAAGGACAAAGGTCAGGAAAAGCTTTCTAAGTCTGATGATGCATGACCTAAGTTTTAAAGACTGAGTGGCCATTTACCAGATATATATTTGTGGGATCATGTAGCCTTATCAGGCCAAAGATACAGAATTAATAGCTAAGACACTTGGAAGGTAGAGAAGATGATGGGACAGCACTGCAAATGAAAGCAACATTATTAGTTAAGGCATTAAATAAGGAAATAAACATTGGCGTTTCTAGGACATGCCAGCCTAAGTGGAAGGTATATAGTGGTAAAAGGGAGAAATTAGATTGGATATGTGAATCAGAATCTATGTTTTCTAAGTAATAAAAGCCAAGAAGAGGAGCTTTGATTATTGTAACTTTTAGAGGCACACTTCTAGAGGGTTAGATTTTTTAACAGGCGTCTGACATACTTAGGAATATTAATCTAGCAAGTGTATGAATTAAGAAGCTATACCTAATGTCCACATGTGACTGAAGATGGTATCTGAGTAAAAACATGTTTGTTCACAAGAAACAAGATTTCAATCCAGTTAAGTAAAAGGAGACATTACATAGATTTGGGGTATAGAGTGTTTGAACTCGAGGGGGAAAATGCAGCAAGGACTGAAATGTCCAGCAAGGAGAGCATGGATTTGGGCAATAGCCATGGGAATTGAAAAGAAAAAAAAGTAATATTTGAAAGAAACACTAACAGGATTTGGATGAAAAAAAGAATATTTCCATGTTGTTATAAAAAGTTAAAATTTAAGTGATTAAGAAAATGGTAGTTTTTGATGTGGCCAAAGAATTTAGAAGGGATATCTGATTGAAACAGAAATGCAATGTATTCCATTTGAAAAAAATGATAAGTTTGAGGTAATGACAATACACTCATGTGGAATAAAGTTGATAGTTAGAAATGTGGGATTGACTCAGGTGACAAATAGAATTGGATATCATGCATTAGAATTAGCTATATAATGGTAAGAGTAAAAATCATAAAAAAGTACATACGGAAAGGATTTTTTCTGAAGGAGACTGTAGAAAGGGAAGAAATGAACACCAAGAACTGAGACTTTGGTAATAAGCCGAAAGAAGGAAGATTTGTGACTTATAAATAAATGCCCAGCAAACAAAATTGAGAATGAGTAGTCAAAGGAATAAAAGAAAAATAGTAATAGAATTGTGTCATAAAAGAGAAGAGTGTCAACTTTTCTCTAGCATTTATTTGTTTTGTTTTGTTTTTTTAAAAAGATTTATTTTGAGAGAGAGAGAAGAGCAGAGGGAGAGAGAAAACCCTCAAGCAGACTCCCAGCTGAGCACAGAGCCCAACATGGGGCTCAATCCCTGGACCCTGAGTTCATGACCTGAGACGAAATCAAAAGTTGGATGCTTAATTGACTGAGCCACCCAGGCCCCCCTCTCTAACATTTGTTTAAATCATCCCAATTGATATTCCAAGGGAGGGTAGTCAATCAGCTAGAATTTTTCCCTTTTTTTATTCCATTTTTAATTTTTTTTCTGAAATTAAGAACTTTTTTTTTTCCATTTTAAATGTCAGTTATTTCAAATCCAACATTTCCTAAAATATTTACTAGGGTTTTTTTTTTTTTTTTTTAATAGGAAATTAGTTTGCTCTACACGAATAGCTGGAAAAAAATAAACGGTTTTCACTTATACCATTCTTTCCTTCAATAATCCCCTTACCTGAACTAAGACTAAATTTATGAACTTTAATTTCAAAAGAGCTCCATTTCAAAATATTAAGAGTTCATGAAAAGAGGCATGAACAATAGAAGTCTATTTTCAATAGTGAATGCTATAATAAGAAATTGGCTACAGCTTCCTCCCAGCTAGAAAAAGAGAAGGGAACCTACAGTTAAAAGTTTGCTGCTCTTATAAAAAAAAAAAAAAAAATCAATGAAATCTTCCTGAAGTAAAATTTAAATAGGAACAGATATAAGACTACATACTTTACAGATATTCTGGTTTGGGTATAATAAAGAAGTACTGGAAACTTGAACCCATTCTTCTACTAGGCTCCTTTCTTTCAAACATTGCTATTGTGTTTAAACTAAAATGCAGCAAATAATATGACTATTAAATATGAATACTTTATATAGAAGCCTCATGGTTTATTAATTGCTGTAGTGGCTACTTCATACTATTGATTTATACTGATTTGAGATTTAACTAAAACCCCTAAGACTTTTTAAAATCAACAAAGTCTATTCAAAATGTTTTTAATCTGAATTTAAAACTTTGCACTTTATGATGTTTTCTTTTTTTTTTTTAAAAAGATTTTATTTATTTGAGAGAGAGAGAATGAGAGACAGAGAGCATGAGAGGGAGGAGGGTCAGAGGGAGAAGCAGACTCCCTGCCAAGCAGGGAGCCCGATGCGGGACTCGATCCCGGGACTCCAGGATCATGACCTGAGCCGAAGGCAGTCGCTTAACCAACTGAGCCACCCAGGCGCCCTCTTTTTTTTTTTAGATTTTATTTATTTGAGAGAGAGAGAGAGAGAGACACAGTGAGAGAGGGAACACAAGCAGGGGGAGTGGGAGAAGGAGAAGCAGGCTTCCCGCGGAGCAGGGAGCCCCATGCGGGGCTCGATCCCAGGACCCTGGGACCATGACCTGAGCCGAAGGCAGACGCTTAACGACTGAGTCACCCAGGCGCCCTATGATG
Source organism: Mirounga leonina (assembly GCF_011800145.1). NCBI lineage: Eukaryota > Metazoa > Chordata > Mammalia > Carnivora > Phocidae > Mirounga > Mirounga leonina. The sequence goes on along the minus strand of NW_023270415.1, from coordinate 37,856,384 downwards.
TTTTATTTCTTTAATCTCAGCCCACATTTTTCAAATCTTTTTTTTTTTTAATTTTTATGTCGTCAAAGACATATTAGCTATTTTCATAGTTTTCTGGTACTTAAAAGTGTAATTACCATGCCACATTTATTCTATCGTTCATCCTAAAATTATTGAGTTTCTTCTGAATGTCAGATACCTCCCCAGATGTTAGAGATACAGAGAGAAATAAAGTAGCCTATGCCCACAAGAGCGCCCCAATCTCATAGGAGGAAAGGGAGAAAAAACATTTTAACATATATTGTGACAAATGCAGTAACAGAGATATGCACAGTGGATTATAGGCACTTTGTTTTACCACAGAGAAATAAATCTATCTAATAGTAATGAATCTACTATGAAAAAGCCAATAGAAATGTCTAAAAAACATTATATGGAGAGTGGCTTTAAAAAGTAGAAATATTTTCCTCTGGATAAGCAGACATGAGAATTATCTTCAAACATTGGAAAAACTGGCAGTTCCTTAATCCATCTTAACATATTTTTTTTACTTATCAATCTAAAAAGAAATAATTGACGGAAAGACCTGGATTCAGACCAGAGAGGAAAGTTCCATCGATGGAAGGAACTGGGGAGGCGGGCGGGGGGAGCATGTGTGTTGTGTCAAAGAGAAATGTGAAATCTCTGCCACTGCAATTTTCCAAGCAGATAGGAAGACAGTTTTACTTTGGTGAGGGAAAGCACCATGTACTTTACTAAGTGAGGTCTGATATCTCACTTTGTATGACTATGTGCTTGGCGGGTTATTCTGCATGGTCACACTAGCCCTCCAGCTGAAGAGGCTCTGTGCAAATAGGTTTCTGTGACTGGGTCATCATATTCATATTGTCTATGTCATGAATATAAACATGGAAGTAGAAATATTATCTATATATTCTGAAAGTCTTCATGACCCACTTTATTTGTGGCACCATAGTAGCTGCTGCTCCAGGTTCACACAGATATGCTTTGGGCCCTATCTTCCTATGGGCTTATCAAAGGAGGAGTGAATGTGCAAATATCACTAACCTTATTAACATTTATTTGTCTATCTACTTCATGTCTTAGTTGTTGAAACATACATCATCTTAAAATAATATATTTCCATTAATATTCTTTTGCATGAGTATTTGTTCTCTGCTAAAATGAGGTAAATGTATTTTTTTAAACCTGAGAAAGGCCTGTGATCTATAAAAAGGGAAAGGTTCCTATGAGATTAAATTTCAGTGCTCATAGAACTACATCAAAGCAATTAAAAAGGAGTGAGTTAAATATAGCTTTCCCCTGACAGAGAAGCTGCCCTTAGTAGGACACATTGCTATCTTCTGTAACCAAATACACTGCCCCAGTTTACTTTAATTCTAGCTAAATCTGTATATCCTTCAGAGCAATATCCTTGAGAAGCCAAGCTCCGTGGTTTTTAAATCAATAATAATGTGAATAGCAATAATGAGGCTTACCAGGAGCAAGTGATTGGGAGATTCGCACACCAGATTCAAAGGGACAATGAACACACATTGACTATATAGGCCACATGAAAAGTAGGCAACACATACTGGGAAACAATGAGATAGGAAATATTGTAAAGGTGCCTTCCATCAGAGACCAACTCTCTTAAGAGTTAACTACTGTGCCAGCACCTTGCATGCCCCATAATTAAACAATAGCATTAAAATGACAGTAAAGTTATTTGTCTTACTATGTGAGTTCCTTAAGAGCAAGGATCTTGTCTTACTCATTTTAATATCCCCCAGGACTTGGCAAACACTGAATGCTCAATGAGTTATTAACAACTAAATAAATGAGTTAATTTGTGGGAGTTGATAGCTCCAGGTTACTACATTCTTCCTTTGATGCATCACTTATCATATGGCCTCCCTCTGCTTTAAAATAACCACCAGAGGTTGCTATTTTATATTTTTTTAACTTGCCATATCTTTACTATGATGCTTTTTAAAACTGTAACACACTGCTACAAATTGCATTTTCCAAAGAAAGCCACAATAATATATTCTTATTACACATGTTCTTCTTACAAGTGACATTGGCATTCTTCCCACTGCGCCAGAGACCCTATGCCCCTTCTCTTGGATCTGGATAGACATTTGTAATTGCCGTGACCACCGGATATGGTAGAAGTGATGTTGTATCAGTAAGTCATTAAAATCTTATGTACATCTGCCTTGTTCTATTATGCTTGCTCTTGGAACCCAGCCAACATGCTATAAGAAAGCCAAGCATCCATATGGAAAGGCCAGTTGGAGGTGTTCCAGCCTGCAGCCCTTTGTGTATATTAATTTTAAAAAATCGTCAGTACCAAAAGCTAAAGAATTCATTAAAGTAGTTTCTATGTTGTTATTTGATGCAATAAAACAATGAGCAAAACTTGATAACTGGTAAGTGGCAATTCATGAAAAGATGCAGACTACTAATGTTCAACTTTTATGAGTCATAGCAAACAGGAATTTTTAGTCATCTCTCAAAATGCTGCTGAAACCAATGCCTAATGTTACCAATATCTCAAGCTTCTGATAGCATTACTTTCTTTTAATACAATTCTGGTATTTTGGTTCTGTCACTTTTTCTTGCTAGTCTCCCTCATTCTCTCTCCTTTTACAAAGTTAACATCCTCATCAAGATGTGTCCATTTGACCTCAGTCTATTCCAGTCAATACCGTACAAAATGCTCCTTATCTAACATAGCCTATGACAGGATTAATGATTCATGATTTTTTTTTCATAAATTAACAACTTTTTTCATACAAGCTCAGTTACTTCACCCCAGCCATCATCTGTTGAACCTTGAGTATTAATGGCATTTCTCCTATGCCTAAGACACTGTAATAAACACTCTTTAGGAGACAAAGATATATAGATAGTAAACTTTGCTCGACAATTCTCTTTAACATTTTAAAGTCTAAAGCTCAGAAGCCTACACTTTTTCTGAGTTTTCTCAAACCCCTCTCACCTTTGCTGCCTCTACCTTCATCCTAATGTCAGTTATATCTTCTTATTAATATTCTTTTATATGAGTTTGTTACTCCCCAAAAGATCATACCCTTGTATCAGATGCACCCTACATCATCATTGTCTCAGTTACTTAATATTTCCACATACAATCTTATGCCTTTCTCTTTAGTCTCATATTTTCCTACATTCTGCTGGACTTTTCTTCTTATACTTAAATTATTTAAATATTTAAAACCCGATTTAGACTTCCATACTTGGCCAACATGGGATAAGCAAACTACTGCTTATCTGGCCTACTGATTGTACCTAAAACTCCTAGTCAAAATATGAATAGCAAAATCTAAGGACTCTGAAAAGATGACTTGGAAAGAGGGATGACAAAATCTGAAGGAGGAATTATAATAGGCATGATTATTCTGGACTTTTTTCCTTTTTAAAAATATCTTGGCTTTAACCCAAGAGAAATCTTACCTGCAAACGTATGCAGCAGGTATGGGAAGCAGAAAGGAATCTTGTCCTTCTCGACTTCGAAAACTAGCATCAGTGTTCCGGAAAGTGTGTATGTTTGGGTTTTTATTTTGTTTTTTTCTTTCCTTTTTTTTTGTCTCCCAGTCCTGCCTGTAAGGGTGCCTCAGTCACAGAACTGCATTGCAGCAGTGAAAGCAATAGTATAGATACTTAAAACTAGTTTTCTGGCCAAAGGAAATAGGAGAGGTAGGCCCTGTAGACCCCTGAATATGAAGCAATACCTAATCTTTTCCTCTCTTTTCTCTTAACTTTAGCCCAAAGTCAGCCCCAGTGATGCAGAACTGTGTGGCAACATGGACATATGAAACTCTAGGAGAAATTCTTTCTACCCAGGTGACCGAGAAAAGGGGTAAATTTTACACCTGCATTTATCTGTTCAGTCTGGAGACACGTGTCCTTTATAAACTTTGAAAAAGATTTAATGTTCTTTCAAAATTTCCTCCCTTCACTTTTTTGTGCTCACTTTCTGAAACTCTTTTTAACTAGATTTTAAGCTTCCTGGCTTAGTCTTCTACGTCTGCAACATTTTTGCATATATTTTCCAACGATGTGCGTTTTTTTCAACTTTTTAGGATATTTTTTTAACTTTCCCCCCAATGCTTAAATTATATTTTCTTTTCCTTTCAACCATATTTTGCTTTCATAAGCATTCTTTTTATGTTTTCTAACAGTTTTGTTTTTGGTTTTGTTTAGTACCCTGTTCTTACATCATCAATGCAATCTTTTAAAATCTCTAGAATATGAATTAGTATTCTATTATTGGACATTTTCTTTTAATTTTTAGAAAGTTCCTTTCCAGGGTGCCTGGTGGCCCAGTCAGTTAAGTGTCTGCCTTTGACTCAGGTCATGATTTCCAGGTCCTGGGATGGAGCCCTGCATCCGGCTTCCTGCTCAGCAGGGAGTCTGCTTCTCTCTCTCTCTCTCTCCCCCTCTGCCCCTCCCCACTGCTCGTTCTCTCTCTCAAATAAATAAAATCTTAAAAAAAGAGAACGTTTCTGTTTCCTGAATTTTCTGTTTCCTCTGTGCCTGTTTTTCTCTCTCTCATCTGCATTTGCTCTGTGACATATTATATATATACATACATATATGTATATGTGTGTATATATATATATACACACAAAGACTAATATATATATACACACATATATGTATGTATGTGTATATATATACACACACACAAAGACTAATATATATATATTAGTATATATATTATATACTATATATATATATATATATATATATATATATATATATATATATATATATATATAGTCCCTGTCCCTAACAAAGAACTTCTAAAACACTTGGAATTTCCTAGTGATAGAAGTGATAGGAATGTCTTTTATTATTGAAATGAAGTCTCTTTCAAACATACCTGAGTTTATGCTAATGATGTCACTCTTGGTGGGTTTCTCGATAGCTTCAGGATGGGGGCTAGTTGCTAAAGGAAACTGCCATGTGATTAGAAGGTTGGAGCTTTCATCACCAACCTCAACAACTACTAGAGGAGGGAGAGGCTAAAGATGAAGTTCAATCACCAATGGCCAGTAATTTAATCAATCTCTTCTATGTAATTGAATGACCATAAAAACCCCTAAACAGCAGGGTTTAGAGAGCTTCCCAGTTGGGAATCACATCCACATGCCAGTAGGGTGGCGCACTCCATTGCCACAGGGACAAAACCTCCTATACTTGGGACTCTTCTGGAATTCCTTCCAGTACCTATCTACCTCTTAATCTGACCTTTCATTTGGATCCTTTGTAATAAACCAGTAAGAGTAAGTGCTGTTTTCTGGAATTTCAGAAAACAGCCAATTATATGTTCTAGCCAATTATCAAACATGGAGGGAAGGCTTATAGGAAACTCTCAACTTTGTAACTAAGTCAGACAGAAGTTGTGGGTAACCTGGGAACTTGATTTGTGGCTGGCATCTGAAGTGAGGGCAGTCTGTGGGACTAAGCCCTCAAACCTGTGAAGTCTGATGCTAACTCCAAGTAGCTACTGTCAGAATTGAATTGCAGTGTAAGACACCCAGTTGGTGTCCAGAGAATTGAAGAGTGGTATTGGAAAAGACACCACAAATTTGGTGTCAAAAGGAAAAAACCCTACGCTTTTGGTAACAATGTGTTATGAGTAAAAACAGCTCGGCCTCTCTCTTTCACATTTTAGAATATGTGTAGTCTAGAAAAGACCATTTTTATTCTTTGGAATTGTTAATTGGCAGATTTTGGCTTAAGACACGAGAGTAGAAAACTGGCCATCATTGTGGACCGGAGGTCCACAAAACATCAATATGAAGGTCTGAAATATCAAAGCTTCTAAAAGCTGCCCTACCTCTCAGCAATGCAGATACTTGTATTTCTTCAGAGAAGGTACTTGTGTATTTTTTTGGCTTGCACTGGGGAATAACCCTGATGACAGGTATTCTAAATGTAGTGATTTGGAAAGAAAGGATAAAGCCATTAATTTTTTCATGCAGATTTCAATTAATGACCTTTTGTGTTAGTTTTCTACTGCTCTAGCAAATTGCCAAAGCCTATTGACTTAAAACAAGACGAATTTATGATCTCACAAGTCATTTCTTTAGATCACAAGTCCATGTGAGCTCAGCTGGCTCCTCTGTTTACTCACAAGGCTGAAATCAAGGTGTTAGCAGTGCTACATTCCTTATTGGATGCTTTGGAGGAAATCTGCTTTCAAACTAACAGAGTTTGTTGGCTAAATTCAATCCCTTGTGAGAGCAGGAATGAAGTCCCCATTTACTTGTAGGCTATCAGCTGGGGGAAATTCTTCACTCCTAGAAACTGCCTGCATTCCTTCTCATTCCAGCCACAATAGGTTGAGTATCTTGCAAACTTCACATCTTTGACTTCTCCTCGCGCTCTATTTCTCTAACTCCAGCCAGAGAAAGTTCTTTGCTTTTAAAAGCTGCTGTGATTAGACTGGGTCCACTCAGATAATCCAGAATAATTTTCCTATCTTAAGGGCCACAACTTAAATATAACTGTAAAGTCCCTTTTGCTATGTGATATAACATATTCACAGATTCCAGGGATTTAGGTATGGATATTTTTGAATGGGCCGTTCTGCCTACCACACCTTCCTCTTTGTCCCGTCTCATTCCCACATTCTACCATAATTGCAGTTTGGTAGTTCCAGGCATCTACAGAATTTTGCAAAGCAAATCAGCCAGCTGCAAGTTCAAACCATTCCATATATATCCTAAGTAATAGAAACAATAGAACCAGAACAAGACTGGAATTAGACCAGTTATCAGTAATGCTAAGGTGCTAAAGATTATGGAAGAATGCCTTCAGAATTCTGAAAGAAAACTATTTTCAATCTAGAATTTTATACTCTAAAAATTTAATTCTGATTACAGAATAAAAATATTTTTAAACAATTAAGAACTGAAAAATTTATGTTCCATGTACCCTCTTTTAGTACCATATTTGAAAATGTGCTCCAGCAAGACAAACAAGTAAACCAAAAAAGAAGACATGGGATTCAGGAAATAGTAGAGCCAATGCAGTATATTAATGAAAAGAATCCCAGAAAATTGGTTGTGCAATGGGCCTAGAGAACAGGGGTGGAAGGCAGGTAGAAAACCATTACTTTTCATACAAGATTTTCTTATTATTTTATTTTAAAAAGCTATATGCATCTATTACTTGGATTTTATTTTATTTTTTTAAAGATTTTTTATTTATTCATTAGAGAGAGAGAGCACAAGCAGAGGGAGAGGGAGAAGCAGGCTCCTCGCTGAGCAGGGAGCCAGATGAGGGCTCCATCCTAGGACCCTGGGATCGTGACCTGAGCCAAAGGCAGATGCTTAATGACTGAGCCACCCAGGTGCCCCTATAACTTGGATTTTATATATTTTTAAAGATTTTATTTATTTATTTGACAGAGAGAGACACAACGAGAAAGGGAACACAAAGGGAGTGGGAGAGGGAGAAGCAGGCTTCCCGCCGAGCAGGGAGCCCAATGTGGGTCTCGATCCCAGGATCCTGGGATCACGACTTGAGCCGAAGGCAGACACTTAATGACTGAGCCACCCAGGCACCCCTATAACTTGGATTTTAAAAAGACATTTCCATATATCACCACTCTAAAGCCAATCTGGCCTGAATCAAGACTTGCTTAGACAAATAAAATGCAACAGAGGTAACACTGGATAACTTTCAAAACTGGACCTTGAAAGATCTTCAGCTTCTACTTAGAACTCTTAATATTCAAACCTAAACACACTATTTTGGAAAAGATTAAGACATATGGAAAGGCTACATGGGGAGAGAGAGAGAAGAGGCATTTTGGTCAACAGCACCAACTGTACTCCCAGCCAACATACAGTTCCAACTGCCAGCCAAGTGAGTTGATGTACACATTCCAGATCAGTTCAGAGTTCTGTGGACTTCAGTCTAAACCAACTATTCATGGAACAGAAGTACTGTATAGTGGACCCAGTCAATCTATAGAATCCTGAGAGATAATAAATAATTTTGTTGTTTAAGTTACTAAGTTTTGGAGTGGTTTATTATGTAACAAGGGATAACCAAAACAAAATCTATTTAATGTATTTAATCCATTTAATGGATTATCAGTGTCTGGATTAACATAGTATCCCTTGGATTATCTATTTACTCAAATATCTTATTTCTAACTTTTATATCTTTTGGCTATTCATTGGTTGTACAGAAATGATTCTCCCTTACTAGTAATCATTAATGAGGTGTACGTCTTGTCTCTTTTCAAAATAATTTATTGCTTTTCTGGAAACAGATCTACCACATGTGTAACAACATTGGAAAATTTGCTTTTCAGAGATAAAAATAACTACTTACAGTTCACTCAGATGTGCCTTCTTAGAAAAGTTTATTTCACTATATCCTGCCAAGAACCGTCACACAATTTTCATCCTAATTATTTTGATTCATTTTTGGATACACACACACACTCTCTCTCTCTCAAAATTTTTTTACACTTCTATTCTCCTCAAAGAATACATGTTTAGTTACATAACAAATGCTTAAAATAATCTCTGGATGTATACTCCACGTCAGTCACTGAACTTTAAAGTTATACTTGAGACCTTCTCATTCACATGAAATACACTAAATTTATGAGTTAAGACCTTGTACTTTCTTCAAAAAAAAAGGCCTTGCACTTTCTTTGTAATCATGGCCAAGTCTTTCACCCCTGAACAGACTTGTTGTTGTAGCCTCATTTCTCCTTCATGTTCTCCCAGTCCATGAGCCTTTTCTGATTTTATTGACAGTAACCTTTCTCTGCCTGTCCTGCAGGATCAACCATTTCAGTGGTTTCTACACAAGCACTCTAGTATGATGTGGCCATCTGAACTGATGCTGTGCTAATTCTATGGCAGCTGAGCATGATAGAAGAAAAACGCTGTGCAGTTTGCTGCATTATGATCCAGCTGAAACCTAACTGTGACTGAACAATAATTTCTCATCTTCTCAGTTCCTTTATATTTTTCCCTCAATGGCTGGTTTTTGTTTTGTTTTGTTTTTTAAGATTTTATTTATTTATTTGACAGAGAGACACAGCGAGAGAGGGAACACAAGCAGGGGGAGCGGGAGAGGGAGAAGCAGGCTTCCCGCTGAGCAGAGCACCCAATGCGGGGCTCGATGCCAGGACCCTGGGATCATGACCTGAGCCGAAGGCAGACGCTCAACGACTGAGCCACCCAGGCGCCCCCCCTCAATGGCTGTTTTAAACATTTACCACTCTTCTTAAGTCCCTAATTTATCTGAGCTTACTTGATTCTTAGTCCATGATCTCATATCATGTTATTCAGCCTCTATTCATTTATTTAGCTAATATTTGGAAGAAGTGATTCTTTTCCTTCCCAAGGCTAAATTCTTAAGGGTTAATTTCTAATTATTGCCTCATCTGTCTCCATTAGCTCCTTCTGTTGAATTTACCAACATATATTATGGTTTTTTATAGAATTATGGACTGTCATGGCTCTCATAGCCTTCCTCCTAGACTTCCGCAATAATCTGTCAAGACTCATGTTCCCTAGGCCTCCCTGGGGGTACCTTAATAATAAGAACTCAAGTTTCTCTAACTTGTGATCCTATAACTCTGCTTCATTATTCCCCAGCATTCTCTGTGTTTCCCCCTAGATTCCAAAAACGTGTTCTATTTTCTAGTGGATACATCCCACTGTCTTTATGTAGGCTTACATCTTTTTCTATCATTGACTATCATTTTTGCTGACTCAGGAAGAAGAAGAGATAAGTGCCCATAAGTCTGCCATCTTGAATGGAATTCACTGTTCACTTTTCACAGTATGCTGATCTTATTTTACACACACAATATCTTTATAGATATCTCTAAGGCCTAATTTAAGGTGTTTTTTTTTTTTTCATTTTTAGGAATTTTCCTACTTCCTCTGATGCAAGTTTCATCTATCCTCTTGTGTTGCAGGCTTTCCTCAAATTTCTGTGATTCTTTGTTGCTTTTTAATATATGAGATTGTGGCATTGGAAAGGCTTACTAGGTGCCCAATGTGAGTTGCTGGGCATGTTGACTGACAGACTTTGTTTTAAATTGAGTCAGAAAAAAGCTGGCCATTAGGTTAGGGGACCCCTTCTCTGAATCTGCAGTGCCTCTGGGACCCTATCAAATAGAGATCAGATGTTTTTTTGACTCTAGTTGCCTTCAAGGATATTCCAGACTATGGTTTCCTTTACTCAAATCATTAGTCATCACCTCTTCTTCTACTTTCTGAATTCCATAGATTTTATTATTTTTATTTTATTTTAATTTTTTAAAAGATTTCTTAATTTGGGAGAGAGAGTGAGAGCAGGGGGAGGGGCAAAGGGAGAGAATCCAAGCAGACTCCCCACTGAACTTATGTTCACTGATAATCCATTCTCCAGTCCATTGTTTTTGTTGAGTAATACCTCTTTTCTGTTATTACTATTTCTGTTAATTAGGTCATGGGAGGAAATCTTGATAAACATGTCTTTAGTCTGACATTTGAAACTAGAATCTAATTTTTAATTTGGCAATTGATTTTTTGAAATGTAGATTTCACAGTCACGCTGCGCCTTCCTAGCTCTCAATCACTGACACTAGAATTTTATTGATTTCTGATCATTAGAATATTAAAAAGCAATGGAATAATTGATCTTAGTATTAACAGATTGATCTGGTTTAGTCTTATCTTCCTGTGCACAGTGATTTATTCCCAGAATGTTGAGAACAGAGGAGGATTTCTTGTTCTTTAATGTCTGTCTACAAAGAATATCAGCTTCCACCAACATCAATCTAAGCCTGGGGTAACCATTCCTGGCCATTTATCTGCTTCTTCCTCTTGTCATCATCTTAGCCCTTTGTTTCCTTCAGATCTTGGTGACCCCAACATCTTTAACAGCATTATGACCCTTCTCACCTCCTTCTGTAAGTCCCAAGTGGTTACTTTGTGCTTTAATATCCACGTATGTGTCTGGATAGAAAAAAGGAAAGCAAAGTCTTCATTAATTTTCCAGTAATGATAGCCAATAGTTAGAGAGCTAATTGGGACAAGCAATTCTACCTCTTCTTTCTCTTCTTTCTTCTACTTTCCAGGGCTCTAACTAAAAGCTAAAGAAGTAACAGGAAAAAAAAAAAAACAGTTGAAGATACATATCACTTTATCACTTAAAAGTTCAGTACATATGGTAATGATGGTAATGGGAGATTCCTTCATAATGGATCTAATGCAGCCTCTACAAATTTGTTCTGACACTCAGTTTTTGATTATACACAATAAAACACATATAGAATGTTCCCCCAAATTGACATATAAGATAGTTTGATGCTTTATTTAGGTTTCCAGATCAATGAAGATAAAATTACTCTGATAACAGATTGCTAAAGTATGGAGATTTCTAGTACTCTGCTCATTTAGGTTTTACTATAACCCTTAAATAAGAAAAAAAATCTTCCCAATTTTATTGCTGCCACATCATTAAAAATGATATTTTTAGGATACTGTCTTTCTATTAGCTACTCATCATGGAAGATTTTATAAACATCTAAGAGTATTCTTTGGAAAAAAAAAACTCAGTGTAATTTCATGACTTGTTACAGGTCACATCATTTATTTTTGTCCCTTGGGTTTATCCCAACAAAACAGAGAGAAGTGTTAGATTTATTAAGAATTGCAGAACTGCATTTTGATGTAAAAACAACTAACTTGGTTCTACAATTGAAAAAAATTAAAATAAAGAAAAATGAACTCATTACAGAGAAAGATTTATTTTCATGTACTTCAATCCTAGGTCAAGAACTCCTCCAGCAAGTCATAAATCAATTATTTTTACACCTGGCCTTTCCAAACATCATGCCTTTATCACAGTTATACCTGGACATGTTTATTTTACAAGCATAGCTGCCACCAAAACACCTCAGCTGCTATAAATCTTGAGAGACTGAAAACTGAAATAATCTCATAAGATCCATAAGGAAAACCAGATATACAAGACTTCACTAAGACCAGCAAGTGAAGGAGCTTTTGCAAGAGTGCCCTGTGTTATGGCACTGATCAGCAGATTCTCCTTGCCTACAATAAATCAGCAGCTAAGCTTCTACTCAAAACCAGGGCAATGTACTCCTTAAGATGGAATGTGGGAGTACCTCAATTAGTCTCTGGATAAAGGTGAAGGGTGAGAAGCTCCAGAGAACCCCAACCAGGGAAATGGGGGTTGGGCTATATGGACTGCTTAATATAATTGTGCCTCCAAACTCAGAGATAAATGCCAACAGTCCAAGGAGACAAGACGGCTGTTAGAGAAATCATGACAATGAATTGTTTGCTCTTGACAAGATGCATGTGATATTTACCACAAATTGTCCCTGAGAACTAAATATCGATGGGACAGAATGATGGTTTTTTTTCCAATTTAATGGATAATTTTTCTAAAAAGTAAAATCGTGATCCATAATAATATAAGATGAACACATGCAAAAGATTTTAACTCATTTGCTAATGAGAAAACAAGATGTCACAATTGGTTCAAAGATTTCAAACTACCATACTTACATAGGTTAATCAGGAATGCTGAAATGAATTTACAAGTAAATGCAAAATTATTTTTTCAGGGGGGGATAAGTGGATCAATTTTTTGTCACTCAAAAGAATTCATTTACATGTGGAAAGTAGTCAGTTTCATTGTTATCAGTTATCTACAATTTACACAGTTTAAAAATAGCTCAATGACAATAAAAGGCTGAGAGAATCTGGATAAGTAATCTAGTCAGGACATGTTACTAATCTTTTTATCATTTTGGCCATTCCAAAGTCTTCCACAATCTCTCCTGACATGAGACATACTGACCTTGAGCCTACTTTTCACATTATGTTGTTGCTATCCTTGCACCATCTTTGTCCTGAGAAGATGGAGAACCCTTGATTGTGGATTCTTACCACTCTTCCCTCGCTTCTGAGACCACCCACCTTCAGGCACATATATGGGAAATTAAGTAGGCTTTGAGAAGTTACATGCTCTTGCACCATCAAGATTCCCAAAATTTATTTGTAACTCTTTGAATGCTTACTAATTGGAACGAAAATAAGCCAATTTCAACTTGAGCCATTATTCTCACCAAACCTCAAATCTGCAACATTTGTGGTTTTACCCACTCCCCACAGCCCATCTGCTTCTTCCATTGCATATTCCACTGCTAGGGCTCTTCTTGCCCACAATTATTGCCCCACCAGCCTTATTTTGAACCTTGAAAATACCAAGCTTTTTCCTGCTTGTGGGATGTCAACATGTCTTTCTATCTTCTTAGGAGCTCAGATCAAAGCCACTTCTTCAATGGAGAGACTTCTTTTTACCCCCTTATAAAATTCAGTTGTAAATTTAAAGGCTTTAAATCATACAAAGTATCATCTCCAACTACAAGGGAATGAAATTAGGTATCAAAAACAAAAGGAAATATGGGAAATCAACAAATATGTGAAATTAAATAACACACCCCTAGATAACCAAGAGGTCAAAGAAGAAGTCACAAGGGAAATTAGCAAATGTTGAGGTGAATGGAAACATAAAAAATCTTATGGGATGCAGTAACAGTGCTTTGAAGGAAATTAATAGCTATAATGCCTATATTAAAAAATCTCAAATTAATAATCTAAACTTCCACCTTAAGAAACAAGAAAAAGAAGAGCAAACTAAACCCAAAGCACAGAAGGAAAAAATAATAAAGATTAAACTGGAAATAAATTTAAAAATAATAAGAAAACAATAGATAAGATGAATTAAGACATCATCATGAAACATCCTTTGAATGGCAATAAAATTCACTAAACTTTAATTAGACTGGCCAAGAAAAATGAAGATTCAAATTGCTAAAATCAGGAATGAAATAGGGGACAATACTGACCTTATAGAGTTAAAAAAAAAAACTATAATGAAATACTAGGAATAATTACATACCAAAAGTTAGATGACCTGGATGGACAAATGCTCAGAAATACACAAATTATCAAATTTGACTCAAAAGAAATAGAAAATCTGAATAGATCTGAAAAAAAGAAAAAGGAATAATCAAAAGAACTTTCCACAAAGAAAATTTTAGGCTCAGGTGACTTTACTAATTAATCTTCTAGGTGTTTAAAGAGGAATTAGTACAAATCCTTCAAAACATTTAAAGACATGAAGACAACACTTCCCAAATTCATTCTATGAGATCAGTATTAGTCTGATACCAAAATACATCAAAGGCATCACAAGAAAAGAAAGGCACAAACCAATCACTGATTAATATAGATGCCAAAATCCTCAACAAAATACCAGCAAACCAATCACAGCAACATATAAAAAGGAATGCAATTTTAATTTGAAATACAGATCATTCAATGTAATATACCATATTAGCAGAATAATAGGAAAAAAGAACATACTAACATTCCAGTGGATACAGGAAAAACATCTGACAAAAATCTGACACTTTTTTTATTTTTAAAGATTTTATTTATTTATTTGACAGAGAGAGACATAGCGAGAGAGGGAACACAAGCAGGGGGAGTGGGAGAGGGAGAAGCAGGCTTCCCGCCGAGCAGGGAGCCCGATGTGGGACTCGATCCCAGGACCCTGGGATCATGACCTGAGCCGGAGGCAGATGCTTAGCGACTGAGCCACCCAGGTGCCCCTAAAAATCTGACACTTTCATGATAAAAATCACTCAACAAACTAAGAAGAAAAAGAAATTTCCTTATCCTCATAAACGGATCTCTAGAAAAAATCAACAGCTGGCATCATACTTAAAACTGAAAACTGGAATGTTTTCCCCTTAAGATGAAGAACAAGACAAGGATTATTTACTCTTGCTCTTCCATTCAGCTTTGCACTGAAGATTCTAGCCAGAAATTAGGCAAAAAAAAAAAGAAATAAAAGTCACCTAGATTGGCAAGTAAAACTACATCTACAGATTATGAGATTTTATATATAAAAAAAGTTTTAAGAAATCCACATTAGAACTAATAAATGAATTCAGCAACATTGCAGGATACAAAAATCAATATACAAGACCAATTGTACTTCTATTCATTAGCAATGAATAATGCAAAAAATTAAATTAAGCAAACAATTCCATTTGAAATGACATCAAAACCAGCTGTACTCTCACTTTCTCACTAGGCTCTTCCAGGCAAAAGTAAGCTTCAGATGAGAGAGAGGAGTTTGGCCTTAATGAGCATTTGGAAATTTGATTACTACTTTCCACTGATGAGCCTAATTCCTGAACTGAAATGTTTGCAATGTAAAATGACAATATGACCATAGCAAAGTCTGTTACCTATGTGTGGGCAGAAATACTATAAGACTAATTTGTTCTTAAACAAGTACTATTTGGAAAAATATAAATAAGAGATGCACTCTGATTGTATTATATTCTGGACTGGTCCAGCATAATGGTGACAACTGGCAGGTTCACAAGGCACACTGTCTGACTTGTTCTTTATTTACAGTTCAACACCTTTCCCAGTGGCTGACCCGTAGTAAGTACTTAAACAATATCAATTAAAACTAAACAAATGAAAGAATAAACCATTAGAAGAGATTTTTATTTTTTTATTTTATTATGTTATGCTAATCACCATGCATTACATCATTAGTTTTTGATGTAGTGTTCCATGATTCATTGTTTGCGTATAACACCCAGTGCTCCATGCAGTACGTGCCCTCTTTAATACCCATCACCAGGCTAACCCACCCGCCACACCCCTCTAGAACCCTGTTTGTTTTTCAGAGTCCATAGTCTCTCATGGTTTGTCTCCCCCTCTGATTTCCGCCCCTTCATTTTTCCCTTCCTACTATCTTTTTTTTTTTTTAACATATAATGTATTATTTGTTTCAGAGGTACAGGTCTATGATTCAACAGTCTTACACAATTCACAGCATTCACCATGGCACATATCCTCCCCAATGTCTATCACCCAGCCACCCCATCCCTCCCCCCCCCCCCCCCTCCCCCAACCCCCCCCTTTTTTTCTTCGAAAAAAAAAAAAAAAAAAAAAAAAAAAAAGAGATTTCTAGACCCTACTTACATGCCCCATGGCAATCTTTTCTAGGTTGTATAACCTTCTCCATGCCTTAATGCTTGTTAAAAGATTACTGAAATAAAGCCTTCCAGGGAAATTTACATTCTCAGAAATATTCTAATTTCCTGTGTACAGAAAATATGACTTGGCCAAACTTTTTGCCAGGTAACACTGTCAAACAATGATAGGGTAAACTCTTGAACCAAGAGCTTTTTCAAAATTGAAAAAAAACCTTATGGTTTAGACAATCCAAGAGACAAAAAAGGCCTTTACAGTTCAGTCTTGTCCATCTGTCTTCATTTATGGATAAGGCATTTGTCTTAGCTTGGGCTACTATAACAATTAGAATGAGTGGCTAAAACAACAAACATTTATTTCTCACAGCACTGGGGACTGGGAATTCCATGATCAATTTGGTTTCTAGTGACAGCCCTCTTCCTGTTTTGCAGACAGACTTCTAGCTCTATTCTCATATAGTGGAGATACATTACCCCTCTCCTGTCTCATCTTAAAAGGGCAGCACTACTCCCATTCATGAGGGTTCCACTGTCATGACCTAGTTTTCTCCCAAATGCTCCACCTCTAAGTGCCATCATATTGGGGACTCAGGCTTCAACATATGAATTCTGGGGGCATACAAACATTGAGCCCATAGAAGTATTTAAGATCTCAAAGAAAGGAGAAGTAAATGAAAGAGTGCTTATCACTGACTGTGGGATATGGAATGCTCAGAAAGCTGGGGTGATTGGTTTCTAGCCACTAAACTGGTTTGTGAGGCTTTTTTGGTGAAACTCAGCTTTATGGCTTATTTTATAATTAACAGTTAATAAATGGTAACACATTTATTGAGCACTATAAATGCAAAACTCATTAAAGTGAACTGGTCTGCATATGACCAAGATCTTCAGGTTAGTTGGGTTGACTGCCATGATCTGCTCTGACTGAAGTATACAGTAACTGTTTTTTTGTTTTGTTTTGTTTTTTGCCCAGGTTGAACCATAGGCATCAAAGTAGTTAACTTGTATGTAAAACCACAATCCTTTTTTTTTTTAATAACAGCCTTATAGAAATATAATTCACATACCATAACATTCACCCTTTTAAAGTGTGCAATTCAGTAGTTTTTAGATATTCACAAATTTGTACAATTATCACACTGAGTACTTCCATCACCCCAATAAGAAACCCTGTATCTGTTAGCAGTTAATCCCTAGTCCTTCTCTCAGCTCCTGGAAAACATTTTGTCCACTTTCTGTTTCTATAGATTTGCCTCTTCTGGAAAATTCATATAAATGGAATCCTACCACCTAGGGCCTTTTGTGTATGGCTTCTTTCACACGGCATCATGTTTTCCAGGTTCATCCATGTCGTAGCATATTTCAGTATATCATTCCTTTCCACAAACAATATTCTATTATATGGCTATACCACAAATCTTCTATTATATGGCTATACCACAATTTGCTAATACATTCCTCAGTAATGGACATTTTGGCTGTTTCCACTCTTGCACTATCATAAATATAGCAGCTATGAACATTTGTTTGCAAATTTTTGCACATACATATACTTTTGTTTCTTTTGGATATATACCTAGGAGTGGAATTGCTGGGTTTAATGGGCTAAAACTGCCCCCCAAACATATCCCTTCATTTCCATACAAATTTTAGATCAGCCTATTCCTGCAAAAAGACAGCTGGTATTTGGACTGAGGTCGCATTGCATCTGTAGAACTACTGGGGAAATGCCATCATTTTAACCATAAGTCTTCTAATCCCTTAGCAGAGGATAGCTTTCTATTTTTTTAGGTCTTTTTAAATTACTTTCAATGACATTTTATGGTTTTCAGTATTAAAGTCTTGGGTTTCTTTTGTTAAATATGTTCCTAAATATTTTATTCTTTTTAATGTTATGGTAAGTGGAATTTTCTTAATTTTTTTTTGATTGTTCCACAAGCCAACCTTAATTAACTTTATCTTTAAAAATCATTGCTGAGGAATTCTCTTTTTCCACTTCTTTATCCCTCCTTCCACTATACTATTTTTCTATGTCTTGCTCTAAAATCTAGAACTACTTTTATATTTTAATGCAAAAACACTCTCTTCTACAATGTTTGGCTCTAGAGGATTTTTAAGACTGTTAGAACCAAAAAGCACGTAGGTGATAATATAGTCCAGTCTGTTCACAGCACTGTTGGGGACCATGGGGCCCACAAGGTAGAGTTACTTTTCAGGATGTATGGAGTGAATATATGGAAAAAATGATTTTTCTGACTCCCGATTTAGGACTACTTCTCTTTATAAGATCATGACTTTAATTTTTAATTCTGTCTTTGATTTTTGTTATTATAGAATGAGAAGTATGCCAGTTCAATTGCTCTGTTAAACACCAAACAAAACACATAGATGCTTTAAATGGTTTTATTTCATTGTGACAATTATAGCCATAGGACCCAGGGTCCCATGGGTGGATAGACTATTTTATGAAACTTGTATATATTAAGACTTTCTCACATTAATTTCTGCCTACAAGTCTTGTGAAACATCTTTTCTTTTTTTTTTTTTTACATAATAATTATGTAGTGCAGTATGACTGGGAAAGGAGACACCACCAGCTTGATTCTCAAAGTTTTTAGGATGATAACATTTAGACTTATGAGTGTTTTTAGTTCCTTTTGATTACAGAGTTCAAAAAGTTTCATACACCTTGTTTTGGTGATAAGAATCACAAATTATCTTTGATTTAATGACTGCCTACAGTTGCAATGACAGTACCTTATGCTAGCAATAGACTGTGTTTACCTCAGTTATTCAAATGCAAAATTGTATCTGTGTATTAAATTGGATTAGATGCCCTACCAGCTGGATTTGTTGCTACCAAATGTAATTTTACTGTGAGGAGAGGATTCAAACATCTGGGAGAAAAGTGAGAAGAGTGGAAAGGGGACAATATTTTTTTTAAGTATGCAGTTAAATATTATGTGAAGGTCAACTCTGAAAACATGTTAAGTATGAAGATTTTCTTAATTCAGTGTGTAAGATGCAAAAGTATAAAATAGTAACATGCAAGATTCTTTCAATATTTATATAAAGGGTAGTGTGTTTCAGCTATAGACAAGCATAAATAAATGGCCTCTATGAACTCACATATATTAAGTTATTAAATAACCCAGAAAAACACATAAAAGCTCTTTGCCTATAGAAACAAATACTTCTAGCACAGCAGTAACATTTCCACCCACTGCTGAATCACCAGAAGGCTTTAACATCCATTTTCTGGGTTTACTTAAAAAGCCAAGCAGGTGCCAACAATTCTGCCATTGGGAAAACATACATAGGCAAACTGAATCATTAGTTAACCGTCCTTAAGAGTTACTTGTAAGCACTGACTATTTTCTAAACCAGTGAGTAATCTCCACACACACAGAGAGATAAATTTTAGGGTATGCAGACAAACTCCCATCCTATGGCACTAGAGTCTATCCAGACAGATGAGCAATTTTAGAGCCTTCTTCCTTTCCACTCTTTTTAGCAGAGAGTATACTTGCTAGGTGATTGCAGAGCTGATAATGGCCTGAGTTTCTCATTTGGGGGAATTCAGTAGGTAATGTGTATATTTTTCTCATTTTATTGACTTATTTAAGTATGTATGTGCAAGTTAAGGTAGAAAAGATGGGGACAAGAGGTGTGACAAGAATTGCTGAACCACTGACTCTTCATCACTTTGAAGGATAGGAACAATAGGTCAACATATTTTAAAGTGCATGTAAAAAAAACCACTGTAAAATTTTCCTTAAAGGGAGCATTTTTGAACTCCAAAGAGAATTTCTAAAAACAGAGACTATGCTGTCTGTGGAGGATTCTAAAGGAGCAACATATATTATACTATGTTATATTATTTTATATCATATTATTTTATATTATATGTAATAAATATATATATATATTATATATTTAAAGGGAGAGGGAAAAATGTCTTGGGCAATTTGGTCTATAGTCAAACCTTAAAATGACCTAGCAGACTCTTAAGCCCCTTGAATGATAAGAATTGTCATTTAATTGCTTTGACAGTGACAGTTAATACCCAAACAAGTACAGCAATAAACTAAGGCATACCATTTACTGAGAATCCATAAATAGACAAATAATTATATGATTAGGCATCACTGCCTTTGAGACTTGATAATGATAGGATTAAAGTTATTGCTCTATTTAGAACTACCATAAGCAGAAGGCTCTATCCTTTCCTTCCACAGGGTTAATATGCCTGGATTATGGACAACTAGTGGCATTCAAATTGGAAAGTACACTCATTAATGGCACCTGGGGGTTGGATTTTGTCACTACCTTTGATCATTTCTTGTCATCTTAATGCACTTTAAAATATGTTGACCTATTGTTCCTATCTTAGTGCACATTCCTCAAAAGAAAGATTTTATTTCCATTAGCAGACATTTTGTGAAAGGGGGTCTTCAAACCACAGGATTCTAAGGAAGTTACTATTTTCATTGATGCAGAATTTCAGACAGATTGATAATGTTTTTTCATGCCCACAATGCCTTCTGCTAGGTAACACTTAGCACATCAACATCTTGGAGAGAAACTAAAGTGGAAATAACAGTAATTTCTAGCTTTTTTTTTTTTTCCTTTTTCTCATTCAAACTGTTAAGTCTATTGATTTCAGTGGGAGGTTTCTAATGACAATTCTTGAGAATCTCATGGCCATGAATGTGAGTTGGCTATAAGCAGATTATGTGAGAATAACCTAGGCATTCTTGATCAAGACATGTTGAAGGGTAAGGGGGATAATTAATCATTCCCCTCAACACATATGCATATTGGCTCTTTTCTGGGCTAGTTTTAACTTCATTTCTTTGGGTATGATGGGGATATAACTTAGTTTTATTTAGTTTCATTTGTGGATGGCTGTTAACAGATACAAAGTTGGCATTTCTCCACCTACAAATCCATGCATTGCCTTGTCATAATTAAATAACTGAACTTGAGCTCTCCTTCAAGATCCACATTCTTATCCTTTCCAAGCTTCAAGAACACGTTGTACAGGTACAATAGCTCCTGAATGTGAGAAGAGTTCTGTGCCCTGAAGAGATGGCAATAAAGGCATTTTTTAATAGCATGTTCCTCTAAAGTGCTAACCAACTGCCATTTCAGTAATATTTGTAGAATGCCAGCAAGGTAGATAGTATCACCATCACCACTTTATGGATGAGGAAACCAACAAAGCATGACTAGATGACTCACCCAAGGCCAGGTGTGCTATTGAATCTGACTCCCAGGTAGCACCACTGTGTGTCCTGGGAATATTAATACATACAGTATTACACTCTGTTATTGGCTGACTGGATATTCTAAGGAGTACTTTCTTATTTACAGGTGAGAAAGTTATCAGGGTAGAGAGTAGGGAAGCAGAAAAGGTTGAGGTAAGGTCTGTCTCTGAACTCTGAGCTTATCTATTCCAAATAAAGTGGGATTTCTAAGGCAACTTGTTTTGCTAAGATATCTAATTGGTTTGTGGAGTGTGCCAAAGCAGCATACTCCCTTTTCTCTTCCCGAGAAGTAATTACCTCTGGGTTCTCATTCTCAAAACATAATGTTTCTTCCATAATCACACAAGGCAAGTGCCTCATTTTTCTCCTTCTACCTTGGAGGCATTAATGTTCCTAAAAGAAATGAGTTGGTTGAAAATGGCCAAAACAAGTACTCCTAATATATTTTTTCATTAAAATTAATCTTAAATACAAAATTTTTAAAAGCTTCTACCAGTCTGGATCAGCTTTCAAAAAGAGTAATCAGGCTTTGCACACTATGTCTATTCTTTAGGAATTCAATTCTGCTTTATGTGGCTTCACGCAAACAAGAACTCTGGGTAATGTTGGAATAACAATGGCAAGCTTTCACAGTGGGTCTCAACAAGAACTCAGGTGCCTTGTGAGTGTGAGATCTAACAATATCTGCGCTAATGGGCAATCTTAAAACCAGGAGACTAAAATCCTATCACAGACATGAATCATAATATCCTCCCATTATGTCAAAAATGTATATATGTTGATGAGGTACACACCATTTTGTAAAGGGATAATTGGCTGGTAGTAAATGAAAGAAAGAATGAATCTTCAGATATTTGTGTTTAGCTTACTGTCATACCACCACTTCAACACTTGAATGCCAACCTTATGATTTAAATAAGAGAAAACCTGAATCTACTGAAGATTTTCTCATCAATCCTTCATTAATACCACATTATCAAAGGTGTTTTTTTATTCTGTGAGAATATTCTGTTATGACTTCTTTACTCACCTATCATTCTATGGCTATCACTTTAAGGAGTTTTAATTTAAGAAGAAAAACGATGACTCGAAAAATGAAATTTAAAAACAACTGCCTCGATAAAGCTTCTATTTAGGTAGAGGTTATTCAACTGTAAAAGGATTACTACCAAAAAACTACATTTTATATCCAGCCCAAAGGGCCATCTTTAGTTTACAACGACTAACATTAAAAACCACTTTATTTCCACAATTATCTCCATTTATAATTTTTCCTATTTTCATCCTAAAATGTTTTACCTATCTTCTTTCACCTGGGCACTGGCTGACTTTCACTACAGTATGTCTGTGTTGTCCTGAGCAGCAGGAGAGGGTGACTGAGCAAGAACACAATGTTCTCCCTCCACTCCCCCCCCACCCCGACTCTGGCTTCTCAGATTCTATAGAAGGCCTGCCTGGAGCTTGTCTGAGCATCAGGATTCATGTTCTTGCCTGACCTTTGCTGCTTGACTTCTTTTGATACAGAGTTGAGTTATTTCCAAGGTGCAGGTATTTCCACTGTTACCAGCTCTCCAACGAGAACTGACCTACAGATGTCCAAAAGGTCTCAGTTCAGCAAAAGTAAAAAAGAAGGGAAAACATTTTTTGCCAAGTTTAAGGCTAGCCATCAATGTTACAAATTTACTGGGAAAATAAAAACTTCAAAGTTCAATCAACATTGGGAAGAGAGAGAAAGGAAGATGGGCTTCCTGGTCTTCAAAATAAATATGAGGTTCTAAAATGGTGGGAGAAATATATGTTATGCTCCAGTGTCTTTGACTCATTGACCTTTGAATACTGATAGCAATCTTAATGTCACAGAACAATGGAACTTTAAAATTAAATGGAAAAGTTTGCACAGCAGTAATGTTAACCCATAATGGCCACAGCATAAATTCTGCATAACCAAAGTAAAGGAAGGCTTGAGTGAAAGAGAATGGAAACTTACAGGAAACTTAGAAATTATGAGAAGAAAGGATCTTCGCATCAAAACCCAAATGAATTTTTTTCTCTTTACAAAATGGTAAAGCTATCTACAGATACTTATCTTTTCCTTAATTATGAAGCTATGAAAATATGACTATGACAATCACTATATAGCACTTAATCCTCACAATGTGAACATTCTTGTCCACTGTCTCACTCTTGAGAGTATAAGCAGCTTAGTCAAGGTTATGCAATAAATCTGTATTTACATCACAGATATGAACCCAGATTCCAAAATCTACTCTTTATCAGCTCACTTTAATGTCTCACTAGATGATATACACAAACGACCACTCAGAGAAATTGAGTCAGGCATTTTAAGATCATTTAATTAAACAATTAATTGAATTAAAACTTGATCTATTGGGGTGCCTGGGTGGCTCAGTCACTAAGCATCTGCCTTCAGTTCAGATCATGATCCCAGGATCCTGGGATCGAGTCCCGCATCCAGCTCCCTCCTCGGCGGGAAGCCTGCTTCTCCCTCTCCCACGCCCCCTGCTGTGTTCCCTCTCTCGCTGTCTCTCTCTCTCTGTCAAATAAATAAATAAAATCTTTTTAAAAAATAAAAAATAAAACTTGATCTATTGCTTAAGTCCTCCTATGGACTTTCCCATTGCATCAGATCAGTTTGTGCGATCTCTAGGTAGTTTCATTTTTCAGACCAAGATAAGATAAGGCAACAGATATATCCAACTGGCCCCCTCTGGTGCCCACCATAGAAAAAGTTGCCATAAATAAGTGTAAAACAGAAATAACATGTTACTGTGGCAAAATTTCCAATAGAGAGTGAACTCTCTTTGATGTTAATCAGTATTTGTTGAGTATTTGCCACAGCAAGATGAGAGGACAAATGAACAGAGAATGGGTCATGACTCATTAACACTTAGCTTATTTTAAATTGAAGCAGCTCAAAGAAGATAAATTTCTTATCAAAGAGCTTTGGTGATTTTGGAAGATTTGTACTCAATTTCAATATCTTGTTTATTGTCTTTCTCATTTTGAATACAGATAACTTTATCATTTTGAATCTCCCCAATACATTTTCTCTGTGTTAAAATAAAGAATAAACTACAAGCTAAGAAATTCTTATCTTTAATACCATATACAATACTAGTCATTGTATTAATCAAGTCTTTTGTGAATTGAAGACTTATAGCTCTAAGAAGACCAAAACATCAATAGGGAAAATAATCAAAGGATGCAAATTAAGGATGAGTGAGAAAAAGTTAATCCCAACTGATGCAAAGGTAAAAAAAAAAGTTTGGTTTAATAAAGTCAGTGATTACTTTAAGCAACATCAAATCTTTATAATGATGTCAGTAATGGAGTATATAAAATGAGACTTTTCAATACACTTCAGTGACTGAAATAAAATCTGAAAAATATGATATTTTGGACACACACATCTTCCAGGCAACAGTAAAATTAAGATTAGGATTATGAAGTCCTCAGGATTGAAAACAAAGTTCTACCTATCTCAACTAAGAGAAATGGTAGGCAACACTTTGATATGAGTATAGTAATAACCAAAAAATTCTCATTTATATGCAATGTGGCAATGATCATAAATAAAATGTGACTAAGGTCCATGAGCAGGGTAAATTATTAATATATTCATTAATTGGGAGCTTATTTATAGTTCCATTTGGTAGGAAAAATTATTAAATCGTGTCCTGTGCTCTCAGAACTATTGTTCTATTAAAAACAAATGGATGGGGCACCTGGGTGGCTCAGTTGTTAAGCGTCTGCCTTCGGCTCAGGTCATGATCCCAGGGTCCTGGGATCGAGACCCGCATCAGGCTCCCTGCTCAGCGGGAAGCCTGCTTCTCCCTCTCCCACTCCCCCTGCCTGTGTTCCCTCTCTCACTGTCTCTGTCAAATAAATAAATAAAATCTTTAAAAAAAAACAAAAAAAACAAATGGATGACACCAGGCATTGGTTAGGGCATTCAAGACCTATGCAATACACAAATCCATGCTGAATTCAAATACACCAACCCTTACTGACATACAACCATGGCACTAATAGATGGACTAGACTTCAGTTTGAATAGATTATTTTAATCAATCAAAGAAAAAGAAACAGACAATACTTTATACCTCACATACACCATTGCAAAATACCTTGAATATAGAAGCTTGGTAGAAATATTGATTAATCCAGTATGCTAATGGGATACCATAACTACAGAAGTTGCATCTAAGGTTATATAATTTCTACTGGCCTCTCCACCTTCAATCCCATGGACTTCCTTCCATTCTCTCAACTGCCTCCAAAACAATCTGTCTAAAAATGAAATTTCTATCATGACACTCAATTTAAAAAATACATAATGGCCCACACGGTGAAACTCAACTTTCTTAGTCTATCATCCTCACAAGGCCCTTTGTGATTTGGCTTCTATGTATCTAGACAGCCTTGGATCCTGATGCTTATACATTAACTTTCTGCATTTCCCAGAATGCTGAATAAACAGCAATTCCTTGAGTATGTCCTATAGTGCTGCTTAATACCTCGTTCCCCATAGCAGTCACCATTGGTGCCCACCTATATCCTCCTCACCACTCCCCATTTCTGTGAGTGAACACCAATCTGCTGGTTTTCACCTACAACTCTGCCTGAAGGCTTTTCCGGTGGCCAGAGTCCAAAGAGCCTATGCCTATGGAAAGTCTAAAACCCTGGAGAATTAGCATCACCTGGCAGCATCTCTCAACCATAGAGTAACTGGAATTTATAACTCCAAGTTATATGTCACACCCTTTCCCAGCATTGTCTTAAGAGACTAATTCCGATTTGCTCACAGAGATTACTTTCTAGAAAAATGCTCAACAGTTGTTCTCATCTTCCTTGTCTCACCTCCCACTACATTACCAGATATTCCTCCCAAATAGGCTGCTTGTACTCAAATCCTTGTCTCAGAATCTGCTACTAGAGAGAGTGCCTCTCAAGATTGTCCCTTTACACATACTGTTTCCATTTCCAGAGAATATTCTTCCCTTCCTCCATATCCACCTGGCAGTTACTGGGAGTCCTTTAAGGCAAAACTATTCAAACTTTAATGTCATACAAATCACCAGGAGACCTTATTTAAATGCAGATTCTGATTTGATATGTCTAGGGCAGGACCTGAGATTCTAGAGTTCTATCAGGCTCCCAGACAATGCAAATTCCCTGGTCTGCAAACCACACTTTGAGCAGCCAGTATTTCAGATACAATTCAATTAAGCACCTTCTCCTTTAGAAGTCTTTCCTAAAACTGCTTCATTCCTGTCCTAATAACTACTTCACCTTTTTTCCTATGTTTTTATCATATTGTGTGGAATTCTTTGTTTACAGGTCTTTCTCTCCAATGAGTCTATTCCTTTAAGATGAAGATTATCTTTTTCTTATCTATGTACCCACAGTAACTACCATATTGCCTGATGCATTACCCATACCTAACAAGTACTTGTGAACTGACAGACTTAATGGACAAATTATAATTTTAAGGCATCCTTCATTAAAATTTTCATATGTATATCTATTGTGCTCTGGAACATCCAACTAATTCAGTCGAGTGTGTTTTAAATATGAGTTACATAAATTATTCTGCTCTCTAGTTTATTTTTCACAGCAAATCATAGACTTCAGGATTTCTGAACAATGGAACAAGTTATAGAATTTCTTCACTAGGGATATTTAATAAGATATATAAACATCTACCTGAAATGGTTTAGTTAACACCTATTTAAAGGGCAGAGGAAGTACCAAATAATCACTGGAATCCCTTCTCTTTATTTGTATTTAAAATCTGTAGGTGAATGTGTGCAAGTTAGTCATTCATTGCGTGATAAGAAGCAGTGTTGGTTGGAGGTAAGGGGAAGGATACAATAAAGTAGAACTACAAGAACATCTTAGGAGGAAGTACTTTACAGATTATACTCCTTCACTTGTTAGAAATTGCTAATAAATGCCATTGTCCTCAGAATCTCAGAATTCAACTCTGTTCATTCCAGCTGCTTCCTCCTTAAGAAAAACTCAGTGTACAGTGGTGAAATTAAATCTATCAAGGGAATAGCCTATAGGGTGTCCTCAGATAGACAACTAAAGGAAATAGTATCTGATCTTTCTACTTTAAGATGCAAGAACAGAAACTAGGGTATTTTCAGCATATCAATTTCTGAACTAGATAATAGCCCTGATAATGGACTAAAGTAAAGTGAAATGCGAAGCCCATAGTAGTGTTTGCAGGAAGTCAGCTCCTATCTCATTCCAACCTAATTCTCTTACCATTAGAAATCAACCTTGAGATTGGCGGAGCAAGATGGCGGAGGAGTAGGAGACCTGGATTTCGTCTCCTCTCAGGAATTCAGCTGGATAGGGATCAAACCATTCTGAACACCTACAAACTCAACAGGAGATCGAAGAAAAGAAGAGCAACAACTCTCTCATCAGAAAAGCGACCACTTTCTGGAAGGTAGGACGTGCGGAGAAGTGAATCCGAGGCGATATTCGGGAGGATAGATGGCGGGGGAGGGGCCTCCGTTGGCCGCTTCTGGCAAGTGATAGAACCACGGAGCACAAAATCGGAACTTTTAAAAGTCTGCTCCGCCGAGGGACGTCACTCTGGTAGCTAAGCGGGGGGTGGAACCCTCCAGGACAGTGTGGTCTCAGGACCCTCGGGGTCGCAGAAAGACCAGGGGTGCCTGAGTGTGGCAGAGCTCCCAGGTATCGGAGCAGGGAAGCCGGCTGCAGAGGCGGAGCCCAGGCGCGGGCTCTCAGCTCGGGGTGGCCATAAACCGGGATCCGCGGCACAGTTGGGCCCCTGCTCCTCCAGCAGGGACCCAACAAGCGGCAGATCCGGGGAGACTCACCTTCCTCCCCCGGGAGGAGCCGCGCGGGAGCGCACTGCGGGGATCTGCTGGGTTTGGAGACTCCACACGGGGTCGGGTGCCAGAGATAGAGGCGCGCGGTCGCAGGCCGGGGGAGCACGGAGTGCAGCCAGAGACCGGGGAGACAGGAGTGGCTGACGGCTTTTCTCTGGGGGCTCACTGAGGAGCGGGGCCCCGAGTTCTCGGCTCCTCCGGGGCGGAGATTGGGAGGCCGCCATTTTCACTCTCCGCCTCCAAAGCTGTACGGAAAGCTCGCAGGGAACAAAAGCCCGGAGAGCAAACCCGAGCAGATGACTTAGCCGGGAGGGGGCAAGGGCGGGGCAATTCCGCCTCCGGCAGAGACATTTGGAAACCACGGCAACAGGCCCCTCCCCAGAAGATCAGCGAGCACAGCCAGCCAAGACCAAGTTTACCGATCAATGAGAAAGGCAGAACTCCAGCGCTAGGGGACTACTGCACATAGAATTCACGGCTTTTTTACCATGATTCTTTAGTCTTTTAAAGTTAATTTTTTTTTAACGGTCTTTTTGTCTTTTTCTTTTTGAATTTTTCTTTTTCCCTTTTTCAACCAACATCTTATCAATCCCTTTTTTTAAAAAAAACATTTTTATTTTTCATTTTTAGAGTCATATTCTATCCCTTCATAGTAGTTACCCATATTTTTGGCTTATATATATAAGTTGTTCTCTCTTTAAAATTTTGAGATAGTTTCTTCTAACAGATTAAAATATACCCTAAATCTCTAGTATATGGTGCTTTCTATTCCCCTGCCTGATCACATCCTCTCCCTTTTTTGTTTCTCTTTTTCTTTTTTCTTTTTTTAAATCCTCTCTTTCTTTTTTCAAACAACTTCTTATCAATTCCTTTTATAACATTTTTTATAATTTCCATTTTTACAGTCATATTCCATCCCTTCATCATATCAGCCCTTATTTTTGTACATATATAAGTTTTTCTTTCTTTAAAATTTTGGGAGGCACTTTCTTCTAAAAGACCAAAATACACCCCAAATCTAGTGTGTGGCACTGATCTATATACCATATAGATCATATTTGATCACATTCTGGTTTTCCTTTTGTTGTTGTTGTTTTGTTTGTTTTTGTTTTTATCTTTCTTTTTTTTCTTTTTCTTTTTCTTTTTCTTTTTTCTCTCTTTCCCTTTCTTATCCCACTGCTTCAGGTCTTTTCTGATCTGTTTAGAGTATATTTTCTGGGGACGTGGTTACTCTGCTAGCATTTTGTTCTCTCATTAATCTATTCTCCTCTGCACAAAATGACAAGACGGAAAAAATCACCTCAACAAAAAGAAAAAGAGGTAGTACCGACTGCCAGGGACCTACTCAATACGGACATTAGTACGATGTCAGATCTAGAGTTCAGAATCATCACTTTAAAGATACTAGCTGGGCTTGAAAAAAATATGGAAGTTATTAGAGAAACCCTTTCTGGAGAAGTAAAAGAGCTAAAATCCAACCAAGTAGAAATCAAAAAGGCTATTAATGAGGTGCAATAAAAAATGGGGGCGCTAACTGCTAGAATAAATGAGGCAGAAGAGAGAATCAGTAATATAGAAGATGAAAAGATGGAAAATAAAGAAGCTGAGAAAAAGAGAGATAAACAACTACTGGATCACGAGGGCAGAATTCGAGAGATAAGCGATACCATAAGACGAAACAACATTAGAATAATTGGGATCCCAGAAGAAGAAGAAGAAAGAGAGAGAGGGCCAGAAGGTATAACGGAGCAAATTATAGCAGAGAACTTCCCTAATTTGGGGAAAGAAACAGGCATGAAAATCCAGGAAGCACAGAGAACCCCTCTCAAAATCAATAAAAATAGGTCAACTCCCCGACATCTAATAGTAAAACTTACGAGTCTCATAGACAAAGAGAAAATCCTGAAAGCAGCTCGGGAGAAGAGATATGTAACCTACAATGGTAGAAACATTAGATTGGCAACAGACCTATCCACAGAGACCTAGCAGGCCAGAAAGAACTGGCAGGATATATTCAGAGCACTAAATGAGAAAAATATGCAGCCAAGAATACTCTATCCAGCTAGGCTGTCATTGAAAATTGAAGGAGAGATAAAAAGCTTCCAGGACAAACAAAAACTAAAGGAATTTGCAAACACAAAACCAGCCCTACAGGAAATCTTGAAAGGGGTCCTCTAAGCAAAGAGAGACCCTAAAAGCAACATAGACCAGAAAGGAACACAGACAATATATGGTAACAGTCACCTTACAGGCAATACAATGGCAATAAATTCCTATCTTTCAATAGTTACCCTGAATGAAAATGGGCTAAACGCCCCAATCAAAAGACACAGGCTAACAGACTGGATTAAAAAACAAGATCCATCGATATGCTGTCTGCAAGAGACTCATTTTAGACCCAAAGACACCCCCAGATTGAAAGTGAGGGGGTGGAAAACCATTTACCATGCTAATGGACACCAAAAGAAAGCTGGGGTGGCAATCCTTATATCAGACAAAGTAGATTTTAAAACAAAGACTGTAATAAGAGATGAGGAAGGACACTATATCATACTTAAAGGATCTATCCAACAAGAAGATCTAACAATTGTAAATATCTATGCCCCTAACATGGGAGCAGCCAAGTATATAAGCCAATTAATAACAAAAGCAAAGAAACACATCGACAACAATACAATAATAGTGGGGGACTTTAACACCCCCCCTCACTGAAATGGACAGATCGTCTAAGCAAAAGATCAACAAGGAAATAAAGACTTTAAATGACACACTGGACCAAATGGACTTCACAGACATATTCAGAACATTCCACCCCAAAGCAACGGAATACACATTCTTCTCTAGTGCCCATGGAACATTCTCCAGAATAGATCACATCCTAGGTCATAAATCAGGTCTCAACCGGTACCAAAAGACTGGGATCATTCCCTGCCTATTTTCAGGCCACAATGCTTTGAAACTAGAACTCAATCACAAGAGGAAAGTCGGAAAGAACTCAAATACATGGAGGCTAAAGAGCATCCTACTGAAGAATGAATGGGTCAACCAGGAAATTAAAGAAGAATTAAAAAAATACATAGAAACCAATGAAAATGAAAACACAACTGTTCAAAATCTTTGGGATGCAGCAAAGGCAGTCCTAAGAGGAAAGTATATAGCAATACAAGCCTTTCTCAAGAAACAAGAAAGGTCTCAAGTACACAACCTAATCCTACACCTAAAGGAGCTGGAGAAAGAACAGCAAATAAAGCCTAAAGCAAGCAGGAGAAGAGAAATCATAAAGATCAGAGCAGAAATCAATGAAATAGAAACTAAAAGAACAGTAGCACAGATCAACGAAACTAGGAGCTGGTTCTTTGAAAGAATTAACAAGATTGATAAACCCCTGGCCAGACTTATCAAAAAGAGAAGAGAAATGACCCAAATCAACAAAATCATGAATGAAAGAGGAGAGATCACAACCAACACCAAAGAAATACAAACAATTATAAGAACATATTATGAGCAACTCTATGCCAGCAAATTAGATAACCTGGAAGAGATGGATGCATTCCTAGAGATGTATCAACTACCAAAACTGAACCAGGAAGAAATAGAAAACCTGAACAGACCTATAACCACTAAGGAAATTGAAGCAGTCATCAGAAATCTCCCAAAAAACAAAAGCCCAGGGCCAGATGGCTTCCCAGGGGAATTCTACCAAACATTTAAAGAAGAATTAATACCTATTCTTCTGAAACTGTTCCAAAAAATAGAAACGGAAGGAAAACTTCCAAACTCATTTTATGAGGCCAGCATTACCTTGATCCCAAAACCAGACAAAGACCCCATCAAAAAGGAGAATTACAGACCAATATCCCTGATGAACATGGATGCAAAAATTCTCACCAAAATACTAGCCAATAGGATCCAATAGTATATTAAAAGGATTATTCACCACGACCAAGTGGGATTTATCCCTGGGCTGCAAGGTTGGTTCAACATCCGCAAATCAATCAATGTGATACAATACATTAACAAAAGAAAGAACAAGAATCATATGATCCTCTCAATAGATGCAGAAAAAGCTTTTGACAAAGTACAGCATCCTTTCTTGATCAAAACTCTTCAGGGTATAGGCATAGAGGGTACATACCTCAATATCATAAAAGCCATCTATGAAAAACCTACAGCGAATATCATTCTCAATGGGGAAAAACTGAGAGCTTTCCCCCTAAGGTCAGGAACGTGGCAGGGATGTCCACTATCACCACTGCTATTCAACATAGTATTGGAAGTCCTAGCCACAGCAATCAGACAACAAAAAGAAATCAAAGGCATCCAAATTGGCAAAGAAGAAGTCAAACTCTCACTCTTTGCAGATGATAGGATACTTTATGTGGAAAACCCCAAAGACTCCACCCCAAAACTGCTAGAACTCATACAGGAATTCAGTAAAGTGGCAGGATATAAAATCAATGCAAAGAAGTCAGTGGCTTTCCTATACACCAACAACAAGACAGAAGAAAGAGAAATTAAGGAGTCCATCCCATTTACAATTGCACCCAAAACCATAAGATACCTAGGAATAAATCTAACCAAAGAGACAAAGGATCTGTACTCAGAAAACTATAAAATACTCATGAAAGAAATTGAGGAAGACACAAAGAAATGGAAAAACGTTCCATGCTCATGGATTGGAAGAACAAATATTGTGAAAATGTCAATGCTACCTAGAGCAATCTACACATTCAATGCAATCCCCATCAAAATACCATCCACTTTTTTCAAAGAAATGGAACAAATAATCCTAAAATTTGTATGGAACCAGAAAAGACCCCGCATAGCCAGAGGAATATTGAAAAAGAAAAGCAAAGCCGGCGGCATCACAATTCCGGACTTCAAGCTCTATTACAAAGCTGTCATCATCAAGACGGCATGGTACTGGCACAAAAACAGACACATCGATCAATGGAACAGAATAGAGAGCCCAGAAATGGACCCTCAACTCTATGGTCAACTAATCTTTGACAAAGCAGGAAAGAATGTCCAATGGAAAAAAGACAGTCTCTTCAACAAATGGTGTTGGGAAAATTGGATAGCCACATGAAGAAGAATGAAACTGGACCCTTTCCTTACACCACACACAAAAATAGACTCCAAATGGTTGAAAGACCTCAATGTGAGACAGGAGTCCATCAACATCCTAAAGGAGAACACAGGCAGCAACCTCTTTGACCTCAACTGAAGCAACTTCTTCCTAGAAACATCACCAAAGGCAAGGGAAGCAAGGGCAAAAATGAACTATTGGGACTTCATCAAGATAAAAAGCTTTTGCAAAGCAAAGGAAACAGTCAACAAAACCAAAAGACAACCGACAGGATGGGAGAAGATATTTGCAAATGACATATCAGATAAAGGGCTAGTATCCAAAATCTATAAAGACTCATCAAACTCAACACCCAAAGAACAAAGAATCCAATCAAGAAATGGGCAGAAGACATGAACAGACATTTTTCCAAAGAAGACATCCAAATGGCCAACAGACACATGAAAAAGTGCTCAATATCGCTCAGCATCAGGGAAATCCAAATCAAAACCTCAATGAGATACCACCTCACACCAGTCAGAATGGCTAAAATTAACAAGTCAGGAAATGACAGATGTTGGCGGGGATGCAGAGAAAGGGGAACCCTCCTACACTGTTGGTGGGAATGCAAGCCAGTGCAGCCACTCTGGAAAACAGTATGGAGGTTCCTCAAAAAGTTGAAAACAGAGCTACCATTCGACCCAGCAATTGCACTACTGGGTATTTACCCCGAAGAGACAAAAGTAGGGATCCGAAGGGGTACATGCACCCCGATGTTTATAGCAGCAATGTCCACAATAGCCAAACTGTGGAAAGAGCCAAGATGTCCATCGACAGATGAATGGATAAAGAAGGTGTGGTATATATATACAATGGAATATTATGCAGCCATCAAAAGGAATGAGATCTTGCCATTTGCCACGACGTGGATGGAACTGGAGGGTATTATGTTGAGTGAAATAAGTCAAAAAGAGAAAGACATGTATCATATGATCTCACTGATATGAGGAATTCTTAATCGCAGGAATCAAACTGAGGGTTGTTGGAGTGGGGGGTGGGGTGGGAGGGATGGGGTGACTGGGTGATAGACACTGGGGAGGGTATGTGCTCTGGTAAGCGCTGTGAATTGTGCAAGACTGTTGAATCTCAGATCTGTACCTCTGAAACAAATAATGCAATATATGTTAAGAAAAAAAAAAAAAGAAGAAGAAGAAGAAGGTAGCGGGAGGGGAAGAATGAAGTGGGGGAAATTGGAGGGGTAGACGAACCATGAGAGATGATGGACTCTGAAAAACAAACAGGGTTCTAGAGGGGAGGGGGGTGGGAGGATGGGTTAGCCTGGTGGTGGGTATTGAGGAGGGCACATTCTGCATGGAGCACTGGGTGTTGTGCACAAACAATGAATCATGGAACACTTCATCTAAAACTAATGATGTAATGTATGGGGATTAACATAAGAATAAAAAAAAAGAAATCAACCTTGAACATGTGAGAAAACTGTTCTCATGACAAGAAAAATGGCAACTGAAAGGCCCTAACATATTAAGATTAACTAGACCAGAACTTGATTAACGTTTTATACTTTATTTGCCTCTATTACACTGTATTGTAATTCTTACTGTCTAGGTCCGTGTTTCCACTGAAGTTAGTCAAGTCCTCAGAGGCAAAAATCATGTTAATTTTTTATCCCAGAACATTGCCTGACCTATTGTTATTCAATTAATCATTGTTGAGTTAATGAATCAATCAATAATTGAATTATGGCGACACCATAATTTTTAAAACAACACTAAGCAGTAGATTAAAGCTTTAGAAACTTTGTGGTGCCTGGGTGGCTCAGTCAGTTAAGTGTCTGCAGGGGAATAGAGAAGAGTTATTTAATGAGTACAGAAGTGTTGCACAATGAAGAATTTTGGATATAGATTGCACAAAAATACTTAACACTATGGAACTGTACACTTAAAAATAATTAAGATGGTAAAGTACGTATTATGTATACTTTAACACAATTAAAAGTAAAAGTAAGTGAGAATTAAAAATAGTGAAGAAGACTGAAGTTAGACATCAGGAGATTGAGGATAGTAAAGGGGATATGAAAATTATAAGTACTGTGTGAAAACCTATTCTTTCTACAATTGGGGTTGAGGGAAACTTTCTGAACACAAAGGCTTTCAAGAAAAACATAAAAATCAACAAATCTGACCACCTAAAATTTAACACATTTGAAAGTCAAAACGTCAGATGAAAAAAAAGAGGCAAAAGTCAAATGAAGAAAAACATTTGTTAAATCACCTATAAAGGAATAATATTCTTAATATTTAAATAGCTAATAATAACAGATAACATTTATGGATCATAAACTATGTGCTAGGCACTGTTATAAGCACTTAACATATTTTATCTAGTTATTCCTCAGAAGTATTCTGAGACATAACAATAATTATTATTTCCCATTTTAAAGATGAGAATTCATGCATATGGTCACTCTGCAACTTATACCTCGGTGTCCCAAAGCAAGTGGCAGAGCTAGCGTGAGGCTCAGAAAATTCACTCTAGAGAACCTAAGATCTTAAGCACTGAGCTCAATTAAGAAAAACAGGAACACTCTAATGGAAGGGGTGGGGGGGGGGTGGTAAGACACAGGCTATGAATAGGTAATACTCCAGGGAAGAAAGAAATTGTCAAAAACCTAAATGTGTTCAGCTCACGCATCATCAAAGAAATACAAATTAATGTGGTACCATTGTTTACTTTCAAGTTGACAAAGATTTCTCCCAGTTAAGATACTCAGTGAACACAAGGTTACAAGACAGATTGTTGAAGAAATGAATTGAGAAAGATTGGAAACTTGATGAGGCAAGAGTTCTAAGAAAAAGAGAGAGAGAGAGGGAAAGGAAAGGAAAGGGCAAAGGGAAAGGAAAGGAAAAGAAAAAAGAAAAAGAAAATGATAAGAAAAAAGAAAAAGAGGGAGAGAGGAAGAAGGGAGGGAGGTAAGGGAGGAAAGAAAAAGAAAGAGAAAATAAGACTTAAAGCAAACGAGAAAAACCCTACTATTTCTCTCCTTTTCCTGTTTTCATCTCCATAGAAGCACATATATCTTTCAAAATAACCAGTGTCACCTATCACTGTAGGGAGAAAACTGCTTATTGTAGAGGTGACGAAAAGTAAGATGTCTGACTGGGAGGCTACTTGCCATCCAGGGAGGCTACTTGTCATCATCATGGCAAATAGAACCATTTTTTCTTCCTGTGACTCTGCCTTAATCAACTACCAGCTAACCTGGAGCCAGATCTCGCTACCACAGCCTCTCTGCTATGTCTGCCACCAGTTTTTGTTTCTGCTCACACATTTGTGTTATTTAGTGTAAATAAGCCTCTACTCCATACTCCATGCTCCAGGGGCTTCGAGGATCAAGAAGGACGTATTGCATGGATTCACCACAACAGCTTCTGGGCAATGATTCATTCCTTTCTTTCAGCTTCCTTCCTGTGGTGATCATTTATTAATAATTTCCTAGTTATACTATGATCCACTGCACACTTCTTCCCAACAGGTGTGATTAGCTCTTCATAATTTGTCATCTTCTTTGTTTCTTCCCTTCAAAACTGAAGATATTCAAAGACAGAAGTGCTCACATTCCACCCTTTTTTTTTATATTTATGAGTATGCTTTTATTTTGTTTGTTTGTTCATTTGTTTTGCTTTTTAGATTCAACATATAAATGAAACCATATGGTATTTCTCTTTCTCGGATTTATTTCACTTAGCATAATATATTCTAGGTCCATCCATGCTGTTGTGAATGGCAAGAACTCGTTCTTTTTTAATGGCTGAGCAATATTTCATATTATATATATATAATATCTTATAACTATATATATATCTCACATCTTTTTTTTTTGAGAAGGTTGGAATATGATAGAGTAAGCATTTCTTAGGGTCAGGTTGTTGGCAGGGAAACAATTATTTTAAGTATTTTCTTTTTTAACTGGAACCTAAATTCAGCACATAGTGGCTATGATTATCTAACCAACAATCTCTTATCAAAGACTCATTTAGCCCCAACAATTTATAAAGCATAGTTCTGGATCCTCAAGATATATTTCCTAAGATAAAGTTTCAGCCCTCAAGAGCTTCCAATGGTAGATAAAATATAATAAACAGGGAAACAGTAAACTTGAATATTCTAGAAAATAGAAGAGCTATAAAGAAAATACAACAAAAGAAGTAGGAAATAACTTGTTTAGATAAGAAAGTCCTGAAGTCTTCTCTGAGAAGGTAGTATCTGATAGGAGACTTGAATGCTAGGAAGGTGCCAGTCTTAAGAATTTCTGCACTCTTCAAGCCAGGAGTGAATGAGAGCCAGATGGTTGAGGGACTAAAAGAACTCAGGGAGGCTTTGACCCAGTAGATGAGGGGGAAAGTGAAGATGAGGTCAGAGGGGTAGAAGTAAAATTTAAGGCCACAGTGAAAAATTTAGACTGACTGTCATAAACCATCGAGGATTGAGAAGGAAGTGATGCAGTTACCTTCCTGGAACTGTGAGGATATAGGAAATATTTTCCTTCATTTTCCAGCCCAATCCCTGATTTCCTACCATGGGATAATAAAGCTAGTCTGAGGGCAAGCATTCACGGCCCGCACAAAGGCCTCCTATGCTAAAAGATCTCCCAGGTATCCACATAATGTTTTAGGTTTAAATAATAGAAACTGAATTTTTTTCACTTTCAGAAATCCCCACTGCGATATGACTACTAGATCATAGTAAACTATTGAAGTCATTAGCACATCAGTGTGGATTAATGAGTCGGTTTGCATCCCCTGGAGGAAAAGGCAGGTTTGGGAGTAAGAGAGATATAGAAGGTGAAACTCCTTCAGAATGGCAGTCCATTGCCAAAATATCCCAGCTGGGGAAGTTCAGGAAATAGAAGTATTGGTACTGAAGCAAGGAAACACCCAAGACAGAGAAGATGGGCCAGATGGCAAACAGAAAGACACTAAGGACAAACCTGAAACACTCACCATGAAAAAAGTGGTTAAAGCTAGGACCATGCCTTTGGTAGGAACCACTCAAGCAGTCGTAAATGGATAGCTTTTGCTGGTGGTCCTTACAGGCAGCAGACCAGAAATCAGATTTTGAGGAAACCAGGATCTTTTATCTCACCTATCTGATAGACGAAGGGAAAAAAAGAAATCAAGAAAGCATCACTTTCCTACCACTTATACCTTATACTATTTAGTCAACAGCTAACTGCTTACATCAAAATTGTGAAAGCAAAAATATCAACACATTTAAAGTAGGGTTATTGTCCCTCTATCCAGTTCCAAACTCAGGAACCTAAGCCAAAATCTCCTATCTGAGCAGATATTTAAAGATACTCTGCTGAAGAGTTCAATAGTATTAACCCATACTGACTTAAAAATCTGAGGAATTTTCAGGGGCGCCTGGGTGGCTCAGTTGGTTAAGCATCTGCCTTCGGCTCAGGTCATGATCCCAGCGTCCTGCACTGAGCCCTCCATCTGGCTCCCTGCTCAGTGGGGAGTCTGTTTCTTCCTCTCCCTATGCACCTCCCAACTCTCTCTTGCAGGCTCTCTTTCAAATAAATAAATAATCTTAAAAAAAATACGAGGAATTTTCCTAAAAAGCTTAAAATGTTCAGACAATCCTCTAGATACTCATGAGAAAAAGTGACATTTTCCTAGGAACTTTCAAACAAAAGAAGTTACAAAACCTAAATGTCTTTTGCTTTTTGTTTGTTTTAATTAGAAAGCCTTAGACTCTATGGCAACTGTTGTGTATTTTTTCATGTGTTTACCTTATCTCTCCCACTTCATTGTAAAATCCTCAAGGACAGGTGCTGTTTCCTTTTAGAGCTCCCTAGAGTACACAGTGGACACTCATTAAATGCTGTTGACTGACTGGGCTATCTGACACCACACAAACATGGAACAAAAATAATTGACACCATCCTTACAGAAAAGAATTAAGGAAACAAAATTGACATTTCACATTGCTGATACCACACTGCACCATTCACAGATGAAGTAGAATTTCTAACTTTAGAGTGGCTCTACAAATCCCAAATAACACTTTGAGTTTGTTATAGAATAAAAAAAAATTTTTTTTTATCCTTTTATCATGACCCGTAAGCACTAAATTGACCTGGATAATATGTGGCCAAGTTTAGATCAGATAGATGAATCTGAATGTTATTAAATATTTGATATTTGTTTTTAAATTTC
The DNA here is from genome assembly GCF_011800145.1 of Mirounga leonina. Taxonomy (NCBI): domain Eukaryota; kingdom Metazoa; phylum Chordata; class Mammalia; order Carnivora; family Phocidae; genus Mirounga; species Mirounga leonina. Next base: position 37,816,821 of record NW_023270415.1, on the reverse strand, counting down.
AAAGGCAGACACTTTACAGAGAGTCTTTTGCAGATGCCTTCCTCTGCTTCCCCATGTGAGTTAACTGGAATCTTACTGTGGATTTATCTTCTCTTGGGCATTTTAGCATTATTGAAGAGGAAAATGCATGCATTGCTATGGTCAAATATAATTTTCTTTGTATATTTAATAATCAGGACAATCAAGGCCATTTCTTTTCTATTTCTATATCTTTTACTCTGTGGATGATTCATGATTATGCATAATAATGATGGAGTCTTATTTGATCATATTTATATCCATTTACATTTTAAAATTATCATGCTGACTTGATGCCCATTTGTCTTTCTTATTCAGTTATGATAAGATAGTTGATTGAAAGCAAGTGTGTAAGAATGCTTAATTTGCATATTATCTGAATGCCATCAATGTTATTTCACTTCCCTCTCCAAGCATCCTCCCTCATTGACAGGAAAGAGTTAGAGAGAAGTTCCTGCTGAGCAGCATTTCTGAACGACAAGCCAATAATATCTACAAACCACAGGTCATTTGAATCCTTTCAGGAAACCACTGTGGGACTATATCTAAAAAGCACCCAAAATTCTGATTTCAAAACCTTGTTCTGAAGGAATTCCAGTTCTTCAGAAAGACATTCTATGGGAAAGTAGAAGTCTGATTCAGATGTGGGAGCTGGTTGCCAGGGGTAACTCAACTGAAAAAAGAAAAGATTGCATTTCAACTACCTACAAATTTCAAAGAAGGTGCAGCAAACTAATTTCTCTTGTGGGAAAAAGATCCCTTTCTCCTTCCTCTGAGAGTGCAAAAAAGGTCTCCTCTTGCTGGTAAGAGACCCTTCCGGGAATTCATGCTGTTGACCTCAAGTGAGACTGTAATCTCTTTGCCTGTCTGTGGCAAGGAGAAATCAACACGGATTTAGAGGGAAGTTCAGGGCTTACCAGAAAATGAAAAGGCTAGAAAAGAAACCCCAAACTGTTATTTGCATCTGTCATCCTCCCATGAAGAGTCCATGTGCTACTGAGTAAGAGGAGTGTAAGGAATTGGAGAAGGAATGCCTTCTCCAACAAACATTCCAGGGCACACTGCCAGGAGCCAAGGTTTCATCAGTAAACAAGACTGTCCAATCCTTGCTTCATGGAGCTTACGGGTTAGAAGGGAAGATAGTCCAAGGATGCTACTGTCATCTAACTTCCTTTGTGAGATCCAAGCAGATTTGCAGAAGAACATTATGTTTAAGCTCAGATCTAAAGGATAAGAATCAAGGGGTGGAGACAGGAAAGAAGGGGTTTTAAGACAAGGATTACAGCAAGTGTGAAGTGACTACATAGTTGAAAAAAATTAAAGGCACTTTGACATCAAACTACCCTAACATTGACTCTTCCTTGGAGATATGTAGAGATAGATAGATGATAGATAGATAGATAGATAGATAGATAGATAGATAGATAGATAGAT
>NW_023270415.1:37810583-37815359 GCF_011800145.1 Mirounga leonina | reverse complement strand
GATAGATAGATAGATAGATAGATAGATAGATAGATAGATAGATAGATAGATAGATATTCCCCAACAAAACCTCCTAAAGTATTATAAGTACTTTAAAATATTAAATCATTTAAGTTTCGAAACAAAGCTATGAGATAAGCACTATATATCACCATTTTTCAGATGAGGAAACAGGCATATAGAGTTTAAGTGAAGCTCTTGAGATCACAAATCTACAAATGTAGAAGTGGGCATTCAAACCTATGTAGTCTGCTCCAAATGATGTGTTCCTAACCACTATGGTAAAAATCTCTCCATCTGCCTCCAAGCAAAGCATAGTAAATTCTAGCCTAAACCTAAAAATCAAGATTAGATTAAGCAATGACCTAAAATGGCTAAGGATTATGGATAAATTACCTATTACACTTACATAAAAAAAAAAAAGTTCTACCATGAATTCACTTTTAGAAGTCCTGGATTCAAAAGCCTAATAATGTGTGTATTACACATATAACATTGAATTCTCAAGAAAACAACAACATGAACTAGGCATTATTATCCTTACTTTACCAATTCTATAAATTGAGGTTCAAAGAGATTAAGAAAACTATCAAGGGTTACACTTTTGTAAACAGTAGAACAGGAAATCAAACCAGATTGGCTTTGGTATAAAAATCTGTATTTATTTTTCTATTACTGTCAGTTATAAACTAACCAAAAAAGTTTATATGATATTTAGACCTCTAAGAGTGACCACTGTATTTTATAGATTCTGAAAAATAGACATCTTTTAAAACTATCTATTAACTACCAAGCCTTTCATCTTTTAAAGTCCTAGGGAGGACACAAGCATAAGAAAACAGCTGCAGGATCAACTCTGACTTCAATTTACACACAAATTTAGGCTTTTGCAATCCAGAATGTAGAGATGCCAAGAAAAAGTAAAGGTAAAAGAGCTATGCAAGGAATTAAGAAAAATAAATAGAAGAGCTTAAAGAAGAAAAATCTGCAAATGGATATAAGAACTATATACAATGATATGAGCTTATGGGAAGAAGATAAATCCAGAGGGAAAAGAACTCTGAAGGCTGAATCAATATCCCTAGGTCAGTCAGAAGTAAAGAAGTATGTTTAAAACCCTTAGAAATGAGAAAAGGCAGTATCTAGCTAATCCTTCCTTAAAAGTTTCAGGAGATTAGTCCTATAGAGATGAATGGGAAAAAATAAATAAAAATCTTGTAGAAAAATTATTTTAATATTTATTTCTAGAAATTTAAAAATTTATTAATCTGGATCTGAAAGCTGACAAAGGCCTATTGAGTTTTCAAAAGTTTTATAAACATTTCAAAGATATGAAAAAATACTTATGATTAATGTTTTCTAATGTAAGTTTTCCAATGTAAGTTAACTTTAAAAAAGGTTAAGAAAAAAAGGTTGACCCAAGATAAAGGTCTTATTCTCAACTGGGAAAATTAAGCCTCTTATTTCCAAATTGTATTTGTCCTTCCAGTGTACAACGCTGTGACCAAAAATTAAATAACCTGTACTTTTTAACATACATAGATTACTTTTTCTTAAAAATTTACCTTACACCAGGCCATAGAGAAAATCTCAAAAAATTTCAAAAAATTATTTTTCAGTCCATTATCTCCATAAAATTGCACTTAAGTTGGAAATCAAGAATCTACATGTTAAAAATTTTTCAACTTTAATGTCCAAACAACAAATCAGTCAAAAAGAAATCATAGTTTTAAAATACTACAGAGTGACAACAGCAAAATGGGAGAGTAGGTAACCCTGGACCTTCCGTACCTCCACAGACACACTAATTCATTAACAATTCACAAATTCTCTTTATAAGAAGTCCAGAATTTCTAACTGAAAGGCTATTGCACCCCAGACAAACACAGAACCAGGTTTAACAAACATGAAAGGGAGATCCAGGATACCCTTTCACCAGAATCCCTACCTCTGGCACAGTGCCATACCATCAGAAAGAGATCCCCTAGCTCCCAGCTTCTCCCAGGGGGAAGGAAAGAGTTCATTTTTGAATCCAATACCTCAACTTTTTCAAGGCGGCTCCCCACAGAACTGGTTTCTTGGAACTTGCCAGTCTTGGACCTCTGATAGGCTTGACATAATCTAGCTTCCTGAGGGAGAACAGAAAGACAGTGACTTGGGTTGGTAAATTGCATAACTCCTCCTTCTGCTCAGTAAGAATGAGAGAAGTAAAAATCCCAGCTCTCAGCTTCCCCTGGGGGGGGGGAAAAAAAAGAGTTGCCATGTACATCTGAAGACCCAATTTTTCTGGGATTGCCCAAAGAAATGGCATATGGCTTGCCTGTCTTGGAGTACAGATGGGTCCAGTGCAATCTGGTTGCCTGGAGGAAAACAAAGACAATGGTTTCAATTGATAGACATCATAACTTCTTCCCTTGACTCCACAAAGAGTGAATAACCACAGCTGTCTGTTTCTCCCTGGGGAGAGAAAAAATTGGTCTGGTCATTCAATTCCACAACTTTTTCTGGCACTGCACAAAGGATAGACTTCTTACTTGTGTGTCTCAGAGTGCTGAGGACCTGGCATAATTTAGCTACCTGGGGCAAGTAAGAATAGGGACAGGCTTTTGGCCTGACAAATGTCAGCACACAGTAAGCAGATGAAAAACAAACAAACAAACAACAACAACAATAACAACAAACAGCTCTCCTCTTCTGGAGAAAGAGTTAAACAGGGCATCCAATCATCCAACTTTTCTGCAAATGCCCCCCAAAAAACTGGCTTCCATCTCATGTGTTCTTGTGCACTGACAGAACCCAGCATATCTTAGATAGCCGAGGGCTGTAAAGAACAAAGAAAATAGGTTGGACTAGCATGAAGATTTGAGAACCTCCCAGAATCTTTGTCTAGACTGATTGGTGGGGTTATTTTCCTGTACAAGGCCAATCTGTGAGAAACAGGAGAGGTGGCCACTTTGTTGAATGTGCAGACACCAACATAGAGAGTCAAGTAAAATGAAGAATCATGCAAAGATGTTCCAAACAAAGAAACAAGATAAATCTCCAGAAACTGACCCTAATGCAATAGAATTATATGACTTACCTGATAGAGAGTTCAGAATAATAGTCATAAAGATGCTCACCAAGGTCCAGAGAACAACACACGAACAAAGTGAGAATTTCAACAGAGATAGAAAATACTAAATAGTACCAAACAAAAATCATGGAACAAAATAATACAGTAACTGAGAAAAGCAACTTCTCATGTATAAGGGAAACTTCATAAGACCATAAGCTACTTCTTCAGCAGAAAACTTGCAGGCCAGAAAGTAGTGAAATTATATACTTAGAATGTTGAAAGAAATTGCCAACCAAGAAGACTATACTTGCCAACACTCTTCTTAAATGAAAAAGTGATAAAGACTTCCCCAAAGTGGCAATCCTTATATCAGACAAATCAGATTTTAAACCAAAGACTGTAATAAGAGATGAGGAAGGACACTATATCATACTTAAAGGGTCTATCCAACAAGAAGATCTAACAATTGTAAATATCTATGCCCCTAACATGGGAGCAGCCAAGTATATAAGCCAATTAATAACAAAAGCAAAGAAACACATCGACAACAATACAATAATAGTGGGGGACTTTAACACCCCCCCTCAGTGAAATGGACAGATCGTCTAAGCAAAAGATCAACAAGGAAATAAAGACTTTAAATGACACACTTGGCCAAATGGACTTCACAGACATATTCAGAACATTCCATCCCAAAGCAACGGAATACACATTCTTCTCTATTGCCCATTGAACATTCTCCAGAAATGATCACATACATCCTAGGTCATAAATCAGGTCTCAACTGGTACCAAAAGATTGGGATCATTCCCTGCCTATTTTCAGACCACAGTGCTTTGAAACTAGAACTCAATCACAAGAGGAAAGTCAGAAAGAACTCAAATACATGGAGGCTAAAGAGCATCCTATTAAAGAATGAATGGGTCAACCAGGAAATTAAAGAAGAATTTAAAAAATTCATGGAAACCAATGAAAATGAAAACACAACTGTTCAAAATCTTTGGGATGCAGCAAAGGCAGTCCTAAGAGGAAAGTATACAGCAATACAAGCCTTTCTCAAGAAACAAGAAAGGTCTCAAGTACATAACCTAACCCTACACCTAAAGGAGCTGGAGAAAGAACAGCAAATAAAGCCTAAACCCAGCAGGAAAAGAGAAATAATAAAGTTCAGAGCAGAAATCAATGAAATAGAAACTAAAAGAACAGTAGAACAGACCAATGAAACTAGGAGCTGGTTCTTTGAAAGAACTAACAAGATTGATAAACCCCTGGCCAGACTTATCGAAAAGAAAAGAGAAATGACCGGGTCATTAAGCATCTGACTTTGGCTCAGGTCATGGTCCTGGGGTCCTGGGATCGAGCCCCGCATCGGGCTCTCTGCGGGAAGCCTGCTTCTCCCTCTCCCACTCCCCCTGCTTGTTTTCCCTCTCTGCCTGCCTCTCTCTGTCAAATAAATAAAATCTTTAAAAAAAAAAAAAAGAAAAGAGAAATGACCCAAATAAATAAAATCATGAATGAAAGAGGAGAGATCACAACCCACACCAAAGAAATACAAACAATTATAAGAACATATTATGAGCAACTCTATGCCAGCAAATTAGATAACCTGGAAGAGATGGATGCATTCCTAGAGATGTATCAACTACCAAAACTGAACCAGGAAGAAATAGAAAACCTGAACAGACCTATAACCACTAAGGAAATTGAAGCAGTCATCA
>NW_023270415.1:37760470-37805583 GCF_011800145.1 Mirounga leonina | reverse complement strand
AATCCAATCAAGAAATGGGCAGAAGACATGAACAGACATTTTTCCAAAGAAGACATCCACATGGCCAACAGACACATGAAAAAGTGCTCAACATCGCTCAGCATCAGGGAAATCCAAATCAAAACCTCAATGAGATACCACCTCAGACCAGTCAGAATGGCTAAAATTAACAAGTCAGGAAACGACAGATTTTGGCGGGGATGCGGAGAAAGGGGAACCCTCCTACACTGTTGGTGGGAATGCAAGCCAGTGCAGCCACTCTGGAAAACAGTATGGAGGTTCCTCAAAAAGTTGAAAATAGAGCTACCCTACGACCCAGCAATTGCACTACTGGGAATTCACCCCAAAGATACAAATGTAGTGATCCGAAGGAGTACATGCACCCTGATGTTTATAGCAGCAATGTCCACAGTAGCCAAACTGTGGAAAGAGCTAAGATGTCCATCGACAGATGAATGCATAAAGATGTGGTATATATATATATATACACACACAATGGAATATTATGCAGCCATCAAAAAACCTGAAATCTTGCCATTTGCAATGACGTGGATGGAACTGGAGGGTATTATGCTGAGCTAAATAAGTCAATCAGAGAAAGACATGTATCATATGATCTCACTGATATGAGGAATTCTTAATCTCAGGAAACAAACTGAGGGTTGCTGGAGTAGTGGGGGGTGGGAGGGATGGGATGGCTGGGTGATAGACATTGGGGAGGGTATGGGCTATGGTGAGTGCTGTTGAATCACAGACCTGTACCTCTGAAAGAAATAATACTTTATATGTTTAAAAAAAAAAAAAGAAGATAGCAGGAAGGGAAGAATGAAGGGGGGGACATCGGAGGTGGAGACGAACCAAGAGAGACTGTGGACTCTAAGAAACAAACTGTGGGTTCTAGAGGGGAGAGGGTTGGGGGGATGCGTTAGCCTGGTGATGGGTATTAAAGAGGGCACGTTCTGCATGGAGCACTGGGTGTTATACGCAAACAATGAATCATGGAACACTACATCAAAAACTAATGATGTAATGTATGGTGATTAACATAATAATAATTAAAAAAAAAGTCTTCCCCAAATAAAAGCTGAGGGATTTCATCACCACTAAGTGATGAGGCAACACCACTTGCCTTACAAGAAATGTGAAAGGGAGTTCTTCACATTGCAACAAAAAGATGCTAAATAGCAACATGTCAGCATGAGAAAACAAAGTCATGGGTAAAGGCTAAAATGTAGACAAATACAGAATATTGTATTACTATAATGGTGGTGGGTAAATCACTTTTAATTCTAGTATAAAATCTATAATTAAGTACTTAAAAGGCATAAGTACTTAAAATAATTGTAACTAAAAAATGTTAAAAGATATACCTCATGAATAAATGTAAATTGTGACAATAAGATAAAGTGAGGGGATTTAAAGTGCAGAGTTTTATGTAATTGAACTTGAGTTGTTATCAGCTAAAAGTAAACCACTGTAACTATAAAATATTTTATGTAAACTCCAAGATAACAGTAAAAAAATACTCAGAGAAATTACACAAAAGAAAAAAAGAAAGGAATCAAAGCATATGGCAACCAAAAATCAACAGAAGACAAAGGAAGATAGCAAGAGGAAAAAAAGGTAAATTAAAGAAGCACAAGACAAACAGAAAACAATAAAATGGCAAAAGTGAATCTTTCCCTATCAGTAATTACTTTCAAAATTAATGGATTTTATTCCCACAACAGAAGACATATAGAGTGGCTAGATGAAAACAAACAAACAAGACCCAATTATATGCTGCCTACAAGAAATTCACTTTAGATTTAAGGATACACATAAGCTGAAAGTGAAGGAATGGGAAAAATATTCCATACAAATGGTAACCAAAAAACGGGGGTGGGGAGCTATACTTATATTAGATAAAATAGACTTGATGTCAAAAACTGTCACAAGAGACAAGGAAGGACACTATATAATGATAAAAGAGTCAATCCACCAGGAAGGTACAACAATTATAAATATATATACATTGAACAGCAGAGCACTTAAATACATGAAGCAAACATTGAAGAACTAAAGGGAGAAACACACAGCAATACAAGAATAGACTTTAATACCCCACTTTTAATAAAGACAGCATATCTAGACAGAGGATCAATAAGATCAGTAAGAAAACAAAGGACTTGAATAACACTATGGACCAAATGGACCTAACAGACATAAACATAACATTCCACGCAATGGCAGCAAAATACACATTATTTTCAAATGCACACAGAACTTTCTCCAGGCTATATGACAGGTTGAGTCACAAAACAAATCTTAACAAATGTAAAGACTGAAATCATGCTGAGTGTCTTTTCTGACCACAACGGAATGAAATTAGAAAACAACAACAGAAGGAAAGCTCAAAAATACAAACATATGTGGAAATTAAACAACACATTCTGAATAACCATTGGTCAAAGAAGAAATCAGAAAGAAAATTAGAAAACAGCTAGAGACAAACAAAAATCAAAACACAACATGTCAAAAATTATGAGATGCTGTAAAAGTAGTACTAACAAAGTTTATTACAGTAAATGCCTACATTAAAAACAAAGAAATGTCTCAAAAAACAACCCAACTTCTACATCAAAGAGCTAGAAAAAAAGAAAAAAACTAAGCCCAAGCTTAGCAGAAGAAAGGAAATAACAAAGATTAGAGCTGAAATCCACAGAAAAACAATAGAAAAAATTAATAACTAAAAGTTGGTTTTTTGAAAAGATAAAATTGAAAAACCAGAGCCAGACCAAGAAAAAAAAGAGAAAATACTTAAATAAAATTAGAAATAAAATAGGTGATATTACAACTGGATAATCTGGAAGAAATGAAATGGATAAATTCCTACATATATACAGACTACCAAGATTGAATCATGAAGAAATGGAGTCTGAAGAGATATATAGCTACTATGGAGATTGAATCAATCATAAAAAATATCCCAACAAAGAAAAGTCTAGTACTAGATGGCCTCACTGGTGACTTCTACCAAACATTTAAAGAATTAATGCCAACCCTCAAACTCTTCCAAAAAATTGAAGATGACTGATCACTTCCAAACTCATTCTATGAGGCCAGCATTACACTCATACCAAAGTCAGACAAAGACACCACAAGGGAAGAAAACTATATATAGGTCAATTTCTCTGACAAATATGGATGCAAAAATCCTCAACAAAATACCAGCAAATGGAATCTAATACCATATTAAAAGGATCATACATCATGCTCAAGTGGGATGCAAGGATATTTTAACATATGAAAATCAATATGACATGAACAGAATAAAGAATAAAAATCACATGATCATTTCAAGAGATACAGAAAAGCATTTGACCAAATTCAACACTTTTTCATGATAAGAACTCTCAACAGACTAGGAATAGAGGAAAGGGCTATATAGGAAAAAGCCCATAGCCAGTATCATACTCAATGGTGAAAAGCTAAAACTTTTCCTCTAACATTAAAAACCAGACAGCATTGTCACTTTTGCCACTTCTATTCAACATAGTACTATAAGTACCAACCAGAACAATTAGACAAAAAATAAATTGAAGTCATCCAAATCAGAAAGAAAGAAGTAAAATTGGAGATATAATCTTATATATAGAAAACCTGAAAGACCCCATTAAAATAAACCTTTTAGAACTAATAAACTCAGGGGCGCCTGGGTGGCTCAGTCCTTAAGCGTCTGCCTTCGGCTCAGGTCATGATCCTAGGGTCCTGGGATCGAGCCCCACATCGGGCTTCTTACCCAGAGGGAAGCCTGCTTCTCCCTCTCCCACTCCCCCTGCTTGTGTTCCCTCTCTCGCTGTGTCTCTCTCTGTCAAATAAATAAATAAAATCTTTAAAAAAAAAAAAAGAATAAACTCAGTAAAACCTCAAGATACAAAATCAATATTTAAAAATCAGTTGCATTTCTACACACTAACAACAAGCTATTGGAAAAGGAAATTAGAAAAACAATCCTACTTACAATAGCATGAAAATAATAGAAAATGGAAAGACATCCCACGTGGATAGATTAAAAAACTTACTATTTTTAAAATACCTTCACTACCCAGAGAGATCTACAGATTCCATTCAATCTCTAACAAAATTTCAATGACATTTTTTACAGAAATAGAAAAAAAATCTAAAATTTATATTGCACCACATAAGTTCCTAAGTACCTAAATCAGTCTTAAAAAATAAGAACAAAGCTGGGTTATGTCACAGTATATTATAAAGCAATGGTAATCAAAACAGTATGGTACTGGCATAAAAACGGAAGTGGCAAAAGTGACATCATTGTCTTGGACATACAGACCAATGGAACAGTAGAGAGAGCCTAGAAATAAACCCATGCATATACGGTCAATTGATCTTTAACATGAGTACCAAGAATACACAATGGGGAAAGAATAGTTTCTTCAATAAATGCTGTTAGAAAAACTGAATATTTACATGAAAAAGAATGCAATTGTACCTTTATCTTATACCATACATAAAAATCATTCAAAATGAATTAAGGACTTAAACATAAGCCCTAAAACTGCTAAAGGAAAACATGGAAGAAAAGTTTCACATCTTTGGTCTTGCAGTGATTTCATGTATATAACAACAAAAGCATGGGCAACAAAAGCAAAAATATACAAGGAAAAATAAACAGAAACCCCAAAACAAAGCAAACAAAAAATTCAAATTAAAAAGCCTATGCATGCACACTAAGGAAACAAGCAACAGAATGAAAAGTCACTCCACAGAACAGGAGAAAATACTTGCAAATATCTCTGATAAGGGATTAATATCTAAAATATATACAGAATTCTTACAACTCAACAGCAAAAAAACCACTAACAATCCAATTTTTAAATGTGATAAAGACTTGGATAAACATTTCTCCAAAGAAGAAATAGAAATAGCTAGCAGGTATATATTTTTAAAAAAATCAACACTATTAATCATCAGGGAAATGCAAATCAAAACCACAATGATTTATCACCTCACACCTGTAACGATGGCTATCCTAAAAAAAAAAGACAATAAGTATTGGTGAAAATATGGAAAAATAAGAACACTTGCACATTATTGATGGAAATGCAAAATGATGCAGCTGCTATTAAAACCAGTATGGAATTTTATCAAAAATATACCATATTATCTAGCAATCCCACTACTGGATACTTATCCAAAATACTTAAAGCAGGATTTCAAAGAGATATTAGCATTCCCAGGTTCACTGTAGCACTATTCACAACAGCCAAGAAATAACATGTTCATCAACAGATAAATGGATAAAGAAATTATGGTATACATACAAGGGAATATTATTCAGCCTTAGAAAAGAAGGAAATGCCGCAATATATGACACCAGGGATGAACCTTGAAAACATTAAGCTAAATGAAAGACAAATACTGGGGCACCTTGGTAGCTCAGTTGGTTAAGCGTCTGCCTTCAGCTCAGGTCATGATCCCAGGGTCCTGGGTTTGAGCTCTGCATCAGGCTCCCTGCTCAGTGGGGAGCCTGCTTCTCCCTCTCCCCCTGCTTGTTCTCTCTTTATATATCTCTCTCAAATAAATAAAATCTTTGAAAGACAAATACTACATGATTCCACTTATATGAGGTATCTAGTCAAATTCACACAATCATAGAGTGAAAATTATGGTTGCCAGGCACTAGGTGAAGGGGGCGGGAATAGAGAGTTACTAATCAAGCCTCATTTAAGCAAGATGAGTAAATTCTAGAGATCTGCTGTACAACATTGTACCTATAATCAGTACGGATACACTTAACAAAATTCTAGAAACATTTTTAAAAGGGAAAGTACAAATAAACATAATGAAAAGAATACATTATTTCAGGTATTTCAGAGATTAAATATGTAATAAGTTAAATTACCAACTTTATACCAGTACATTTATAACTGAAATGAAATGGACAAATTCCTAGACACCCATAAGTGACCAAAAATTGACACAAAAATACAAAATTTGAATAAGTCTATTAGAATTAGATAAATAAAATCAGTTATCAAAACTTTTTCCATAAAGGAAATACCAACCTGAGGTCATTTAACCAACAGATTCTATGACAATATATAATTTTCATCTTATAAAGCCATAACAGAAAAAAAATCTGACCAAATAAATTTTATGAGACTAGCATAACCTTATGCTACATACATCTTATGCTATACAACAAAGAAAAAGTACAATCCTAAGTATTAGAGAAAATATGGAACTCCAAAAGTTACAAAATAAAGCATTAGCAAACTGGTTCCAACAATATTTGAAAAGGATATTTCATCATGATCAAATTGGGTTTCTTCCAGAAATGTAACATTAGAAAATTGATTAATATAATTCACCATGTGAACAGATTATAAATTTTTTTTAAAGATTTTATTTATTCACTTTTAGAGAGAGAGAGAGTGCTAGCAGGAGGAGGGGCAGAGGGAAAAGGAGAGAATATCAAACAGACTCTGCACTGAGCATGGAGCCAACATGGGGCTTGATCCCACAACCATGGGATCATGACCCAAGCTGAAACCAAAAGTCACACATCTAACCAATTAAGCCACCCAGGTGCCCACATGTGAATGGATTGTAGCAGAAAAATATCATATGATTATTTCAATTGATTGAGAAACAGCCTTCAGTGAAATTCAACATCTGTTAATTAAAACAACAACAACAACAACAAACACCTCAATCATCAGGGAAAGTAAAATTAAGCCAACCATTTCACCCCTAAGTTTGCGGAAAATTTAAAGCCAGAGAATATTAAATATAGACAATGATATGGAGCATTTGTAGATTGCAAGCAGGAGTAAAATTTGGTATCATTTCATGTTAAAGATACCTACCTTACCACTTAGCAATCTCAGTCCTAGGCACATATCCTAGAGAAACTCTTGAACAGATATACCAGAAGATAGGCAAAGAATATTTATGGCAATATATATTGTCATAACAAAAAAATGAAACAGTCTATATATTCATCAACTGTAGGATAAATAAAGTTTGTGTAAAATAATCTATAGTAGCAAAAATGAATGAATTACAGCCACACACTTCAAAATAAATGAGGCTCAGAGACATAACACCGTAGAAAAGGGCAAATCACAGAAGAGTAAATACAGTGTGATTCCATTTCTATAAATTTCAAAAACATACAAAATCAAACTACATTATCTAGATAGAGATACAAACACATAAAATAGAGGTGTGGAATTAAGGAAAGGCACACAGGAAAATTCAAATGTACTGGTAATATTCTATTTCTGAAACTGGCTGGTGATACCTAGATTTTTATTTTATTACTATTCTTTTTATCTTACTCAGATATTATTAATATTCCTTTCACCTATCTGATATTTAAGAAACAAAATATATCAAATAAAAAATGTAAGGATATTGGTTTTTTTCCCGTCCCAACATGATATAATTTCAAGTTAGTAACAGAAAGCTGATGTTGCGGTTTTCTTCTTCATAACAAGTGGCTCCTGAAGAATTTAGTTCTGCACAGCACATGAATTGTTGGCATAAAGATGGCTGCAGAGTATGCACAATTTATTGTCCTTTGAAGATCAATGTGCTACTTAACCACTTTGCTAAATAACAAAAAGATGCACAAGCAATAGTTTGTAGGTTCCCAAATGTCCTGTCGGTCTGGTTCACTTTTGCTAATCTTCCTATTTCATGTAACTGATTCTGTACAAACACATTTCTCATCTCCTTTTTTTCTCTACCCTAAGTGCTCAAGGACATAATGGGTAAAATGGAGAAATTCATCTTAAAATCAATACACAGTTCTAAAAAATAATCTGAAAATATTGCAGTAGTCTCATATTTTCATGTTGATGGCAAATTTTGTACTCCCATATTTTTGCACAGCAATATTAAGATTTGAGATACTTGAACCATTCAATGAGAAACTGGCCACAAAAATAAATTAATTTTAATCATTGAAATTAACACAATTATTTTTATTACCATTAAAGTAATAAATACAGTTAACACAAAGCTTTTACCTAAAGTCATATAATCTATGAGAAATAGCACCTTTTTTATTACTAAGATATTAATATTCTAACATAGTGTTGATAGAGTAATTGTTAGGCTTTTATCAATAAATTAATTCCCCTTAAAATGTGTTCTACCTTTGATATATATTTCTATTTTAATATAAATATCAGTGTAAAATATACTCTGTAGTACTAATTTGGAGGACCCTCAAAATTTAAAGTGATATACCTTCCTGTCCTTAGAAATTTGGTTAGCGTTCACCTACTTTCAACATAGCCATTAAAATTTTTAAAATTCTTGAGAGCCTGCAAATTAAAAGTATTGTAACAAGGACAGGGGATGGCATATAGAAGAAAAAGAGACACTCCATACACTCTAGTACAAGGCAAAGCATTAAATTTTTTTATTTTAATGATAATATAAAGCAACAGAGATATCACAATGATAAGAAAATTATTCTTATGTAGAGTGAAAGAGACTATTGTGGATTTTTAAAAAAAATTTTAAAGATTTTATTTATTTGAGGGAGAGAGAGCATGCGCATGAGCAGGGATAGGGGCAGAGGGAGAGGAAGAGGGAGAAGCAGACTCCCCTCTGTGCAGTGAGAGGGATCCCAATGCAGGGCTTGATCCCAGCACCCTGGGATCATGACCTGAGCTGAAAGCAGATGCTTAACCTACTGAGCCACCCAGGCACCCCAATTATTGTGGATTTGACCAATATGGAAAGGCCAATGAAAGACATGACACGAAAGCTGGATATAAAAGAATGAGTACAATGTGGATAAGTAGGGAGCCTTTCACGTTAAAAACAATAATCAGAGCAGAGAATGAAGACAGAAAAGCATAAAATAAAGAAGACAATGAGTAGAAGAGTACAGTCATTGTATTTCTGTCTCTATCTTCCCAGGAGAATGAAAGAATTATGGCACTAACCTTGCGACCATGAGACTACTTCTGGTCTACACATTTCATTCCGGCCCAAGACCCACCAGAGCTCCTTTTCCCTTAGCCATGATGGCTAGCAGTGTTTCAGTCTTGGTCCCAAAAAAGAACAGTGTGGATGAGAGGACCAGCTGAGCCTCAGAGACAGGTATGGCATGCCTCTATTATTTTAAACCACTGAGATTTAGGAGCTGCCTATTACTACCACAATAACCTACCCCATCTTGACTCTTTCACAGATGGAATATTTAGAAGAACAAGGAGACATAAATTCAAATAAGAAGATTATGAAGAAGTTTAAATGCCAAGCTAAAATATTTCAAGTTTATTAAATGAATAGCCTATAGGAAATCATTGAAGTTTTGTGAAGAAAGAACAGAATTAATCAATGTAGAGTTTTAAAATAAGTGTGGGCACAGCAATAGGATGAATTATAGGGAAGACAACAAGAGTTACAGAGCTCAGTTAACAGGCTATTGCAGTAATCCAATATAAATGACAGGTTTCTGAACAGAGAATAACTGAAAATTAGACAAGAGAGAGGAAAAGTGAAAAATGAGTCCAGCATTTCAAGCCTGAGTGCTTTGGAAAAACATAATTAAGATACAGAACAATCCAACTGGAAGGACTGTCTATGTCTCTCTCTGTTAATAATAGTGTCATTTTCTTAAACTGATTTTGAAAGAAAGATTATTATTGTAGATGTGTCCAGTTTGGGGTGACAGTAGATCAGATAAGTCAATGTGTACAACAAGGAAATGGAGATATGGAAACAGAAAAGTTCAAAAGTCAAAGGTAGAGAATTAGATCTGGGAGCCATCTGCATACTGGCTGGCTTTGGGTAGTTGTCTAGATGGCGGTGACATTCACAAGGATAGACAGTGCACAGGGAGGAAAGCCATTTCAGGAGTGTCTCAGTCAGCATTTGGTGCAGGAAGCAGAATTCACAGATAAGGAAGAGCTGTTTCCACCCAGAGGTAAGGACTCTACCTGCCAACACCACACCTGGGAAACTGACAGGGGAGCACAGGGCTCCAGCTGCCAGCACTCATGTCTGATGGAGATGTTTTCAGTTCATTCCACTGTAAAAAAGAATGACTTTCACCTTCCTAGTAGTTCATGAGTGCATTTCAATGGCAGGATCTCAATCACATCCAGCACCCTAGCCACAAAGGAGTCTTTCAAAGGCAATGTTTAGACTAATAGCCCTTCTAACATGTGAAGGGGGTAAAGTGCTGAAACACGGGAAGGAAACAGAAATGGGTGCAGCTTATTGCAGCTAGATAATACCTAGCCCAGGGAGTAATAGTAATAAGCTTAGTTTCATTTGTGCAGAATTCAATGGTTCCTCTGAGACATCAAAGTGGAGAAATATATCCCTTAGGCAGTTATAAATAAGATTCTGGGATCTTGGAGAGAGAGCTGGAATGAGTATCAATATTTAGATGGTAGTTGAAGGAATTGAGACTGTTCAGGGAGAATATGATCATTTGAAGTGTTAATTCTCCTTCCAGATGACTATCAGCATTCAAAAGGAAAGCCTGCATTTAAAGGCAGAAGGCAAGAGAAATCAAGAGTAATTTGTTCCATATTAAGATTTAGCAGCACACCATTCCTAACAAAGAACTTCCAAGTACTGTACTCAAAATACTATAGATCAATCCATACATGCACGCAAAAATGGTAGCTAAAAAAAGTGATGGATATATTAACTACCTTGATTGTGCTAACCATTTCTCGATATATACATATGACAAATTATCATGTTGTATGCCTTAAAGTTACACAATGTTATTTTTCATTACATGTCAATAAAACTGGGGGAAAAAAAGGTTGGTCATCCTACTTTTAAGCCAGGGTGACACACCCTGTTACCGTATTCCCACCTACTAATGTGTTTGAGGAGCAGGTAACACAAAGGTGTAGCCAGAAACT
This sequence comes from Mirounga leonina, assembly GCF_011800145.1. Taxonomy (NCBI): domain Eukaryota; kingdom Metazoa; phylum Chordata; class Mammalia; order Carnivora; family Phocidae; genus Mirounga; species Mirounga leonina. The sequence goes on along the minus strand of NW_023270415.1, from coordinate 37,794,667 downwards.
GTCCTGGAATCTTCTTAATCCTTTTTTTTTTTTTAATTTATCTTTTCCCTTACACGCTTTCCCTTTAGTATGAAGAGTTCAGACTTCCACCCCTTGGCCTCGATTCTGATATGGACTTTGGCTCTTTAGATTTGGTGTTGCTATTTGGTTGCTGGCATTTTACTTTCGTTGTCTATGTAACTTGACTGGGACTTGTCCCCTTGGCTCTCACATGTTCACTGAGTATGGATACCAGACTGAAATGCTATGCAGCTCAATGGGAGCAAACTGTCCTTAAGACTTGTACTTTGTTTCATATTAAAGTCTAGTTAAAAGACAAATGCTAACTATTTCATTAGGCATACAAACTTAAAAATGGTCACTTTTGTACTTGCAATTTCTTAGTGTTCAAATTCCACTTTTTGAACAGAATTACAAATCAATAAAGCAACACTAAATGTCTGAGTCAAACAACAAGGCACAATAGTATGCTCTAAGCCACAACTTTCCAGGTTTGTACAGATGGAGCATGCCTAAGCATTTATATTATTGTACATATATTTGCTCTACTAATGAGGTCTCATGCACACACACACACACACACACACATAGCAGGTATTAGGAAAGTAAATTTTTGACTTTTTTAAAGGTCAATTCTTAAGTCCCAAGATAACTGATATTATCGTGTGAAAATGCTATTCGTATCTGACTTGAAGTCTAAAGTAGGCACTGTGGAATTTCAAACACATTTTAACTTACTTTATAAATTTCAAGTATATGATACAGTATGGTCTGCTATCATCACCATTCTGTACATTAGATCCCCCAAACTTATTTATCTTATAACTGAAAGTGTGTACCCTTTGACGAACATCTCCCCATTTTCCCTACCACCCATTCCTTGGCAATAACCATTCTACTCTGTTTCTACGAGTTTGGTCTTTTTAGATTCCACATATAAGTGAGATCATACAGCATTTATCTTTCTCTGATGTATTAAGTGAATTAATATAGGTGCAAAAATACACATTTATAATAAATTTTTGGAAATATTTCTGCTTTCTGAAGAGCAATTTATTTTCTCTTTTTAAGCATTACAGGATATTTAAATTTTGTACGCTATATTATTACATACTCTTTTTTTAAATTTTTTTATTATGTCAATCACCATACATTACATCATTAGTTTTAGATGTAGTGTTCCATGATTCATTGTTTGTACATAACACCCAGTGCTCCATGCAGAACGTGCCCTCTTTAATACCCATCACCAGGCTAACCCATCCTCCCACCCCCCTCCCATCTAGAACCCTCAGTTTGTTTTTCAGAGTCCATTGTCTCTCATGGTTTGTCTCCCCCTCCGATTTCCCCCACTTCATTCTTCCCCTCCTGCTATCATCTTTTTTTTTTTCTTAACATATATTGCATTATTTGTTTCAGAGGTACAGATCTGAGATTCAACAGTCTTGCACAATTCACAGCACTTACCAGAGCACATACCCTCCCCAGTGTCTATCACCCACTCACCCCATCTCTCCCACCGCACCTCCCACTCCAGCAACCCTCAGTTTGTTTCCTGTGATTAAGAATTCCTCATATCAGTGAGGTCATATGGTACATGTCTTTCTCTGTTTGACTTATTTCGCTCAGCATAATACCCTCCAGTTCCATCCACGTCGTTGCAAATGGCAAGATTTCATTCCTTTTGATGGCTGCATAATATTCCATTGTATATACATACCACTTCTTCTTTATCCATTCATCTGTCAGTGGGCATCTGGGCTCTTTCCACAGTTTGGCTACTGTGGACAATGCTGCTATAAACATCAGGGTGCATGTACCCCTTCAGATCCCTACATTTGCATCTTTGGGATGAATACCCAGTAGTGCCATTGCTGGATCATATGGTGGCTCTATTTTCAACTTTTTGAGGAACCTCCATACTGTTTTCCAGAGTGGCTGCACCAGCTTGCATTCCCACCAACAGTGTAGGAGGGTTCCCCTTTCTCCGCATCCCCGCCAAAATCTGTCCTTTCCTGACTTGTTAATTTTAGCCATTCTGACTGGTGTGAGGTGGTATCTCATTGAGGTTTTGATTTGGATTTCCCTGATGCTGAGCGATGTTGAGCACTTTTTCATGTGTCTGTTGGCCATGTGGATGTCTTCTTTGGAAAAATGTCTGTTCATGTCTTCTGCCCATTTCTTGATTGGATTATTTGTTCTTTGGGTGTTGAGTTTGATGAGTTCTTTATAGATATTGGATACTAGCCCTTTATCTGATATGTCATTTGCAAATATCTTCTCCCATTCTGTCGGTTGTCTTTTGGTTTTGCTGACTGTTTCTTTTGCTGTGCAAAACCTTTTTATCTTGATGAAGTCCCAATAGTTCATTTTTGCCCTTGCTTCCCTTGCCTTTGGCGATGTTTCTAGGAAGAAGTTGCTGCTGCTGAGGTCAAAGAGGTCGCTGCCTGTGTTCTCCTCTAGGATTTTGATGGACTTCTGTCTCACATTGAGGTCTTTCAACCATTTTGAGTCTATTTTTGTGTGTGGTGTAAGGAAATGGTCCAGTTTCATTCTTCTGCCTGTGGCTGTCCAGTTTTCCCAACACCATTTGTTGAAGAGACTCTTTTTTCCATTGGACATTCTTTCCTGCTTTGTCAAAGATTAGTTGACCATAGAGTTGAGGGTCCATTTCTGGGCTCTCTATTCTGTTCCATTGATCGATGTGTCTGTTTTTGTGCCAGTACCATACTGTCTTGATAATGACAGCTTTGTAATAGAGCTCAAAGTCTGGAATTGTGATGCCACCAGCTTGGCTTTTCTTTTTCAACATTCCTCTGGCTATTCGGGGTCTTTTCTGGTTCCTTAAAAATTTTAGGATTATTTGTTCCATTTCTTTGAAAAAAGTTGATGGCATTTTGATAGGGATTGCATTGAATGTGTAGATTGCTCTAGGTAGCATTGACATTTTCACAATATTTGTTCTTCCAATCCATGAGCATGGAACGTTTTTCCATTTCTTTGTGTCTTCCTCAATTTCTTTCATGAGTATTTTATAGTTTTCTGAGTACAGATCTTTGCCTCTTTGGTTAGATTTATTTTTAGGTATCTTATGGTTTTGGGTGCAATTGTAAATGGGATCGACTCCTTAATTTCTTTCTCTTGTCTTGTTGTTGGTGTATAGGAATGCCACTGATTTCTGTGCATTGATTTTATATCCTGCCACTTTACTGAATTCCTGTATGAGTTCTAGCAGATTTGGGGTGGAGTCTTTGGGGTTTTACACATAAAGTATCATATCATCTGCAAAGAGTAAGAGTTTGACTTCTTCTTTGCCGATTTGGATGCCTTTTATTTCTTTTTGTTGTCTAATTGCTGTGGCTAGGACTTCTAATACTATGTTGAATAGCAGTGGTGATAGTGGACATCCCTGCCGCATTCCTGACCTTAGGGGGAAAGCTCTCAGTTTTTTCCCATTGAGAATGATATTCGCTGTAGGTTTTTCATAGATGGCTTTATTGAGGTATGTACCCTCTATCCCTATATTCTGAAGAGTTTTGATCAAGAAAGATGCTGTATGTTGTCAAATGCTTTTTCTGCATCTATTGAGAGGATCATATGATTCTTGTTCTTTCTTTTGCTAATGTATTGTATCATGTTGATTGATTTGCGGATGTTGAACCAAACTTCTTGCAGCCCAGGGATAAATCCCACTTGGTCGTGGTGAATAATCCTTTTAATGTACTGTTGGATCCTATTGGCTAGTATTTTGGTGAGAATTTTTGCATCCATGATCATCAGGGATATTGGTCTGTCATTCTCCTGTTTGATGGGGTCTTTGTCTGGTTTTGGGATCAAGGTAATGCTGGCCTCATAAAACGAGTTTGGAAGTTTTCCTTCCATTTCTATTTTTTGGAACAGTTTCAGAAGAATAGGTATTAATTCTTCTTGAAATGTTTGGTAGAATTCCCCTGGGAAGCCATCTGGCCCTGGGCTTTTGTTTTTTGGGAGATTTCTGATGACTGCTTCAATTTCCTTAGTGGTTATAGGTCTGTTCAGGTTTTCTATTTCTTCCTGGTTCAGTTTTGGTAGTTGATACATCTCTAGGAATGCATCCATTTCTTCCAGGTTATCTAATTTGCTGGCATAGAGTTGCTCATAATATGTTCTTATAATTGTTTGTATTTCTTTGGTGTTGGTTGTGATCTCTCCTCTTTCATTCATGATTTTATTTATTTGGGTCATTTCTCTTTTCTTTTTTTTTTTTTTTTTAAGATTTTATTTATTTGACAGAGAGAGGCAGGCAGAGAGGGAAAACAAGCAGGGGGAGTGGGAGAGGGAGAAGCAGGCTTCCCGCAGAGAGCCCGATGCAGGGCTCGATCCCAGGACCCCAGGACCATGACCTGAGCCAAAGGCAGACGCTTAACGACTGAGCCACCCAGGCGCCCCAGTAATTTCTCTTTTCTTTTCGATAAGTCTGGCCAGGGGTTTATCAATCTTGTTAGTTCTTTCAAAGAACCAGCTCCTAGTTTCATTGGTCTGTTCTACTGTTCTTTTAGTTTCTATTTCATTGATTTCTACTCTGATCTTTATTATTTCTCTTTTCCTGCTGGGTTTAGGCTTTACTTGCTGTTCTTTCTCCAGTTCCTTTAGGTGTAGGGTTAGGTTATGTACTTGAGACCTTTCTTGTTTCTTGAGAAAGGCTTGTATTGCTGTATACTTTCCTCTTAGGACTGCCTTTGCTGCATCCCAAAGATTTTGAACAGTTGTGTTTTCATTTTCATTGGTTTCCATGAATTTTTTAAATTCTTCTTTAATTTCCTGGTTGACCCATTCATTCTTTAATAGGATGCTCTTTAGCCTCCATGTATTTGAGTTCTTTCTGACTTTCCTCTTGTGATTGAGTTCTAGTTTCAAAGCACTGTGGTCTGAAAATAGGCAGGGAATGATCCCAATCTTTTGGTACCAGTTGAGACCTGATTTATGACCTAGGATGTATGTGATCATTTCTGGAGAATGTTCAATGGGCAATAGAGAAGAATGTGTATTCCGTTGCTTTGGGATGGAATGTTCTGAATATGTCTGTGAAGTCCATTTGGCCAAGTGTGTCATTTAAAGTCTTTATTTCCTTGTTGATCTTTTGCTTAGATGATCTGTCCATTTCAGTGAGGGGTGTGTTAAAGTCCCCCACTCTTATTGTATTGTTGTTGATGTGTTTCTTTGCTTTTGTTATTAATTGGCTTATATACTTAGCTGCTCCCATGTTAGGGGCATAGATATTTACAATTGTTAGATCTTCTTGTTGGATAGACCCTTTAAGTAGGATAAAGTGCCCTTCCTCATCTCTTATTACAGTCTTTGGTTTAAAATCTAATTTGTCTGATATAAGGATTGCCACCCAGCTTTCTTTCGGTGTCCATTAGCATGGTAAATGGTTTTCCACCCCCTCACTTTCAATCTGGGGGTGTCTTTGGGTCTAAAATGAGTCTCTTGCAGACAGCATATCAATGGGTCTTGTTTTTTTTATCCAATCTGATAGCCTGTGTCTTTTGATTGGGGCATTTAGCCCATTTACATTCAGGGTAATTATTGAAAGATAGGAATTTAGTGCCATTGTATTGCCTGTAAGGTGACTGTTACTGTATATTGTCTGTGTTCCTTTCTGGTCTATGTTGCTTTTAGGCTCTCTCTTTGCTTAGAGGACCCCTTTCAATATTCCTTGTAGGGCTGGTTTTGTGTTTGCAAATTCCTTTAGTTTTTGTTTGTCCTGGAAGCTTTTTATCTCTCCTTCAATTTTCAATGGCAGCCTAGCTGGATATAGGATTCTTGGCTGCATATTTTTCTCATTTAGTGCTCTGAATATATCCTGCCAGTCCTTTCTGGCCTGCCAGGTCTCTGTGGGATAGGTCTGTTGCCAATCTAATGTTTCTACCATTGTAAGTTACATATCTCTTCTCCCGAGCTGCTTTCAGGATTTTCTCTTTGTCTCTGAGACTCGTAAGTTTTACTATTACATGTCGGGGTGTTGACCTATTTTTATTGATTTTGAGAGGGGCTCTCTGTGCTTCCTTGATTTTGATGCCTGTTTCCTTCCCCAAATTATGGAAGTTCTCTGCTATAGTTTGCTCCAATATACCTTCTGCCCCTCTCTCTCTTTCTTCTTCTTCTGGGATCCCAATTATTCTAATGTTGTTTTGTCTTATGGTATCGCTTATCTCTCGAATTCTGTCCTCGTGATCCAGTAGTTGTTTCTCAGCTTCTTTATTTTCCATCATTTGGTCTTCTATATCACTGATTCTCTCTTCTTCCTCATTTATCCTGCAGTTAGCGCCCCCATATTTGATTGCACCTCATTAATTGCCTTTTTGATTTCGACTTGGTTAGATTTTAGTTCTTTTATTTCTCCAAAAAGGGTTTCTCTAATAACTTCCATGCTTTTTTCAAGCCCAGCTAGTATCTTTAAAGTGATGATTCTGAACTCTAAATCCGACATCGTACTAATGTCCGTATTGAGTAGGTCCCTGTGGTCCCTGAGACCACACTGTTTGATAGTTTGTAGGTGTTCAGAATGGTTTGATCCCTATCCAGCTGAATTCCTGAGACCAGAAGAAATCCAGGTCTCCTACTCCTCCGCCATCTTGCTCCGCCCCCCTATTATGTACTCTTAAGAAACATAAAAATGGAAGACTTTAAAAGGAGAATGTGAATAGAGCTAATTAAACATATAAATTGCCCAAATTTAATTTTTTAAAAAAATGATATTGACATGCTCCTTTTTTTCCTAGAATATTTTATTCTTCCTATTTCCTTTTCCATTAATACTTCTCTGTAATACAGAAAATATGTAATACCCATCACACTGATTCTTAGTGTTCATCCAATGTGATGGTATCAAGTTCAATATCCTTGCAACACAAGTGTTTGATCACGGAATAATGGATTTTACTTACTAGATTTATAGGAATTCGTTTCCAGCTTTCCAAAAATGTCCAACCACTTTGTATCTATAGTTGGTAGAGCATTTGAAAGTCAATCCAATCTTTTTGCATCTATATACTCGTTATAATTATACATGTCTAAAATGGCCATCATTTATGGGGCACCTTGGTGGCTCAGTCAGTTGAATGGCTGACTGTTGATTTTGGCTCAGGTCATGATCTCAGGGTTCTGGGATTGAGCCCTGCATCAACACCACGCTCGGTGGAGAGTCTGCTTGAGATTCTCTCCCTCTCCTTCTGCTCCTCCTGGTCATGCTCACTCTCTAATAAATAAAAAAATCTTTAAAAAAAATAAGTAAAATAAAATAGCCATCATTTTTAAACTCTTCAAAGCACATAGATGTCATCATGCATTTTACTTCTCTTTCTCAAGACACAGGTAATTTGTACTTGAGAAATTGCAGTTGGATTCCAAATAAGTTAGTTTTGATAAATTGAGGAAGTCTGGCTTCCCTGTTCTGGTGACATTTTTTCTTCCTTCCTTCCTTCCTTCCTTCCTTCCTTCCTTCCTTTCCTTCCTTTCCTTCCTTTCTTTCCTTTCTTTCCCTTCTTCCTTTCTATTTTTAGATTTGAAGTTCATTTCTCAAAAATTAGTTTTTGCTGTATGAGTATTTGCTGTGACCTAAACATAACACAGAATAATGTCTGTCTTTTTCTGGACTTCATATGGCTTCTTTTAGAATCATCCAACAGTTTTGGAAAACTCCATATAAATTTCTCTTTTACTGTAATCTTTTTCTCCATTTTCATCCTTGATGTATTTCCTAATTTGGAAATCCTTTCTCTAATTTGAGAAAGTCATTCTTTAGTGTTTTTTTGTTTGTTTGTTTTAAAGAACAAGGTAACATTTTTATTTAAAATGGCAGTAATTACAACATACAGCTCCATCCAAGTCATTCTTTTTGCCTCACACTTTGAAAACAGATTTTACAGCAAGCCCGCATTTTAAAATCTTTTCTATGGCCGCAACAATGATACCTCTCTTGGAAGCACTTGTCTAATGAGGCTATCTCCTTTCATTTCTATGAAGTTGAATATATCATTAAGTGCTTCTCTACATTTTGAGGAAACTGAAAAGTAACATAAACGTTTATTATGAATGTTTCACTATCACAGGTGAGTAATATATAATATAATATGAACCCCTTTTCAGCAGTCTGGTGTGCAAGGTGCTCAGGACATTTAGTTGGTACGATCTTTTTCATTATCCTTGGGAAGAAGTTCAGAGACTGAATGGAATTTGTCAAAATTTATAACTGTACTGCCTATGAAATATGAAGATACATGAGCAAAGTCTATTTTGTATTTAGGCAAGATTTCAACAGTCTTTTGTTTTATGTTTTCTGAAGCTTTACTAAAATCTTCAGAGAAATCAAAATGTTTTGAAAGTCCATTCTCAAATCAAAGTGCCTAAGAGTCAGGAAGAATATTTTCCTGTTGCTATCATTTGAGGCAAAACTTAATATAATATGGAGAGCATGAACATTGGTAAGATCCAACAGAATCAGCTGAACACAGCTGCTATCAAAATTTCTCTTTTTTGTTTACCCACAGGACATTTTGAGTTTAGTTGCAACCTCAGAAACTAACTTTATTTCATTTCATAGGGCATTCAAATTATGATACAATAGTGTGCATTCTTTCCTGTGGTATTCCAAAGCTAATTCAGGAGGTACTGGTTTTTTGCTGAGTGTTGGTTTCTTTTTGGGAGATGGAAAGCTTTTGATTGACTTAGGAGTACTTGCCAGTCTTATCCCGACTTGTGAGATACATTCCTCATATAATCTTTCAAATTCCCGTGCTTAATCCCAATTATTTTCTGCATATTGTGCATTCTTGGTTTGTATATTTGCCTTCCTAATACAGTTGTATGTGCCCTTCCATCTATTCTTAAAATAACACAGTAATTTAGACTTTTTCATGATGTCTTAGTCATATTGGAACTGGTAGTGTAATCATTCCCATTTTCATTTTCTAAACTCTAAGAAAATATGGTCACTCTTAGGTTGTGAAAAACAATAACATTTCGTGATGTTAAAAATTAAAGTAGCACTATCTCAATACAAAGCCCAGCAGTTAATCCATAGGCAAAGTCAAAAACAGAGTAACATGCTCACAATTGCAACACATTTAAATTACATACTTTAATTGCATCCATTGCTGTGAACCACAAATCAGAGATTCGATCAGAGAAAAAGGAAGAAAAAAACATGACAGCAACCATAAAAGATAATCTAAGCCATATTCATTTGACACTAAAAAAAAATATTGCCAGCCCCTAATTTTGGGGCTATCATGTGAATTTTATACTTTTTACCATCCTTCCTCATTCATCTCTAAAAACCAGGACTTTTCACTTTCTTGGGAGGGGTTTCCTAGGACATAAGATTTTTAGTACTAAAACCTGGAGAGTATCAAAGAAAACTGGGATGATTAGTCATCTGCTTAAAGAACCAGAGAAAGACTTGGTAGCTCTCATTCATATCTACACACAAAAACCATTTGAATGAGCTGATAAGTTAACTATCTGGTTGTTTGAACAATTAGGTCATTTAATCAGAGTGGTTGAAGTGTGTGGACACAAACTGGGCAATCATCTTTGGAAGAATGTAGCATCTTCATGGGGGCCTGATCCACCCTGGGTAGGAACTAATCTGATTACCTCACAGACACCAACGGAACTGAAAGTGTTTGAAAATTGTCTCAATGACCAAATGTGAAGGTTGGGGTTTTTATGCTATTATACTTATAAACTCCAGGAAACTCAATATATGTCAATGGAACTTCCTTACTATGTTTTAAAGTTAGCTGTCCATCTCTCAAATCACAGGGACCACATTAAGCTAGCCTGCTTGCCATCTACACAAGTTTAATAAAGCCTTTAGTAAAATGACTGGACTGACCCTTGTACAATTTTGCATAATCACAGACTATTATACATACCTATACATTTTGAAAGCAGCTTCACAGGTAGAATTTCCCCACAGGCTTACACTTTCTACTTAAGCCCTTTACAGATCTATAAATAAAAAGCTAATAAGCTAGAAAACTTGGCTCTTAGACACTCATGCTGTTTGAATTTTTAATGCTTACTGAGAGCTCTTCTTTTTGGGATCCTGCTGAATTAGGAGAACTTCAGACCACCAAGTAATGAATGCTCCATCTTCTTGTAATATATAGTTTGAACAAAGTGTTCCTTAACCAAGACCAGGGTAAAGGACTATCATCTTTACTCTGAAAGACAGGTGGGTGTCCAGTTTCAAGCAGAAATTCAGACAACTTTACAGAATCCAGAGTCCCAAGCTTCTGGTTTGAAATGAGCCCAATCACTGAACATATGCAGGTAAGTTCACTATTGCATTTCCTTCCTTCCATGTACTCTGAATAAGCAGTGCAATCGAGAAAGCTATATATTTATGTTATAGCTATTTTTAAAATCTACAAAGTAGCATATTTGGTGAAATGCCTCTTTTCAACTTTTGTTACAGAATTCTTTTTGCCTCTTAAGAACAAACTAGAAGTCAGGAAAACCAGAAGTTAGTCTTATCCCAGCCACTCTGTTCTGATCTTGAGTGTGTCAGTGATCTCTCTATAAAAGCTCCATCTTTCACCAGGTTGGTGAAACAAAGTCTAAAGAATCAATGCCTCCTATGTGAATTTCCCCTTCCAGTCAGGGATAACTGTTCAGTAAACCTTAAAGTGGAGGAGATTATGCAAAGTGAAATAAGTCAAGCAGAAAAAGTCAATTATCATATGGTTTCACTTATTTGTGGAACATAAGGAATAGCATGGAGGACATTAGGAGAAGTAGGGGAAAAATGAAGCAGGGGAATCGGAGGGGGAGATGAACCTCTGAGAAACAAACAGGGTTTTAGAGGGGAGGGGGGTGGGGGGATGGGTTAGCCCGGTGATGGGTATTAAGGAGGGCACATACTGCATGGAGCACTGGGTGTTATACGAAAATGATGGATCGTGGATCACCACATCAAAAACCAATGATGTATGGTATGGTAACATAACATAACATAACATAAAATAAAAACGGAAATCCTGAAATGTACACCAACATGGATAAACTTGGAAGAGGTTTTAATTCATGAAATAAGCCAGTCACAACAGGACAAATACAGCATGATTCTCCTTATAGAAGATATCTAAAATAGTTTAACAATAGAAACAGAATAAAAAGGTGAGTAAAAGGGGCTGGAGAGATATAGAGTTGTTGTTCAACAGGTATAAAGTTTTGCAAGATGCAAGATAAGTTTTAGAGAACCGTTGTTTAGCATTGTGCCTACAGTTAACACTACCATGTTCTGCACTTAAAAATGTGTTAAGATGGCAGAACTTATGTTAAGTGTTGTCATAATGAAAAACAGAAACAAATGAAAAAGCTAATGCACCCATATTTCTGGGCAACCATTGATCTACTTTGTCTCTATAAATTAGTTTGCATTTTCTAGTATTTTATATGAATAGAACTGTACAACATGTACACTTTTTTGTCTGGCTTCTTTCATTTGGAGATTCATTCATGTCATATATATATATATATATCTCAGTTGTTTTTTCCTTTTTATTTCTGGGTAGTATTCCATCATATGGATATACCAAAATCTGTTTATGCGCTCACCTATTAATGGACATTTGGGTTGTTTCTAGTTTGGGATTTTTACAAATAAAGCTGCTATAAACATTCTAAAAAAAATAAATAAAAAATAAAATAAAATAAAATAAAATAGTAAAATAAAAAGTGTTCCTGGCAAAGATGTTTACTTTCTATGCTTATAGTGCTAAAGACATTGTCTATGATACTTAACGATATAGACTGAATAAATAAAGATATCATGATAATTATATATATGAGTATTTGTATATATACAAATTAATAATACCAATATACAAATAATGCTGATTATTTGTGTATCTACAAATTAAAATTGAAGCTTGGATATAAAAAGCTATTATATAAGTAAGTTATATAATGTCATTTTATCTAATATTTCTAAACTTTGACACTAAACAGACTAGTTGTTTATAATTAATATTAATATGATGATTAAGTGCTTGCTTTCAAATATTTAGAAAATCCCCAAATGATGAAAAATAATAAAACCCAATACTTATTGAATCCTTAATATAGGCCAAGAACTGTTCTAAGTGCTTTATGTGTACTGACTCATTTATTCCAAACAATCTTTTTAAATAACTATCATTATTATCCCCATTTTACAGATGAGAAAACTGAAACACATAGAAGTTTAAGTAACTTGCCTCAAGTCATGAAACTAGCAAGTGGTAGAGTCAGGATTAAACCCCATCTGATATTTTAAGAACATTTGAGACTGAATTATTCCCAGTGGGTCATAACTGTAAATATTTATGTTCCTGAAAAGAACACTTAACTCCAGTGCCATTTCTTTTTTTTTTTTTAAAGATTTTATTTATTTATTTGACAGAGAAAGACACAACGAGAGAGGGAACACAAACGGGGAGTGGGAGAGGGAGAAGCAGACTCCCTGCCGAGCAGGGAGCCCGATGCAGGACTGGATCCTGGGACTCCAGGATCATGACCTAAGCCGAAGGCAGTCGCTTAACCAACTGAGCCACCCAGGCGCCCATCCAGTGCCATTTCAATAAGACTTGTCAAACGGTTTGGTCATAGGCTGTCTTGGTCAATATGAAAAAGTCACTGAAATCATTTAAGCCCCACAAGTTTTAACAGACTGCCCTTGAGTACATCCACGCATGCTCCAGTGAATTATTAACTATTCAGCTATCTTAGCTCGACAGCCTCTTTAACTTTTATAAGGCATCAGGTAAAAGAAGCTCCAGTTTTAAGGCCTCATTCTCTGGCAGAGAGCTATTGCCAGCCAGTGCTTCTCAAGAATTTCTAGAACCACGTGTCCTGTGTGGAATCACGCAAGGTAAGCTGATCACAGAAATTTTTCAGTTAAGTGTGTCCCGGAACCTTATTTCATCTTGCAGTTCTCTAACGATATTCAGAATGCAAGGGGGTCTAACAATTCCCCACAACCTCCTTGAAGCCAACACTGAGGTCATTCTTTGAGTCTTTGTTTTATGTGAGCAAATAGAGGCCAAGATACTTAGTTTCTCTCACACATTCAAACTGTCCAGTCACAGCATGAAAACTGCTCAGCTAATTATTATGTATTCTTTGATCATACATTATACTCATCCTTCCAGGTTCTAAATGTCTTAATCTTAGATACTAGGAGTCAAAACTACAACGAGTGGGGGACTGAATGGAGGCAAGTTGGAGACCTTAAGCCTCAACTTTAGGGGACAGTGCTACCAACTCTAGCTGACTGCTTCCCAAAGGGAAGGAAGGCACAAAGGCAGAAATCTGAATTGTTACTTACAGTCTCTCAATTTTTCATTGTTGGCAAGTATACTTCTATGCCAGGAAAAATCAATGTATGAATGTGGTGACAAGTCTCAGGTTCAAATACTCTCATAATAACTCAAATTTGTTATTGTTTTTTGGTCCACTTTTTAAATGGGTACATTTACCAGAGGTTTTGTACCTGAATATTTTTGCATCATATAAGGGGCAAAAAAAACCCCCAAAAACCAAAAACAGAAAAAATCGTGGTAGAATAAAGGCTAGAATTCAAAATCATCTGTCTTCTTTACCATTCCCTGAACACATTGATTTTAGGAGTTACGTGGTCCTGGGGAATGTATATTATCTCCAGGTTACAAAGAAGACAAATGAGAATTTCCACCCAAGAACTTCAATATATACTGGAAGTTTTTAGATATTTATGTAAATATAGTTCTTGAGATTCAAGAAATTAGGAGATAATTTCAGTTCTATAGTCACTTTGCTTAGTGACCTAACCTCCCTGTGTCCCTTAATCATCAAAGTAACAATAATATACACCCACTGTCCCTATAAGGTTGTGAAGAATCATACAGAAAAGCCTCATGGCACTAGTGAAGTACACAATGCAATGCTGTGATTTCAAATAGTGAACATAAAACTGGTGATCTAACAGCCAAGGGTGAGAATCATGAGGCAAGATGCAGCCCATCCCCTACCACATAAATGATTTAAGGGTCGAAAAAATAGAACTAAGGGGAAAGATAAAAGGAACCAAGGCTATTAGTCCAAAAAAAGAAAACTCTTTAGTAACTTAGTAACTATCCTCAGGACTTACTGTAAAGGTGCTCCTGACCAGCTATTTTCCATCCATCACCATAGAGACTGAAGCTGAAGTGAATGAAACTAAAGTGCCTTAGAAATTTCAAATAAGCAAATGGAGGATTTTTTCAAGAAGCAAGAGTAGCTAACAACAGTTGCTGTTACTAGTGTATTTCCTTCAAAGTGCTGTTTAAAGCAGTCTTCTCTTCTAGATGGATTGTATTTCATTTTTTTCTAAGTCTGGGTTTTAGTCTAAATTATTCTTATTTTTTGAAAGAGTCATGGACCACTTTGAGAATCTTATGAAACCTACAGATCATCTCAGAAAAATGCATATGTTCACACAGATCTTGAAATTCTTTAAGAACCCTTGGATAGGATGATACCAGAGATTCCTTCCAGCTATGAGTTTCAGCAGGATACTCTGAGATGCTTTTACGAAATGAACTCTGTGTTCTGAGTATCACACTATTTTCTCTGACTTCTGGCGTCAGGCTGGAATCCCTAAACTGTCATTCTTTCTGCTCTCTATATATCATCTAGACACTAGAAGTCCACAGCTGAAACAACGGAGCATACTGCAGGAAAAGGGTGGGCAAAAATAAACTCTTGTTAAAGCAAATATAGATCTTTACTGTTCCAGCACACACCAAACCTGATTCTCTGATGCTCTAAGTCTCAAGACCCCCACTCTCGGGAAAGCAGGGAACCATGTCCACACCCACACTCAATATGCCCCTCATCAGAAGTCAGCCAGGGCAGCCACAACTGAACAAACACTTCAGCACTAGGGAGAGAACCATTAGGCCCTTCCTAAATCAGCTTAGCCGAGCACATTAAGGTTGACCTGGCTAAAGTGTTTTTTCAGTTATGGGTTAGCTTGAGACCAATTTGCCTTAACAATTGAGTACAGAGCATCAAAGTCTGAGAACAAGTGGAACTAGAAGACTTTCTGCTTAAAACTTGTCTCTCCTCTGGTGCTACCTAAGGTTCTTCAAGCCGGTGTTCCCAAGCACCCACTGTAATCACCACCTTAAAAAAAAAAACAAAACAAAAAAAACTACAAATTTTAACCTCTCCATCTTCAGAATATTTCCATCAACCATTATTCTTAAACTAGTTTGTGACTGAATGACGTTTTACAAGGTCTTTAGGGAGGCACTACGGTATTGCAGCAAAGAGCCTATACTCAGAAATCAGATTGCATCAAGTCCCAGTGGTGTTACTAGTGGTGTGACTTTCAACAAATTGCTTGATTTCCTTGTACTTCAGTTTCCTCATATGTAAGACAGAAAGTAATGATTCTCATTTCATAGAGTTGTGAAGATTAAATGAGATAAAGGGCATGAGGTTCTTTAAAAGAATGTGCCTGGCACATAGAAGTGCTCTCTATAGTAGCGTTACCTGTTAATATTTTCAAACACATTATCTCAACTGATCCCTGTAACTACACTAGTGGAAAGAGCAGGGCAGAGCTAACTACACTCATGCTGGAAACAGATTCACAGAGGTTGAGTCACTGGCCAAGTTCACACAAAGAGTGTTAGTTGCTATTTCCTTTATGCCCTTGGCTCATAAGCTTTGTTAGGTCACAGACCCTCTGAAAATTTTATAAAAGCTGTGTACCATTTCCTCTGCCCCACCCACCAAAAATGCATACCTAAAAACCACCCAAATTTTTACTAGAATGTCAAGGGCTCAAAAACTACATGAAGCCCATCTATGAACACTCCATGGATCCCAATTTCAGAATTTCCTTTTTCTTTTCCAAGAAAAGCCTTCTTTTTAAAAATGTTTTCTTCAAATTTCAAAACTCCTTTCTGTCAATGATTCTTAGACCATACAATAGCTTGAGTACTTAAAATGCAGCTTGAATTATGAATCCCCTGACTTTCCTGCTTCTACATTTAAGTCAGTAAGTTCATTCCACCTCTGTTTGGATCATTCATATCTATTACGTCAGTCTCTGGGTCATTTCCCATTTGTTTCCTGATTGCCTTTTGCTTCTTTAAACAAAAGTGAAGGTAATGACTACCAGCTGCATTTCCACTCTAACCTCCTATCCTATACCAAAATTAGATAAAACTGACCTGGCCAAAAATAGCAGGAATTTAAGCAACTATCAGTCCATTTTTTTAAAAAACTTATTTACAGAAGATTAGAGACTATATTACATATGAACTCATTTTACACAAATCTTTAGGATTTTGTTTGTTCTCTTATGACCACCATTTTCCTTTCTAAAACATCTTTGGGGAAAGTCAGTTGGTATCACCATTAGGTTTAGATTGTATCTTTTTGCTATTTCTTCAGATGCATATGGGAGTAGAGGGTGAGGAGAAAGAATGTATTCACCAGGAATTTGACAAGATAATCTTACTTATCTTAGTTACTCATGTGAATGAGTCATCATCTTGGAAGACAGGCAGTTATGTACATTTGCACAGCTGATGTCAGCTGAATTTTATGTGATCTCAGAACACAGAAATAGCAAAAGTCCAATTCTGGAGTAATTGGCATTTATTCATAGATGACCCATAGTAACAATTCCTTAAAAACAAAAGTATAATTACACACTGAGCCAGAGCAGCATAAGCTTCAAACTTCCTATGAAGGAAAACATAGATTGTCAAACTATAGAAATAAATTTGGTATTAAGACAGTTAACTTTCAGTCTCAATTAAGACTGTTTTTATCTTGGTAACATTACTCTGGAATTCTAAAAACTGGAGTACACAATACCTCCTGATTCATCTGTTCTTAAAAAAAAAAGTTATACTTCATAAGCTAAAATAACGCCAACGTTTCTATGAATTTATGAGCCATGGAGTGATATTCTCCATGAAGAATAAAAAGAATTTTTCAAACTACTGTAAAATAAATAAGACCATCATTAGTTTCATTGTCATTCAAAAAAGAAAATGTAAATAAACCTTTTGAATGATGCAAGATGTTTTCAAGAAAGAATAGAAAAGAGTTTAATAGGGAGAACACAGTTTCCAGTGGTGCCACACTACCCTTTGCCTTCTTTCCTCCATGATTACTTTGAAAAGGAAAAAGAGGTCTACACTGAAGACAGCAGGTAAGCATGGAGCTCATCTGGGAGCATAAGCACTTCCCAGTCACTTCCAGTAGTTCTACAATATGCTGCAATCCCCCCAAGGGTTACCATGTGGCCAAAGTATCATTGTTCTGACAGTTACTGAGCACCTACCAGATCTCAGACTTTGCCCTAGGCAGAAGGAACATAACGATATGCACCACATCTCTCCAGCCCTCATAGAAACATAAATAATTATAGGAAGCATAACAATGCTTTAATATACCAGCTTCTAAGGCATCCATTGCCTAACAGTGTAAAGCATATCAAGCCAGGAAAGTGCCCTAAGACCACAGTGTTTATATCATCCAGAACCCCCATGCTTGGGGCAATCCAGTTGTATGGGTGGTCTTCCAGATCCTTTGAGGATGTGGGTGTAAGAAGTCAGTACCATTCTAAAGCCAGTCCTAAAATATTGGACATGGAGAACCTTGAATTAAATCCAGTACTACCCTTATAACCTTGTGAATGAGTAAATGCAATCTGCATTTACAGAGCATCCTGTATTTTTCAAAAGTCTTTTAGAAATTTTGATTCATATGTCATTTGTGATGTTAGAAGACATTATTATTCTCATTTCATTATGTATTTATTATCTGCAATATATCACTTATTACGTAAGATTTATATTTATTTACCAAATTATGTAGCAATATATACCAAATAATAATGATATATAAAGCACACATTTATTATATTAAAAAATAATGTATTATAAATCAAAACCATATGTTTGCATTTTAATTGTTTAATATTTGCCTATCCCATTAGGGTTAAACTCCTGAGGGTTTGTCTGTTTTAAATATTTTTATATGCCTATGCTTAGTTAGAACAGGGCTAAGCACACAGTTAGCCTTCATTACGTGTATGTCGAATGAGTATTTAATGAATTTTACATTTAAGAAAACAAGAGTTAAGCGACCTAAACATAGTAAAATAGTTAGTATATGGAAGACATAAGATAGAATAAAAGTCTTCTGGCTCCTTTCAAGCTTCTACCAGCGTTCCTCACAAGAACTTAATGAGGAAATAGAGGATGTCTTTCTTCCGTCCCACTCTCTGCCCAAACTCTCTTCTCTCCATTATACCTACCCTCTTACCACAAATGGATCCACTGATGACAAAGGGCCTATGGATACCAGTTTGAAAAAAAGCACCAACGAATGGCTTGCTTTAAAAATCTGATAAAGCCAGGCTTGTGATTTGCATGCTCCCTCCCTCTCCTTTGCTGTCATGAGCTGGTAGGATATACCTTTGGTTAAATCCTATCTATATTTTTTTAAACCAGATTTTTTTACAGCTTTCCATTTGACTTTGGAATACTCTGGTAAAAATATCAGAAGCAGAGTCAGACAAAAATATCTAACACCCTTTACAAAAACATTGGCGTTGTTTTAATAAAAGAACTTCTCTTTATTTTGACAGTATAGAATAGCCAGGTCACAATGCTTTTTAAAAATATGGGCTATGTGATGAAAGCAGATACCAATATCAACTAGGACCTCAGTGAACAGAATTATTCAGGGCTTCACTCAAGCATAAGAAAAAGAAGGATTTCATGTCCATGGTCCCTGCTTTGTTGCTTGAAATACTCCAATGGTCTTTTGTGAGAATATCACCAAGAAGCAGTGTATGCAAAAGAAACTTTGGGTCAAATTAAGGTATCAGAACAGTTAACAGCCATGAGCAGTACTCTCAAAGAATGGGATACAAAAAGGGAAGTTTATAAGCAGGAGGAAATTACAAATAGTCCCTTTCATTTGTCTATTCCCAGCCCCACTATCCTGGTGTAAGTTCTCATCATCTTTTATCTCAACTATTAATTAGCTCTCTGCCTCTAGCCTCTTCAAATTTCAACTTCCTATTCATCCCCAGACTGCCAACACAGTGATGAATGTAAAACATAAATCTGATTGTGTCATTATGACACCTAAAATTCATTTGTAGTTACCCATCTCTAAAGCTGAAATCCACACTACTTAGCATGTAAATGAAACAGCCAGTTTCTTGCCTACCTTTCAAGTCACATCTACTCTCCCACAAGTACCCAGATATTTTGTTAATTATTTCAAGTAAAGGGGAAAAGATATATAGAGATATGTATAGATATATATATAGATAGATAAATCTTTTTTGTATAAGGAAACTAAGCTTCCAGTGATTAAGTAACTTGCCCAAGTTGGTGGTAGGTGGTAGATCTAAACCTCCAACTCAGGTCTGCTTAAGAACAAAATGCAGTCTGTTAACCATGACATAATGATTACTAAACGCAAAGAAACACATTAAAAATGTAAACTCAGTATAACTGCACTCTAGGTTCTGGAAATGAAGTACAATTCAAACTCACCACTTGGCCTCATAGTTGTCAAAATTTGGCTGAAAGAAGAAGTATTTTTGGAAATGTGATATTCATAATGTAAGGTATAATATCTTTTTAATACACTATCATATATCAAGTGCTGAGCCCAGTTAATGGTTCATTGTAGATAATATTTGTGGAGTGAATAAATGGAAGATCAATTCTCTGAAAAATCTGCAGTCTACCCTTTACTCTAGATTCTTAAAATATACCAAGCTGAGCAACACTGGAAGAGTACTAGGTACTTAGATAATATATTATCTCCACTGAGAATTGCTAATATAGAATTATGGTGTGGGACGATGCCATTGGTCTGGTGAGGGAGAGTCTAAAGAGTTGGGTGAAGACATTTCATTACGTTTCACTGTGCTTTTCCTTTCTAGAATTCTTGGGAGAAATGGCTCTCTCAGCAATAATTTTGCTTTGCCTGAGATAATTGTTGTATCTTAATTTTGGTTCTATAAATCACAGCACCACTATTTTTTTTTCTTCTCACATTACCTTACTAAAGGCTTGGAGTCAAATATCTGATCTACCCTAAAAAAACCACTGAAGTTCATGGTACATAACTTATGCAGTAGCCTAAATCTTGACTTCACCTTACAACTCTACTTCTGTTTACAAGTTCCGTAATTTTTCTCAACTACATTCCTTTATATGTTGTGCCATTCATTCATTATTCAACAAATCTTGCATAAGACCATCTATGTGCCTTAAGTACTTTTGTAGAGTTTATTTTTTATTATTTTTTGTTCATTTATTCAACACATAATTGTAGCTCACATATTCTGTACCAAGAGCTATTCTAGGTTCTGGGAATAATACAGAAGTGAACAAAACAAACCAACAAACCCTAAATAATAAAATCCAAGGGTTATATTCTAGTTGGGGAAGAAGAAAACAAATAAGCTAAATAATTAAAATACTGAGTATGGTAGGTAGTAATAATTGTAAAGAAGAAAAGTTATCCTAAAAGCAGGGGCTAGGAAGCTTCAGGGGCTACAAGGGCAAGGAACAAGAATACTATGAAGAGAAAGACTCATCAAGAAAATGGAATTTGAGGGGCTCCTGAGTGGCTCAGTCAGTTAAGCGACCAATCCTTGATTTCAGCTCAGTTCATGATCTCAGGGGCCTAAGATGGAGCCCCACACTGTGCTCTACACTCAGTGCAGAGTCTGCTTAAGATTCTCTCTCCCTCTCCCTCTGACCTTCCCCCTGCTTGCATGCATACATGTGCTCTCTTGGTCTCAAAATATTTTTTTAAAAGTGGAATTTGATTGGGGTGCCTGGGTGGCTCAGTTAGTTAAGCATCTGCCTTTGGCTCAGGTCATGATCCCAGGGTCCTGGGATCGAGCCCCGCATGGGCTCCCTGCTCCGCGGGAAGCCTGCTCCTCCCTCTCCCAATCCCCCTGCTTGTGTTCCCTCTCTCGCTCTCTCTATCAAATAAATAAATAAAATCTTTTTTAAAAAAGTGGAATTTGATTAACGATTTGAAGCAGGTGGGAGGGTGATCCATGAGGATATCTGGTAAATAAAAATTCAGAGAACTAATGGGGGCCAGAGCATGCAAAGCCTTGAAGATTATTTTTAAGATGTTGGCTTCTACTCTGAAGGGGCTGGAAAGCCACTAAAAATTTCTGAGCCAAAAATTGTTGTGATCTAACTTATGTTTTAACAGGATCACTGGCTTCCCTGTTGAGAACAGACTTAAGACATAAGGTTGAAAGCAAAGTGACCTGCTAAGAGTAATTGCATAATCCAGGGAAGTGGTCATGATGGCTTGGACCAGGAAGGCAGTAGTGGAAGTGAAGTCACTAGATTCTGGACATATTATCAAGGTCAGCCTATATTATATTGCACATTGGTTGTCAGATAAAGAGAGGAATCCAGAATGATGCCAATGTTCTTGGTGTGAAAACTGGAAAAAAGGAATTTCATTAACTGTGGTGGAAAATACTGTGAAAGAAGGAGATGGTGGGGGGGTACTGGTAATAGCAGGAATTCAATTTTGTTCATATTAGCTGGAAGATTTATTATGTATCCAAGTAAAGATGTCAAGTAGGCAATAAAATACACTTTGGAGGAGAGGTCTGGGATGGATTTTATGGGAGAGAATGGGAGAAGTGGATATGGAAACAATGAGTACAGACAACATTTTTGAGGCATTTAGCCCCCAAAAGAAAGAGATAATAGCTGGAGGGGAAAAGTATTTTAAAAAACTATTATAAAACTTTAAAAAAATTAGAGAAATAACAGCAAGTTTTATCCTTTAGAGAAGGGGAAATCTGGTTTCCAGCAAGAAAGCATGGAATCTAGTGAACAAGTATAGGTTATGGCTGTAGCTCAGAGCAGAGATGGATCATAGAGTAACCCAAGAGAAAAAGCAAAGCACTTGGGGCTGGAACAAGTGGGAAAATTAGGCAGTGTTGAGAATTTGTGGACGTTCTCTTCTGTCTGCTATTCTCAACAAAATAAGAAGCAAAGTCATGAGTTACAAGTGAGAATGAGCAAGGCAGTCTAAAAGGTTTGAGAAGACTGGAGAAGGTATGATATGGTTTAAATAGAGGGAGAATGAATGGACCAGAGAAACACAGCACACTTGCTGACTAGCAGTAAATGTTCACTTGATCTTAGTGACCTCGCATGCAAGGTAATGTTTCTCTCCAGTAGTCTTCCACTGTGCAAGTCCAGATGCAGAGTAGTGGATGGAATTAAACCTAGTTTAGGAATTCACCAAGAGAGATGAGGGACAATGACAAGATGGTAAAATGAATGGACTGAAGGTACCAAGCAAAAGATTATTGGCATTTCAAAGAGGCCATATTCCTTGCATCTCTGAAAGTCCTCTTAAATGTAGGCACATTTAAGAAGGCACAGCACAGAAAATTAATTAAATGACATTCATGGTACTATACTCCTATTTGCAAGTAGGGATCCCTCAGGTGTTTCTTCATCAACCCTTGGATATTACTCACATGGAATTAGTTACAGTCTGTTTGCTGAGATGTCTATTCCATTAGATTTTGAAATGCTTGAAGACACTACTGTCAATTTTTCTTTATATTACTAGAGCTAGAACAATGGTAGGACATGGATTATTTTTAATTAATATACATACATATATTTATGGATGGATGAATAAAAATCTATTTTTGCATATAGCACAGTGGTAACCATGATAGTTCTGCTAGGTACAAACCTGGCTCTACCTCTTATTAATCATGAGTGTTTGACAACATCACCATGCCCCAATGGATACACTACTAAATTGGCAAAAAAAAAAAAAAGTTACTATAACTAACAGTTGTTGTAAGGATAAAATGAGTTTAATATATGCAAAGCCCTTTAGAAAAGCTACGAACCCATAAGTGCTCAATAAATGTTAACTCCGTATAGTGGTATAAACTTCCCCTCTTTCAGTTCTCTCAATCTGTGAAGATTTCCTTATTCCTCCTCGTATCCATGTAGAACCTAGTTTATATCAACAGAATAATATATACCCATTCTGAAAGACTTTAGAGCGGAGTGTGTGTGTGTGTGTGTGTGTGTGTGTGTCCAGCCAAATTACGGAGACTCCCTTGAAGCATGAATCGTGTCTTATTCAGTATTGGATTCCCTGGGCCTATGATAGTTCTAGCATGCAGAATGGACTCTTGTATTTGTTGAACAGAACTGAACAGGACCAGGTAAAGTGGTATATTTGGTGGAGAACTGGGCTACTCAGAGGGAGTAAAGAAGGCCCTGACTGTCACAGGTAGGGGAAGTCATAGGAAAATAATACCTACAGAAAGAGAAATAGAAAAGCAAGAAATTACAATCTTTCCTACCCCACAATTTGGCTTGGCATGGACTGGGAACTCTTCCTCCCATCCCCATTGTAACAGCCCTGCTTTTCAAAACCTGGCCATTTATAACAGAATTTTTGCTAGCTGGCAAGTTGGAGTAAAATAAATATTCACCTAGACTGAAGAGGAGACATTAGAATGATTTACCAATAACATGTCAAAATTCCATCCAGAGGGTGTTTGAGGGTAAATAGCAGTGACAGAATAAGAAACATCTTAACTCCAAATTTTTTTTTCTGTCCCTATTATCTTCTCTCTTTTCCACAAACTACCATAATTCCAAGTACAATACCACCCATTCCCACTTTTGTTCTGTCAAAGTCAGTTTGTTACGAGTACACCAAAGAAGGCCCTTTTGATTCCAAATCTGAGGAACTCCCTTTGAACAAAGATGCTTAAAAAAATCATTAAATGTAATAGCCATATTAATAAAGGCAAGAATTTTAGAGAAGAGAACTAGGACACTTTAAAGCCAGTTAGTCAAAATGAGGGGGAAGATGTATATACCTAGAAAAGTTTACACTAACCATGCAAGTGAATAATGCAGGAGAAAACGTTGGTTTACTAGGATAAATGCTGGTTTATCACTGAAATGATAGCTGTCACCAGAAAATTTCCTACCCAAGTTATACTCATGATGCCAGGTGTTTGTCCAAATTTCCTCTGAAGAGTTATAGTGACAAGGACTGCTATCATTTAGAGCAAATATTGCATTTGCTGCTATTCTCAGGAAAAAATACTAAAAGTGCATATCCATATGGTAAGATTTCTCATGCATTCACATGGACAAAGTGAGATGAAAGTTAGTATTTATTGTGAATATTACAAAATATCTGAGATTTACCAAGTGATGGGCAGTTAAAATTGTTCTCTGGAGGAAAGAACAACAACCCTGATTTGACTTCCTTGGTGTAAATAGTCCCACTATGGCCACGCTACCAGTAAGATGTCACTGAATGTAAAGTTGCAGGCCTGTATCAGCTGACTCCAGCACACCACTGATTCTTATCTGTAAACTAATTGCCTCTCTCTCCGGAATTAGAGCTTAAATGGATATTAGATGTTATCTAGTCCAACGCCTCACCCAACCAATGACAAGAGAAGGGATATAAATAACAAAGCACCCAGGTTCTCTATCTCAAGGTCTTCTTCGAGGCAGATGAGGTCCTTAGAAAAAGGTGAGTTTGCAAGTAGGAGAAAGGGCATGGAGGAGAATACGTCCTGTTGGCCCCCATAACTTCAATGCCATTCAGTGGCTCGCACACTAGCTGTAGTGAAACAAGTTTCTGAGGAGTAGGTGCAGATTCCCTCTCAGGTGGCCGCTGCCTCTTTGTTCCCACAGATCACACTGCCAAATCCAGAGCGGTCACTCCCCTGGTCTATCATTGTGAGAAAGAGGGGGTGTCTAAAAAGATAAGGAAAATAATTGCTTTATACTTCTTCACAATTCTGCCTAGAACGGAGATCCTATATAATTAACCAAAACAACAGGGTCAAGGGGAATTTCATAAATGAAGTCCTCGCAAACCATATTTCAAGGAAGTCTATTTTTTTATTTCTTGGTATGATTTTTTGCCACAAGTAAGCATCATTCTACTTTTAAAATCATGCTTCCAATACTTGCCACTTCATGGTTTCCTGGGCAAAGATTAACTAATATTATCTCAATTGTGACAAGGTTTCTATTTGTGGCTGCAAACAGATGGACCCAGTTCTGTGTGTGCTTCCACTGCATCCATTCTGCTCTGAAATTCTTTTAATTGTGGGGGGGAAAAAAAAATTCCAAGCAGGGCTTGTCCAAGGCTCTGTATTTCCATCTTGCCTCAGTTACACCCAATAAGTAATCTCTATTATGTATTATCAGACATGTCACTGGAAATTTAAGAAATCATGTTTCTTTCCATTCTTTTATTTTCCTGAGTCTGGATAAAAATATAAAATCTGTTTCTATTAACATCCTATGCCCTAATAAAAAGCATATGGCAAGCACTAAGGTCAGGTTGTTAAATTTGTTCAGAAATGAAGCTGATTTTTAGAATACCAGAGCATGAGTGATAGTATAATACATCCTGTTTTCATAAGATAATTTTTAATGTTTACGATTTCTTTGAAAGTGATTCTAGTTCTAGTGAGAAATATTCACAGAGGACAGGGAGATGAGCATCTTTTCTCTGTCATAAGACAGCTATAAGCATGAGCACACAAAAATAGTGGGTTTGTTTTTCAATTCTCTCAGCTTCTATTAGAGTCCCTTGCTAACTTTGTGACACTGTATCAGTTTTAATATACATTTCATTTGGTTGTCAGTTTACACATACACGTTTTACTTACCCCTCACTGAAATGCCTACTCCATCGGGCACTGACGGTATCAGTCTCCAGGTCATTGTATCCTCAGTGCCTGGCATGTCATGGATGCCCAAGAAATATGTCAGTATTAGTACATTCCATCTGTGGGGACAGGGTGTCTCCTTAGTTCCTCCATCTCTTCTTTACTACTTCTTCTGCATCAGAATAATACCTCTCTAAATGATTAACTACAATGTGAGACACATGGTGAAGAATCCAGACTTAGAACTAGACCCTGCTGCAGATTCTAGTGGGGAATCCTACTGCCCATGGAAGTGGTCAACCTCAGGGAGGTTCAATGCATGGAAGCAAAGGACAGAAACACCTGGAGAAGAAGACATAGATAGCAAAGAGCTCCAGGCAGGCAAAGAGCATAGGAAGTTCTGGAAACTGAGTGGTTCCCAAGATTCTGACTCAGACACAGGAGCAAGGTAAAGATCTAGTTATTAAAATTATGGAGCATGGCAGGGCTCAGGAGTAAAGAAACCCAGTATTATAATTGGTTGGCAAACTCAGAGCCTGACTGGGCATGATGGAGAGAATGCTGATCTCAAGAGCATGTATCCACAACTCTTTATATCCCTTATTTGTAGGGTCATGGCAGAACTTGAGCCTGGAGTGAGCCTTGGCTTGAGTGTGGAAGTCAAGTGGTCCCATCAGCAAAGTGTAAATCATGGTAGCTTATTACAACACAAGACACCTATTAAAAATCCCCAACAGCCAGCTCTACTCAAGTATCAGAACACATGAGGGTGTGTGTGCATGCCTACACACACATGCACACGCATACACACATTTTCCTCCAGAACACTAAATTGACTTTCTCACATCAGTTTGACCATAATATTCTGGAAGAAACAGTTCTCCTGTGATCAGTCCCACTTGACAGGAAGGATGGTGAAGCCATGTAAAAGCCCACATGACAGTAGCTATGTGGATACAAGAACTTAGGTCCCCTGAGTATCTGGCTCAATTTTCTTTTCAAAAGATGCTGCTATTTTCCTTTAGTAATATGGACAAGGAATCAATGTTTTTTGAGATTACATCGTATTCAGTGGTACCCTAAAAAGCCACCAAATTGTTTCTATGTAATCAAATTTGTCAGTGCAGTCACTACTAACAGTCACTCGTGACCAGCTGCCAACTGCCCCCAAACTGAGCTCTGAAACCTATGGAGATGTTTATGGCTCCAGGAGCTCAAAAAGTAGAACTGTAAAAAAAATTCCTGCTGATTATGCAGCAGGGTCTCTGGAAAATAATTAGCTCTAATAGCCCTG
The DNA here is from genome assembly GCF_011800145.1 of Mirounga leonina. NCBI lineage: Eukaryota > Metazoa > Chordata > Mammalia > Carnivora > Phocidae > Mirounga > Mirounga leonina. Next base: position 37,767,596 of record NW_023270415.1, on the reverse strand, counting down.
TCCACTATATTCTCCAGTTAAAAAGCAAACTCTCTGACAAATATAATGTATAAGTACCAGGAAGCAGTGACACACATGTGCCCACAGACTCAAGATGGCAGAACACCACTGCTTTCCAGGGATTTGATTTCACAGTTCCTTGATTCACCAGAAATCTTTGACAAAAATCTTTTTCCTGTTTCAATATCAACTTGTGTGTATGGGGGCGGGGGAGGGAATGAGAGGAGGAGAGGTGGCTATTTACCCTCCTTTCTCAATGAATTTTTTTGTTTAAAGAATAGACCCTTACCTTAGCAGCTGAAGAGGCGTAAGCATTAGTCCCAAATACTGCTCCATCAGGATTTCCAGCTTCAAGCAGTGATATACTCTTTATATTAATAACTTTACACTTTAAAAAGAAATTTCCTGGACACAATTTCACTTACCCTTCACAGTAACCCTGTAAGAGAGGTACCATCCCCATTTCAAACATGAGGTTGGTCACGTACCAGCCACTCTTCAAAGCCCTGGGGTTACAAAGAGGAGTAAGACGGAAAAGCCCTTAAGAAGTTCACATCGTAATGTAGAAAAATAAGATGACAAATGCAAATAAGTAATGGGATGCACTCTGGTAGTTATAAGTACTACAAGGAGAATAACTGGGGGCAGAGTGCATAGGAAGGGCTGTTGGAGGTGGTGACAACTGAAGTGAGATTTAAATGACAAGAGGAGGCAACCATACAAAGATCAGGTAAGGTGCATTCTGAAAAGAAACAGCATATTTCAAAGGCCTGAGGCAGGAATGATCCTGACAGCTCTGAGCATTAGACTGGAGGCCAGTGTGGCTGGGAGGTAGTGAATGAGGAGGCAAGGAGAGAGGAAAGTAGGATGAGCAATTAAATCAAAGAGGTAGGGAGGGGCCAAAGCAAGTGGGGTCTTGCAGCCCTGGCCAAGAGTTAGATCTAGTCTAGTTGCAATAAGAAGCCTTTAGAACATTTTAAGCAGATGGGTGACATGAAAATAATCAAGCACAGTGTTTAAGAGTTCATGTAGCAGAGCTGGGCTGCCCACAGTCACATCTGCTTCTGTCAATTATTAGCAATAAATCCTTGGACAAGTTTCTTATCTTCCCTGTACCTCAATTTCCTTATCTGTAAAATGGAGACTGATATAATACCCATCTCAAAGGGTGTAAAGTAACAAATACAGGGGTGCTTGGGTGGCTCAGTCAGTTGAATGTCCGGCTCTTGATTTCAGTTCAGGTCATGATCTCAGGGTTGTAGAATTGAGCCCTGCAACAGTCTCCACACTCAGCATGGAGTCTGTTTGGGATTCACTCTCTCCCTCTCCCTCTGCCCCTCCCCTGCTCACTTGCTCACTCATTCATTCTAAATAAATAAAAAATAATAAAATATTTAAGGGAACAAAGACATGTAAGCAACTCAGAACAGGACCTAGCAAATAGTAAGTTCTCAATAAATGTTAGCTATCATTATTAGAGAAATCATTCTCACTGCTCTTGGGAAGAGGGACTGTAATAGGCAAGTGTGAAAGCAGAGAAGCCAGTTGGGAGACTTTTGTGACAGTCTGGGGTGACACATGACAGAGGATTAGATATGGTTGTAGCAGTAGAGAAGTGTTGGATTCTGGATCTATTTTGAATGCTTTGCCAACAGGACTTATCACAGAGTAAAAGCGGTGTGAGAGAGAGTCCATGTTGTTTTTGTTTTTTCTGAGAATGTGAACGGTAGTGCTCTAAAGTCTGGGAGTAGAGCAAGACCAGGAAACCAATGGTTATTAGATAACCAAATGAAAATAAACACACAGTCTAAAGCCCAGGGGAGAAGTATAAATGTGGATTTTTCAGCTGTGGGATTAGTTGGAAACTTAAAAAAAAAGAATGTCAACAGCAGAAAGAAGAGGGCCAAAGCCCAAGTGCTGAGACTCTCCAGCATTTAGAGGCAGGATCAAGAGGGAGGAGGAATTAGAAAGGGAGACTGAGAAGGAGGGGCAAGCAAGATAGAAAGAAGTCCAGAAGCATGTCACAGAAGCCTAGATAAAATATCATTTCAAAAGACCAGAGAATATCTATGTCAATTACATCTGAGAGATCAGGGAAATAAAGGCAGAGATGTGACTTTGACACTGGCTAAGTATAGATAATTGGTGACCTCAACCCTGCAAAAAATATCAGTCTCAATGAAATCGGAGAAATGGTGGAACAGATTTAAGAGTAAGGGAAGTAGAGGAATAAGAGAGTTGACTGACTAAGACAGATTTTGGGAAGTGGTAATTATTGGCATTGGTCTAGAATGTGATAGCTGAAGGTGAGTGTTGTTGGAGCTGAGAAGATCCAGCTGAAAGACCAGTAACTAAGACTTAGGAAGAGGAAATGGCCTAAGGAAGTTAGCTTGGCAATGTAGCATTGGCAGCATTCAGAAGGAATCCCATGTTTTCACATGCTGGTGCTGCAACCCAAATTATTACCAAGAATAGAGCGGGCATGTTATCAGATGAAATGCTGAGAGTATAACCTATTTTGATTATGTTTCAACTATGTAATACAACGTGGATGCTAGTTAAAAAGCATCCGTTTATCATGAGAAAATGGAAAGAAGTATTTCAAAGAAAGAAAAAGCTAAATATACAAAGATGTACTTTGCCTCATTGCCTGTAATCAAGAAAATAGAATTGAAATGCAAGGGAAAATCATTCAGCATTGTGGCAACTAGAAGGGACCTTCAAAGAGCAGCTGATGCACCCACAAAAACTAAAAAGTCATCCTCCACTTGTCCAAATTAAAAACACACATGCTGTGCTTAAAGAGTTACAGGACAGAAAACATCTTATAAAAAAGAACAAAGACAGTGTTCAAACTTTTTTTTTTTTTTTTGGTTGTTCATTACTGCAGCATAACCTTACCCCCACTGAATGCCCCACATCTTTTTTTTTTTAATTTTTTATTTTTATGTTAATCCCCATACATACATTACATCATTAGATTTAGATGTAGTGTTCCATGATTTACTGTTTGTGCATAACACCCAGTGCTCCATGCAGAATGTGCCCTCCTCAATACCCATCACCAGGCTAACCCAATCTCCCACCCCCCTCCCCTCTAGAACCCTCAGTTTGTTTTTCAGAGTCCACTGTCTCTCATGGTTCATCTCCCCCTCCAATTTCCCCCCCTTCATTCTTCCCCTCTTGCTACCTTTTTTTTTTCTCTTAACATATATTTCATTATTTGTTTCAGAGGTACAGATCTGGGACTCAACAGCCTTGCACAATTCACAGCACTTACCAGAGCACATACCCTCCCCAGTGTCTATTACCCAGCCACCCCATCCCTCCCACCCCACCCCCCACTCCAGCAACCCTCAGTTTGTTTCCTGAGATTAAGAATTCCTCATATCAGTGAGGTCATATGATACATGTCTTTCTCTGTTTGATTTATTGTGCTCAGCATAATACCCTCCAGTTCCCTCTGCAACGTTGCAAATGGCAAGATCTCACTCCTTTTGATGGCTGCATAATATTCCATTGTATATATATACCACTTCTTTATCCATTCATCTGTCAATGGACATCTTGGCTCTTTCCACAGTTTGGCTATTGTGGACATTGCTGCTATACACATTGGGGTACACGTACCCTTTCGGATCCCTACTTTTGTACCTTTGGGGTAAATACCCAGTAGTGCAATTGCTGGATCATATGGTGGCTCTATTTTCAACTTTTTGAGGAACCTCCATACTGTTTTACAGAGTGGCTGCACTGGCTTGCATTCCCACCAACAGTGTAGGAGGGTTCCCATTTCTCCGCATCCCCACCAACATCTGTCATTTCCTGACTTGTTAATTTTAGCCATTCTGACTGGTGTGAGGTGGTATCTCACTGAGGTTTTGATTTGGATTTCCCTGATGCAAAGTGATGTTGAGCACTTTTTCATGTGTCTGTTGGCCATGTGGATGTCTTCTTTGGAAAAAATGTCTGTTCATGTCTCCTGCCCATTTCTTGATTGGATTATTTGTTCTTTGGGTGTTGAGTTTGATGAGTTCTTTATAGATATTGGATACTAGCCCTTTATCTGATATGTCATTTGCAAATATCTTCTCCCATTCTGTCGGTTGTCTTTTGGTTTTGCTGACTGTTTCTTTTGCTGTGCAAAAGCTTTTTATCTTGATGAAGTCCCAATAGTTCATTTTTGCCCTTGCTTCCCTTGCCTTTGGCAATGTTTCTAGGAAGAAGTTGCTGCTCCTGAGGTCAAAGAGGTTGCTGCCTGTGTTCTTCTCTAGGATTTTGATGGACTCCTGTCTCACATTGAGGTCTTTCAACCATTTTGAGTCTATTTTTGTGTGTGGTGTAAGGAAATGGTCCAGTTTCATTCTTCTGCCTGTGGCTGTCCAATTTTCCCAACACCATTTGTTGAAGAGACTTTTTTCCATTGGACATTCTTTCCTGCTTTGTCAAAGATTAGTTGACCATAGAGTTGAGGGTCCATTTCTGGGCTCTCTATTCTGTTCCATTGATCGATGTGTCTGTTTTTGTGCCAGTACCATACTGTCTTGATAATGACAGCTTTGTAATAGAGCTGGAAGTCCGGAATTGTGATGCCACCAGCTTTGCTTTTCTTTTTCAACATTCCTCTGGCTATGCGGGGTCTTTTCTAGTTCCACACAAATTTTAGGATTATTTGTTCCATTTCTTTGAAAAAAGTGGATGGTATTTTGATGGGGATTGCATTGAACATGTAGATTGCTCTAGGTAGCATTGACATTTTCACAATATTTGTTCTTCCAATCCATGAGCGTGGCACGTTTTTCCATTTCTTTGTGTCTTCCTCAATTTCTTTTATGAGTATTTTATAGTTTTCTGAGTACAGATCCCTTGCCTCTTTGGTTAGATTTATTCCTAGGTATCTTATGGTTTTGGATGCAATTATAAATGGGATCGACTCCTTAATTTCTCTTTCTTCTCTCTTGTTGTTGGTGTATAGGAATGCCACTGATTTCTGTGCATTGATTTTATATCCTGCCACTTTACTGAATTCCTGTATGAGTTCTAGCAGATTTGGGGTGGAGTCTTTGGGGTTTTCCACATAAAGTATCATATCATCTGCAAAGAGTAAGAGTTTGACTTCTTCTTTGCCGATTTGGATGCCTTTGATTTCTTTTTGTTGTCTGATTGCTGTGGCTAGGACTTCCAATACTATGTTGAATAGCAGTGGTGATAGTGGACATCCCTGCCACGTTCCTGACCTTAGGGGGAAAGCTCTCAGTTTTTCCCCATTGAGAATGATATTCGCTGTAGGTTTTTCATAGATGGCTTTTATGGTATTGAGGTATGTACCCTCTATCCCTATATTCTGAAGAGTTTTGATCAAGAAAAGATGCTGTACTTTGTCAAATGCTTTTTCTGCATCTATTGAGAGGATCATATGATTCTTGTTCTTTCTTTTGCTAATGTATTGTATCATGTTGATTGATTTGCGGATGTTGAACCAAACTTGCAGCCCAGGGATAAATCCCACTTGGTCGTGGTGAATAATCCTTTTAATGTACTGTTGGATCCTATTGGCTAGTATTTTGGTGAGAATTTTTGCATCCATGATCATCAGGGATATTGGTCTGTCATTCTCCTGTTTGATGGGGTCTTTGTCTGGTTTTGGGATCAAGGTAATGCTGGCCTCATAAAACGAGTTTGGAAGTTTTCCTTCCATTTCTATTTTTTGGAACAGTTTCAGAAGAATAGGTATTAATTCTTCTTGAAATGTTTGGTAGAATTCCCCTGGGAAGCCATCTGGCCCTGGGCTTTTGTTTGTTGGGAGATTTTTGATGACTGCTTCAATTTCCTTAGTGGTTATAGGTCTGTTCAGGTTTTCTATTTCTTCCTGGTTCAGTTTTGGTAGTTGATACATCTCTAGGAATGCATCCATTTCTTCCAGGTTATCTAATTTGCTGGCATAGAGTTGCTCATAATATGTTCTTATAATTGTTTGTATTTCTTTGGTGTTGGTTGTGATCTCTCCTCTTTCATTCATGATTTTATTTATTTGGGTCATTTCTCTTTTCTTTTTTTTTTTTTTAAAGATTTTATTTATTTGACAGAGAGAGGCAGGCAGAGAGGGAAAACAAGCAGGGGGAGTGGGAGAGGGAGAAGCAGGCTTCCCGCAGAGAGCCCGATGCAGGGCTCGATCCCAGGACCCCAGGACCATGACCTGAGCCAAAGGCAGATGCTTAATGACCCGGTCATTTCTCTTTTCTTTTCGATAAGTCTGGCCAGGGGTTTATCAATCTTGTTAGTTCTTTCAAAGAACCAGCTCCTAGTTTCATTGGTCTGTTCTACTGTTCTTTTAGTTTCTATTTCATTGATTTCTGCTCTGAACTTTATTATTTCTCTTTTCCTGCTGGGTTTAGGCTTTATTTGCTGTTCTTTCTCCAGCTCCTTTAGGTGTAGGGTTAGGTTATGTACTTGAGACCTTTCTTGTTTCTTGAGAAAGGCTTGTATTGCTGTATACTTTCCTCTTAGGACTGCCTTTGCTGCATCCCAAAGATTTTGAACAGTTGTGTTTTCATTTTCATTGGTTTCCATGTATTTTTTTAATTCTTCTTTAATTTCCTGGTTGACCCATTCATTCTTTAGTAGGATGCTCTTTAGCCTCCATGTATTTGAGTTCTTTCTGACCTTCCTCTTGTGATTGAGTTCTAGTCTCAAAGCATTGTGGTCTGAAAATAGGCAGGGAATGATCCCAATCTTTTGGTACCAGTTGAGACCTGATTTATGACCTAGGATGTATGTGATCGTTTCTGGAGAATGTTCAATGGGCAATAGAGAAGAATGTGTATTCCGTTGCTTTGGGATGGAATGTTCTGAATATGTCTGTGAAGTCCATTTGGCCAAGTGTGTCATTTAAAGTCTTTATTTCCTTGTTGATCTTTTGCTTAGATGATCTGTCCATTTCAGTGAGGGGTGTATTAAAGTCCCCCACTATTATTGTATTGTTGTCGATGTGTTTCTTTGCTTTTGTTATTAATTGGCTTATATACTTGGCTGCTCCCATGTTAGGGGCATAGATATTTACAATTGTTAGATCTTCTTGTTGGATAGACCCTTTAAGTAGGATAAAGTGCCCTTCCTCATCTCTTAT
>NW_023270415.1:37652648-37760460 GCF_011800145.1 Mirounga leonina | reverse complement strand
GATTGCCACCCAGCTTTCTTTTGGTGTCCATTAGCATGGTAAATGGTTTTCCACCCTCTCACTTTCAATCTGGGGGTGTCTTTGGTTCTAAAATGAGTCTCTTGCAGATGGCATATCGATGGGTCTTGTTTTTTAATCCAATCTGATAGCCTGTGTCTTTTGATTGGGGCATTTAGCCCATTTACATTTAGGGTAATTATTGAAAGATAGGAATTTAGTGCCATTGTATTGCCTGTAAGGTGACTGTTACTGTATATTGTCTGTGTTCCTTTCTGGTCTATGTTGCTTTTAGGGTCTCTCTTTGCTTAGAGGACCCCTTTCAACATTTCTTGTAGGGCTGGTTTTGTGTTTGCAAAGTCCTTTAGTTTTTGTTTGTCCTGGAAGCTTTTTATCTCTCCTTCAATTTTCAATGACAGCCTAGCTGGATATAGGATTCTTGGCTGCATATTTTTTTCATTTAATGCTCTGAATATATCCTGCCAGTCCTTTCTGGTCTGCCAGGTCTCTGTGGATAGGTCTGTTGCCAATCTAATGTTTCTACCCTTGTAGGTTACATATCTCTTCTCCCGAGCTGCTTTCAGGATTTTCTCTTTGTCTCTGAGACTCGTAAGTTTTACTATTACATGTGGGGGTGTTGACCTATTTTTATTGATTTTGAGAGGGGTTCTCTGTGCTTCCTGGATTTTCATGCCTGTTTCCTTCCCCAAATTACAGAAGTTCTCTGCTATAATTTGCTCCATTATACCTTCTGCCCCTCTCCCCCTTTCTTCTTCTTCTGGGATCCCAATTATTCTAATGTTGTTTCGTCTTACGGTATTGCTTATCTCTCGAATTCTGCCCTCGTGATCCAGTAGTTGTTTATCTCTCTTTTTCTCAGCTTCTTTATTTTCCACAATTTTGTCTTCTATATCACTGATTCTCTCTTCTTCCTCATTTATCCTGCAGTTAGCGCCCCCATTTTTTATTGCACCTCATTAATAGCCTTTTTGATTTCAACTTGGTTTGATTTTAGTTCTTTTACTTCTCCAGAAAGGGTTTCTCTAATAACTTCCATGCTTTTTTCAAGCCCAGCTAGTATCTTTAAAGTGATGATTCTGAACTCTAGATCTGACATCGTACTAATGTCCGTATTGAGTAGGTCCCTGGCAGTCGGTACTACCTCTTGTTCTTTTTGTTGAGGTGATTTTTTCCATCTTGTCATTTTGTGCAGAGGAAAATAGATTAATGAGAACAAAATGCTAGCAAGGTAACAATGTACCCAGAAAATATACTCTAAACAAATCAGAGAAGACCTGAAGCAGTGGGAAAAGAAAGGGAAATAGAGAAAAAAGAAAAAAAAAAAAAAGATAAAGATAAAAACAAACAAAACAAAACAAAAAATAGAATGTGACCAAATATGATCAGGCTGGTATATAGTTCAGTGCCACACACTAGATTTTGGGTGTATTTTGGTCTGGTCGAAGAAAGTGCCTCCCAAAATTTTAAAGAAAGAAAAACTTATATATGTACAAAAATAAGGGTTGATATGATGAAGGGATGGAATATGACTGTAAAGATTGAAATTATAAAAAATTTTATACAAGGAATTGATAAGAAGTTGTTTGAAAAAAGAAAGAAGAGGATTAAAAAAAAAAGGGAGAGAATGTGATCAGCCAGAGGAGTAGAAAAAAACCATACAGTAGAGATTTAGGGTATATTTTGATCTGTTAGAAGAAACTATCTCAAAATTTTAAAGAGAGAACAACTTATATATATATGCCAAAAATACGGGTAGCTACTATGAAGGGATAAAATATGACTCTAAAAATGAAAAATAAAAATGCTTTTTTAAAAAAGGGATTGATAAGAAGTTGGTTGAAAAAGGGAAAAAGAAAAATTCCAAAAAAAAAAAAAGACAGTTAAAAAAATTAACCTTGAAAGACTAAAGAATCATGGTAAAAAAGCCATGAATTCTATGTGCAGTATTCCCCTAGCGCTGGAGTTCTGCCGTTCTCGTTGATCGGTAAACTTGGTCTTGGCTGGCTGTTCTCGCTGATCTTCTGGGGGAGGGACCTGTTGCCATGGTTCCCAAATGTCTTTGCCAGAGGCGGAATTGCCCCACCCTTGCCCGGTCCGGGCTAAGTAATCTGCTTGGGTTTGCTCTCCAGAGCTTTTGTTCCCTGCAAGCTTTCTGTACAGCTTTGGAGACGGAGAGTGAATATGGCGGCCTCCCAATCTCCGCTGCAGAGGAGCTGAGAACTCGGGCCCCGCTCCTCAGTGCGCCCCCAGAGAAAAGCCGTCAGTCACTCCCATCTCCCTGGTCTCCAGCCGCACTCTGTGCTCACCCAGCCCGCGACCGTGCATTTCCACCTCTGGCACCTGACCCCGTGTGGAGTCTCCAAACCCAGCAGATCCCCGCGGTGCGCTCCCACGCCGTTCCTCCCGGGGGAGGAAGGTGAGTCTCCCCACATCTGCTGCTTGCCGGGTCCCCGCTGGAGGAGAAGTGGCCCGACTGTGCTGTGGATCATGGTTTATGACAACCCTGAGGTGAGAGCCCATGCCTGGGCTCCGTCTCTGTAGCCAGCTTCCCTGCTCTGATACCTGGGAGCTCTGCCATACTCAGGCACCCCCGGTCTGTGACCCCGAGGGTCCTGAGACCACACTGTCCTGCGAGGTTTTCATCCCCCGCTTAGCCACCAGAGTAACATCTCTCAGCGGAGCTGACTTCTAAAAGTTCCGATTTTGTGGTCCACGGCTCTATCACTTGTCAGAAGCGGCCTACGGAGGCCCCTCCCCCATCATCTATCCTCCCAAATATTGCCTCGGATTCACTTCTCCACACGTCCTACCTTCCAGAAAGTGGTCGCTTTTCTGTTCAGAGAGTTGTTGCTATTCCTTTCTTCGATCTCCTGTTGGGTTTGTAGGTGTTCAGAATGGTTTGATCCCTATCCAGCTGAATTCCTGAGAGGAGACGAAATCCAGGTCTCCTACTCCTCCGCCATCTTGCTCCGCCCCCCCAAACTTTTTTTAGTTTGAAATAGGAAGCAAAATTTTCCAGAAAGTTTAATTTGGGTACTAGTGGCATTCTTTTACTAATTAGTTGTGGCATAATTATAATCAAAGTAAGCTTATGTTTCACTTTCAGAAAAAGGTAATTATCTTGTCCTCAGTTTCTAAAAAACATTTACTGTGATATCCTTGTAATTGATTTTAAATTGACTTTATTTTCAGCTCTATCTTTAAATAGATACTTAGTAAAATAGGTAGTCTCAAAATTTTCTTGCAAAAAAAGAAAATCACAAAAGATAGGACTGTGAGGCCTATGATAGAAATTGTTTTTTGCAGTTCTAGTAATTTGCTTAGAAGTGATTTCCAAGAATATCCCCAAAGATATCTAGCTTTCATTTTAGTTCAAGAAAATTTCCCTTAAAAGTTGTCCCTCTTGGAATTAAAACATCAAAAATTGTAAGTATGTCTGAGTGCTGAGGGAGGGGAAGGTTTGCAGCCCTTCATGATGCATGACCAACTGAAGACTTAGACAGAAACTTATGGCTTGACATTGCAGCGGCTCCGTAGAAACTTCCAAGTGCCAAGGAAATGGAACAGAAAACCAGCGCTGACCAAATGGAAGCTGGTTTTTCATCTGTTTCTAGCATTCCTCCAGAATGCTTTCCTTTTCCAACTCCATGATAACTGCTGGCAGAATATCATCATCTTGCTACCAGATTGCAAGCTCTTTGAGAACAAGATGTTTTCCTATATCACCCATAGAAATGCAGTGCTTGAGAAAACTGAATATTCTATAAATATTTTTTAAATAAAGGAGGTCTGAATAAATTCCTAAAGTTCTGACGTATAATGTGCATGCCTTCTCTGCTTCCTGTTAAGAGTTTCTAATCTTTATAAAATAAATATGAAATTAATAAATTTAAAAGATTATCTGATCTGTATAGGCTTACCTAAAGACTTATAGAAGCACTTTGACTCTAATTTGTTAAGGTTTTAAAGTCTTAAAATTAAAGAAAAATATAGTATTTTTATAAATGAATCAACATCGAGCTTGTTGCTCCAAAAAGGATTTTTTTTTTTTAAAGATTTTATTTATTTTTTTGACAGAGAGAGACATAGCGAGAGCAGGAACACAAGCAGGGGGAGTGGGAGAGGGAGAAGCAGGCTTCCCGCAGAGCAGGGAGCCCGATGTGGGACTCGATCCCAGGACCCTGGGATCATGACCTGAGCCGAAGGCAGACGCTTAACGACTGAGCCACCCAGGCACCCGCTCCAAAAAGGATATTGTTGGTGGAGACTGTTGGCTGTCTACCAAGATCTGCCCTCCCCAGTATACTTATATTTCTCAATCTCCACTGCAGTTGAGTGTAACCACGCAACTAAGCTCTCCCTAAAGGAATAAGAGGGGAAGTCGTGTGCAACTTTCAGACCTGGCCCACAAAAATTCTCCCAGAAGGCTGCCTCCATGCTCTTTCCTGCACTGCACTCCAGCTGTCAGGGAGAGCGGCATCCAGAGCACCACACGCTAAAGATGGCACCACCGCATTCACCTTGGGTCCCTGAATGCTTGTGTGGAGCAGAGTCTCCTCAGCTGGCATGGAACATCCACTTTCAACTGTTATATAAGGGAAAAGGAAATACTCTTGTGTTTAAGCCACTACGTATTGAGTCAATTTATAACAGCACCTTAGCCTATCCTAATTAATGTAAGTAGCACTTATCGAGTGCTAGGTAGTGTGTTACTCTCTGCTAGGTAGTGTGTTAGGGAGGGATTCCCATGAACTTTCTAAGACACTATTAAATAGAATATTTTTAATCTAGTATTTATTGAGCCCTAATGGATCGGGTCCTGCTAAGCATTTTATGTTTATGACTTCATTTATCTTCACAATAGCCTTATGAAATAGGAATTAGTTTTCCCATTTTACAGATGAAGAAACTGAGGCTTGGACAAGTTAAAGAAAATTGGCCCGAGGCCACAGCTAATAAGTATTAGAGAAGGAACCAAACATAAGTTACACAAAGTCCACTGTACTAACCTCTAGGCAATGCTGCCTTAGCCAGGTATTATAGCTATACTATACAAGAGATATACCCAAATGCAATAGATACTTCAAGAACAATGTCAAAGAAAGTAAATTGTGCAAAAGACTCTGATTAGTGTGACTTCCAATAGGTACGTTTCACCATGACTAAAATGATGATGTTCTGTCGTTTTAGCCCCAACGGTATACTTGCGTACTCATTTGAATGCTCTGAAGCCTACAATGTGCACATCAGGGTAATGGATGAAGGAGTTGGGGCTACAAGAAGGTCAATAGTACAGAACCTGACCTAGAGGGGAAACAACACACAATAGGTACCTATAGGAAGCAAGGAACAGTTTTTTTGAAAGATTTCCAGTGGTAAGTTACTTAGAGACTAAATAACCTGTAACAGAAATCAGGATTAGGCTTTTTCAAAATTGACCTCTATTATGGAAGGTATTTTCATAAGTAGTAATTCTCTCAGTAAATATTGCATTTTTGACACTCTTTAGAGAATGATATAAATCACTGGACATAAGAGCTCTGAATGGGGCACTAACTGGTCTGCATTTGAGAATCCTTGTATAATGCTCTTAGAATGTAAGTTATTAAGGTAGGTATTTGAATTTGCTGGACTTGGTAAAATCAAGGCCCTCCTCAGTGGATACATCTGTACATGGATACACTGAGATGATGTAGGCTTGTAAGCCCCTTGCAGGCCCAGATCATTTGAGGACTGCACTGAGGTTAAGGACGGCCAGGCAGGCCTAGGCCAGGAGGAGAAAATGTTCTCTTCCCCTTATCTCATGTTGCAAGTTCTAAATGCCTGGATCAGCAGGAAGTGGCTCTTGCCTCGCTTAAAGTGTGTCTTTCTAATCAGAAGTGTTCTTTCTAAAGACAAAGAACATGTTGTCTCCAAAGGAAGGATGGCTAAGAGAATTCTTTATTCTGCAAGCATAAACAGGATGTATTTTGTTCTTATTGAATTTTGTGTATATTTCACTTCACGGATGTTGGCTTGATACTTTAAGTACACATTGTTATGTTTATCTGATCACTGCGAGTATATAGCTATGTGAGTAATAAACGGCAGTATGCAGTTGCAAGTGCTGCCTTTGCTCTGCATCCCCTGTGTCCTGGTTTTTTCGTAGACCCTTACCCAGGGACCCCAACGCACTAGACGTTGACAGATACACCTATAACTAATTCCTTTAAATCACTCTCCAGTTACAACTTAGACTGAAACTTGTCTATTTTTAATTAAGGCAGGTGCTCATTTGCTATAAATTTTATTACCATCATTGAAGCAAATAATATAAGTGGCTTTCAAATAACAGAGTGCCTTTGAAATTTGAATTCTCATACCTGGATTTATATTTGCTTGGCTTGAGATTCTGCCTTTTGTAGCATCAGCTTTTGGCTCAGACTTGCCCTTTGAGTATGGTCTTTGGCTGAGTCTCCTGCCCTCTAAAGAAACAGGGCTACATGGCTAATTTTCCTAGGAAGAATTTTTGGCCAGCCATGCATCATCTGTGTGGACACTGTAAATTAGACTATCATCCTGCTACAGCCTCCTTTGCCTTTTCCTGAACTTTTACATTTTTTACAGCCCTACATGATCCCCACTAAGCCATATAGAAATGCAGGAAGTAGAAGATTTTACCTTTGTCTCTTGAGGGCATCCCAGCTGAGTGCCCTCAACCACAAGCTTCTCCCTTCCTACTTTCTGTGGAATTGTTCAGAGTTGTTAGATTCCAGAACATCATTCACTGGACCACAGTTTTTAATGGGCAGTTTTTTTATGCCTTAACAGATATGTAGCTACTCTCCACTTTGTCTCTTACATATCTGATTTTATTTCCATGTGGTAAGTTGATCTAGGTGAGATCTGCCTTCTTGTACGAAGCCCAGTGTGTCAGGTCAGTCCTTAGGGAAGCAGATGCAAAGACAGAATTTAAATTGCAAGAGATATATTGAGGGTAATGCCTATGAAAGATAAAGAGAAAAAAAGGCAGTGTTTCAGACCAGCAATATAGGCCTGACACCTGTGAAGAGAGAAGGGAAAAGAAGGATGAGTAGGTAGGAGAAGGCTCATACTGTGGTACAGCTCTAAAGAGCCTCAGACAGCACAAGGGGACACCAGCGTAAAGACTGCCTGTGGAAGCATCCTGCACTGGGCAGAAATAGGCCCAGCTACCCCACCAAGCATGCTCATCGGCCAGGAGCACTCAAGGAGAACATGTACTCAGCTCAAACATAGCAGATCATAAGCCCTAGGGCCGGGGACTGGTCGGCAGCCTGTATATCTCAAGGCAGGTTCTCTCTTAAAAAAAAAAAAAAAAATGAATTGGGGGGTATGCCTCCTGGATGGCCTCATCATGGTTCAAATTAGGGCTTGAGTTTAAATGATTTCTTTGGGAGAGGATCCCAGGAAATATCAGTAGGGGAGTGGGAAGGTGAAATCAGGGAACAGAGCCCACCAAGAGAGTGAGCATTTCTATATTAGTTTTCTATTGCTGTCATGACAAATTACCACAAACTTAGCAGCTTTCATCAGCACGAATTTAGTATCTCCCAGTTTCCATAGGTCTGAAGTCCTGGCACAACAGGGCTGAGATGATTCCCTGCTGAGGGTCACATAGGACTGAAACAGGTGCTAGCAGTTGTGGACTTTTATCTAGAGGCTCTGGGGCTGTTGGCAGAATCCAGTTTCACGTGGTTGCAGGTCCCATTTTACTGGCTGTCAGCTGGGGGCCATCCTTAGCTTCTGAGGCCTTTTTCTGGTCCTTTAGTCTCAGAGCCAGCAATGATCCATCAATTGCTTCACAAGTTTCAAATCTCTCTGACTTCTGCTCTCTCTCTTCTGCCTCCAATGAAGAAAATTCTCTGCTTTTAGGGCACATGTGATTCAATTGGACCCACCTGGATAATCTAGGATAATCTCCATATGATTTATAACCTTAATTGCATCTGCAAAGTCTCTGCCAATAGAATTTCACAGGTGCCAGGGATCAGGGTATGGACATCTTGGGGACCATCCTTCTGCCTACTACAATTATTAAGCAGTTTACCACTGTAGGCAACTGAGTCTCAACTCTGCTGGAGAACTCTGGAAGAAAGTATTGACGATAGCCCAGACTTGCCCCACCTGAACAGTCAAAAAGCTTCTTCTTTTTTAGAAACTTTTTTTTTTTAAGATTTTATTTATTTATTTGAGACAGAGAATGAGAGAGAGAGAGCACATGAGAGGGGGGAGGGTCAGAGGGAGAAGCAGACTCCCTGCCAAGCAGGGAGCCCGATGCAGGACTCGATCCAGGGACTCCAGGATCATGACCTGAGCCGAAGGCAGTCGCTTAACCAACTGAGCCACCCAGGCGTCCCAGTCAAAAAGCTTCTAACACATACAGAGTGCCTTTGTTTTTTGCTTGTAATGTTCCTTTGAGTTGGACCCAAATTCAAATTAAGTGTTGTGATGTCATCCCTCATCACCCTAACTCTTCACTCTGGACCTGGCAGATGCTCTGGGTCTGCATACCCTGGTTCCATGCCAAGTCAGAGTGGCTGTTCTCTACTTCACAGGGAAAGAAATATGCCCTGAGCCTTGTAGACAGAAGATTCTTTATGTAGATAGTGGAAGTTCTTATTGATCCAACAGAAAGATTATCTTTTTGAGTTTATAAGTACCAAGATCTCATCATCAGGTTTAGGAAATGAAAACACTTTTTAATACTAACTTACAACCTAATGGGGAAGGAAATGCTGCTGCAGCACCTTTATTATTCAACAGAAAATAAGTATGAGATCACACTTTTTCTGTGCCCCTACTCTCAGGCATTGGAATAGTTATGGAGGACCGACTGTGTAAGTGCCACTTCCTGGATGTTTAAGATGCATGTGCTTTGATCTTCTCATTTATAGGCCCATCTAATTTCCCACATCCAGCTTCTGTAAACACTCCCAGAAATTTAGGTTCTCAGAATGTGGATTAAAATGCCATGTTCTGTGTAGCAAGACACCTTTTGCTAAGTTTTGTGTCAGCTATTTTTGAGTGGTGCATAATAGAGATAGCCCCCAAGCTATAGGTTTTTGGAAAATTGAGAACCCTGGCATTTAATTATCCTCTAAGGCATGCTTTAGTTTTGCTAAAAATAAATTTAGTGACAATTTTGATTGCATACCGCAATATCTGCAGCTCCAAAAGATCTGATAGACAAGTACAATGCTGTTGTCTAAATTAACATAACATTTTAGAGGAAAAGTAAACATATTTACTGAGTATTCACTTACAGATCATTGTGCCAAATGTTACAGATGATTTTTATAAAATACAACCAAATACCTCCAGGGAGTTTACAATCTAATAGAAAAACTAAGATTATATTAAACATACTAAAGCATTGAAGAGCACACCATAGCATATGATTAAGTGCCAGTCGGAATACTTGCAAACATTCTTGATAAAATTAAAAGCAGGAACTTCAAGATTGTCAATGAGGAAGAATCTCCTTATGGGAACCGTATGTCCCTAGCTTTACCTTCTTTTTTAGGACTTATTGCTAATGGCCTACTAGAAAGGAGAGGGTCCAAGTAGTGGGGTTTAAGCAGTGTATAACCCCAATAAAGATCAAGTTTAAATCAGGAAAATCCCCATTTCCTTCATGACTCATGGCAAATCTGAAATGAGGTGAAAAATTAAACTAGACTGAAGAAAAAAAAAGGACTGGAAGAACAAAAGGGAATGAATGTTAACTGGAACTCTCAGCCATATCTCATATACATATATCTTCAGATTGAGTCTCCACAGGGCAACCTCTCAATCTAGTTGCTAACCAACTACCTTTTCCCTCCCACCTGAACCTCATTTGGACACTTGTTAAGCCCAGATCCCTATGATAGGCAGGAGTTACTTTTCCTGTTTCAAACCCATACTCCTAAATTCTGGTTCCCTGTCTGAGGGTCTTGCCTCCTCCCCCAAGTAATTGACATAATGCCCACCTCACTGAGGATGGACCCTACCACTCTTCCGATGTCACTTCTATTACTATTACTTGTAGTGTTACTGCTGATATTACTACTACTACTACTAAAAGCTACTATTTTTTTTTAAGATTTTATTTATTTATTTGACAGAGAGAGAGCAGGAGAACACAGGTGGGGGAGCAGCAGAGGGAGAGGGGGAAGCAGGCTCCCCGCTGAGCAGGGAGCCCAATGTGGGTCTTGATCCCAGGACCATGGGATCATGACCTGAGCCGAAGGCAGATGCTTAACCCACTGAGCTACCCAGCTGCACATAATAAAAGCTACTATTTATAGAGCACTGATGCTAGGCACAGCATTAAACCCTTTATAAAAATTATTTTATTCTCACTATGACTCTATAGGGATACTATGGTTTAGAGAGGTTAGGTAACTATCCCAAGGCCAGGGAGTATGAGCACTGGAATTTTCAT
Organism: Mirounga leonina; assembly: GCF_011800145.1. NCBI lineage: Eukaryota > Metazoa > Chordata > Mammalia > Carnivora > Phocidae > Mirounga > Mirounga leonina. The sequence goes on along the minus strand of NW_023270415.1, from coordinate 37,749,995 downwards.
CAAGGCCTGTCTGATTCCATATCTAATGATCCTAACCATTACACAATACTATCCCCTTGAGGCCCATCCTATAACTTGAAGACAATTATATCAAACTCTCTCCATTCAAAAAACACAGACATACATAAGATGGTTTGGGTTGGGTGATGATTTATTACAGGGCAAAGACTAGACAATAATTATGCTGTGTAGTTGGTAATTGCTACCTAAATACCATGTTTATCTTCATCCCAGTGATGGGATGATGGGGTGCCACCATTGGTTAAGGTAAATGATGGTCTGTTAATGGGCCGAGACATTTTCAAATAAATATACCTGAGCCAGGTGAGATTCAGACATTTGGGAAGACAAGTCCTTGTCAACCCCTTATTGCTCCTGATTTTCTTGTAAAGAGGTATAATTATTCTCAAGCTCAGCTTCTGACACCAAACTTTGGTTTTCAATGACTCTCATCAAATTCCTCTGATTATAGGTTTGTTACTCTTCTCAGTCCTCCCAGTTGTGCTTGGCTTGCTGCCACACAACCTGCCATTATCACCACCAGGATTTAAATAGTACCTCTTTAGACATACTAAGCATGAAACTCATATTTATAAGTGAAAGATATAATTGGCTTTTACAATGACCACCAGCTTTGTATTCTTCTCACAAATACAGAGACTGTCCCACCAAACTTTTCCAAATAACAGGTTGGGTATCTTGACCCAGTTCAACAAACATTAATTGAGGACTACGGGGCCATTCACTATGCTAGGTGCTGGGGGTAGAAAGATAAATGAGCTTAACCCAGGAGTTGTCTGGTGATAGAGATCATTACACATGACACTGTGTCAGCAGAACAGGCTTAAAGATGAGACAGAGGGTCAGGAGTGCTCTGCCAGCATAAGGAAGTGGCATTTACAGCAGCTTGTAGGTTCAGGGCTTCTTAGCAGAATCTTTGCAGCACACAGTTAAAATAGCAACCACACTTTACCATAGAGCAGTGCATTCATCAATAGCTGGAAAAATGACACCTGTAATCAAAAATGATCATGAAAGAAAAGACAGTCTTCACAGATGCTATAACTTTGTATTTCACACCTACATACTTGGGTGGTGATTCTTCTCTATCAGCTTCATGGGTGTCCCCTTTCAGGCTGACAGTATGTTCTGGCAAAACAGAGGACTCTCAAAGAATAAATTCAGAGAACCCTTACTTCCACTAACCCTCTGCAGCCTTATTTCACAACATGAGACCCACTTAAATGTCTTACAGTACACACTCAGAGATAGAAAATTTAAATGTAAGCCCTCTTGAAAGTACGAGTGGGAAAAAAAAAATCTAAAACGAGGGCCTATCCCATGGTGGGCACTATGCTAAATTCTTTTGTGTAATCATTCATTTAATCCCCGCAGTAGTATGAGCTAAGCAGCAGCATTCTCCCCCTTGACAGTTGAGGAAACTAAAACAGAGGATCAAAGGGGTGGAGAAACTTCAAGTCAGCCTAAGTCAGGATGCAAATCCAAGACTCTTCATCTTCAGAGGAATCAGGTCCAGGTGGCATGAGTAAAAAAGGGGTAAAAATGACTGATGTCCAAAAATTTCCTAAGGATAAAAGGAAGAAGTAGATCTAAGGGGGAACACTGAAGAAAAGAGAAGGATGGGAGAGGAAAGGGGTCAATAAAATTCTATCTTTTGGGGGGATTCTGGTGAGAAAGAACCCTCCCCATATCCTATTAGGGCCTTCCTGACACAAAGATACACACCCAACCCCGATACAGACACCACACAAACTTTGAAGAGGTTTGAAATCCAACTTAATTTCCACCTGAGCAATTCCAAGACCAGTGCACATTAGACTTATACTAGGCAAAGGCCCAACTTTCCCTACTCATTCAGCAGGCACATTTGGGACACTAAATTGCAGGAAGCGATTATCTTTATCATTTCCATCAAAGGAATTATCTTTAAAAGCTGGTCTTATTGTGAACAATTACTGAAGCAGCTGCCAAGCATGGACCTTCTGCCAAATCCTAGTCCACAAAGCAGGTTTCCATGATGTGAGGACAATGGTTCTGGGAACCTATGGTAGTCACTCTATAAGCATATTTATATATTCCTCAAGGCCCCTCATCACCCTGTCCAGGAACTAATAGACTTTTCATACAAAGCAAAAGCTTTCAACATATTCTGGAAACTGAACTCTACAACTGACGTTCTAGTCTATACTCTTCAACTGATTAGCATGTGACCTTTAGAAACACATTCTAAAATTCCACTGTGCATGAAAGGAGAACTATATGATTTCCAAAGTTTCTCCTACTTTAAATGTGAGTCTAAGAGATGTCATTTTAACTAACACATCGGCATATATCCACATAGGGTGCAAGGCACTGTATCATGTGGTGAGGGACACAAAAACAGGTAAACCATGCCCCATGTCCCCACAGAGTCACTTTGTCTTAGAGCTGTTAGGAATACTGAAATTATAAAATTATTACTGTGATTTCAACAGTTCAACCATTACCTCTTTATATGATAATCTTTATAAAAAAAAATAAGATATGGAGTGTGTATATTTGTGGCGTTTACAATCCTATCTACCTCACATTATGGTTGCAGGATTAAACCTAGAAATATGTGAAAAATGCCTAGAACACAGTAAACATTAACTAATAACAATAACTACTATATGTTGAGGCTTTTCTATATGCCAGATATTTGTAGCACATTATCTTGTCCTAAGTTACCTAATGCTCATGACAGTCTTAGAGATGTGTATTCCATGCCCATTTTATGGATGAGAAACATAAGGCTTAGAAAAGTAAGTAGCTTGCAAAGGTTATGCCAAATAATAATTTAAATTCATCCCTGACTTCAGACTCATACATTTAACCAGTTCATTATTTATCCTCTTTGGTCACTCTTCCTTCATGCAGCTGGCCATGTTCTACGCGTCTAACGCCATGGTCTCTGCTTTTAAATTCAGTTTTGCATCAGAATTTCTAAACTACTTACCTGGTGATCTAGTGTTAGTAATGGTAGAGGCTCCCAGCTCTAAACCTTTCCAGTTCCCTTTCATTTATTTATTTTTTTGAGTATAATTGGCATACAATGTGTATCGGCTTCAGGTGTACAACATAGTGATTCCACCAGTTTATACATTATGTTATGTTCACCACCAGCGTAGCTACCATCTGTCCCCATACATCATTATTACAATATCATTAACTACATTCCTTATGTTGTGCCTTTTATTCCCGTGACTTATTCTATAACCGGAAGCCTGCATCTCCCACTCCCCTTAGCTCATTTTGCCCAACCCCCACACCCCTCCCCTCTGGCAACCATCTGTTCATTCTCTGTGTTTATAGGTCTGATTCTGCTTTTTGTTTATTCATTTGGTTTCTTGCTGTTGTTTTTAGATTCCTAAACGTGAAACCTGAAGCCATAAAAACTCTGAGAAGAGAACAGAGACAGTAATTTCTCTGATACCATCCATAGCACCAGTTTTCTAGATAAGTCTCCTAAGGCAAGGGAAACAAAACCAAAAATAAACTATTAGGACTACATCATAACAGAAAGCTTTTGTGCAGCAAGGAAACTCTCCTGTTTCTTTTTAAGAATATCTGTGACATCACTTGCTCCATTCTGTGGACTGTCTCACTTTTTCTTACTGTATTAGGGAACATGCTCAAGAGTCACAAGAATTTTGAAATAGTTCTATTAGCATCTCCACTCATCATCACCATCATCATCAACAACTGGTTGAAGAGCAGTTGTCTTTCTATGGCAGTTAGCACACATTGCTTGTACCATTGTTTGCAAAACACCTCTCCCTCTGGTATATTCTCAGTGTTGATCGCCTTCCTGTCTCCTCACACGATTTAAAATTTATATTTATGTCCCAAGTCCACTGCCACCCACTTTTATCTGTGCTTGTACCCAGCTAAACAAGGTCCCTTCTGCCTGGTTGTCCCTCTTGGCAGATTTTCCATTCCTTGCTGGTCTAATAAGATTCTGTCATAGCCATTCTCGTTTATTGCCACACCAACCAAACCAGTGCTAAAACGTTCATTCCAGTCTTTACTACCGCAGGGTTAGAAGAGTGGCATCTTTACCCTTTCCTGTGTCAACCTCACTTCCATCTTTCACATAGATCCTGTCAGTCCTATCCGCCCACCCCCCTGCCTATAAATAAATTCTAGGCTGTTGACATGCTTATCAGAAAGTTTTAAAGTAGGACTTATAAATGAGTTTCAAGGGCTCTGGAAGCCTCCTGAGCCTGGAAAAATGCTACTTGTACTTGGGTATGTGCACTTTTCTAATGAGAGCATTTATGGTTTCATGGGATCATAGAGGAATCCATAAACAAACAAAAATCTGAAATCTAAGATGTAGATATAAATAGAACCAGAGAATGTTGAACCTAGAAAGGATTTTAAAGAGCATCTAGTTTGTTGCTCCATTATGAAGTCCATGGGCAGTTGGAATTGTGTGGTGATAGCAATGGATGTACTTAGCTATTTCAAATATTTCAAGTGCAATGGGAATTATATCTTTATCTGCAAAACAAAAAGACTGTAATATAATGGACATTTCTATTACTTTGTTTTGTACTAGGCATTTTCCATCTTTATTACATTTAATCTTTGAATAGTATATGTTTCCATCCATGTTTTTTGGATGATAAAACTGAGGCTTTAAAGAAATACTAACGTTGCCCATGGCCAAACATATCAGAGAGCCAGGATTTGAACCCAAATGGTGACTCTAAAGCGTGTGCAGCTGATGGCTGTGGAGTGAGGGAATCCTGCTTGCTTCATGCTCTGGTTGTCAGTTATATGTATTTGGATTAATAAAAATAGAAAAATACTACTTAACAAATGTATCTTGCTCGGGTTTTGTTTTCCCTTAAACCAATGGTTCTCAAACGTGGATGATTTTGCCTCATGGGGGACATTTGACAGTGCCTGGAGACATTTTTGGTTCTTAGAACTGGGGATGCTATTAGCATTGAGTAGGTGAGGCCGGCAACACCGTGAAACATCCTAAGTGGCAAGACAAGCTCTCCCAACAATGAATTATCTGGCCCTAAAGGTCAGTAGTACCAGTGTTGAGAAATCCTGCTCTAAAGGTGGTTTATAGGTTAATGGGAATACCAAAAAGCATTCTTTGTGGTGAAAATGTTGATAGCCATCAATCTTATTCCACCACGGTACAGTAAACACTCTAATTTTTAATTGAATACACGAACTCCTATATTTAGGGAAGAAAACCATTTTCTTCCCTCTCAGCTTCACTTTATTTTCTCTGTTATTATCCCCTGTGTCCTCTAACCCAGTGTTTCTCAAACTTCAATGTGCAATAGAATTACCTGGAGGGCTTTAAAAACACAGATTCTTAGATACCAACTCCAGAGTTTCTGATTCATTAGATCTGAGGTGAGGACTGAGAGGCCACTGTTCTAACAAACTCCCTGTTGATGCTGGTGCTGCTGGTCAATGGACTGCACTCAAGGAATGAGGCAGTTCACTCTGCCCCTCTGGAAGCTTCCCCCATTCTCCTTAAGAGAACACTCTACTTCTATATGGGGCCACAGCTCCTTGACCCTGCCACTCTTATAACCTGGTTTTCATTCTGCTTGTTGGAAAGAGGAAGGGGCCACAGACTCTTTCTTCATCCATCCAGCACATTCACAAGACTGGCAACAACTTTTCAGTAACTTTTAAGACCTCATAAGGGGGGTTGAAATCTCTTAATGTCACATTTTTTTTTAATGCAGAAAAATAGGATATCTCTTCCCCCATTCTCCCCTTAAAATCCTTTTTTTATATTTTCCTTTTTTCTTTTGGAGTTTGGAAGAATGAAAACATTTAAAAATCAAATCTTTTCCCTACTCCAGTCACGTTTTCTAAAACAAGCAGTGCACAGCATTTAAACATCTACATTGTGTGTGTGGGTGTGTGTGTGGATGTGGGTGTGGGTGTGTGTAGGTATAGTCCCCATTCCTTAAAAAGGAAAAAAAAAATCATAACCTCTTCTTCCAGTTTATTTGCATTTAACTCTTATCTATTTTCCCTTTCTCTATAATCAGAACTTTCTAGTTGCTTGTCTCTGAGAGGGACTCTAGCAGTCTTCTGGCTTTCTTCTGTTTTCTCTGTACTACTTAGTCCTACTGGAGGTTATATATTTTCTACACTTGTATATAATTTAATTATTATTCAATGCTTCCTTTGAATTTCTTCCATTCATCTCTCCATTTTAATTCCTGTCTCTGAATGTTTTGTTCACTTCAGATGCAATGAACTTCCCATATCTATCTCTATCCCCTTCTTCCTTTAGGTTTCCCCTAGATGGTCTCCCCAACTTCTCATTTTTTCTTCTCCATAGACTTTGCACATCATGCCTTTGGTAAGGGAAATCTTCCTGTTTTCCTTCCTCAGCTACCTTCTCCCTGATAATTTATTGCTATACGTATGTTCTAGACTGATAGTTTTATGTAAACATAGGGTTGTTATGAGGATTAAAACAATAAATAGAAAGCTCTTAGCTCTCAACAAAATGTTATTAATATTATTCTCCCTAGATACCATATTTATTTCCCTATCAAGTTCCACTTCCTTTTCTCCTTTTCCATCATGAAGCCTCCTCAGTCTTCCTCAGCCTTCCCTGCCTTCATCTGAGGAGATAGTCTTTGCTAGGAAATGTCACTTCCTTTTCCTTTCCAGGCCCCAGAATAGACCCAAGTCCATTGTTTCCCTTTATTAAAACAAGCTCTTGGGAAGTTTGTATAAATATGCATCTCTTGCCACATGTATTGAATGAAATTCATCTTTTACCTCAGACATGGATATTGGGTTCTTTTCCTAATGGAAATACCACAATATTTCCTTACCCATGTTTTAGTTCACATGTGTCCAAAAGAAGTCTTTTACTGTGACTGGAACTAAAAATGTATCACAAACACACTGTGGTATATTGAATGATTTTTTCACCTGTTTTGTTGGTGCCTCCCTATATTCTTACCATTTGGTAGTGCACTCCCATACTGAGGTTAATCTTAGCTGTGTGACTTTTGGCCAATGAGTTAGTAGAAACTGTGATACAAGCAGAGAATTTCAAAATGCTTGAGCACTGGAAATTTGTTCTCCTCTTTGGAATTCTGTGACTATTATGAGAACAAGCCCAGGCAAGTCTTCCAGAAGATGAAGGCTCACAGAGTTAACTTAACCTCTGATGGAAAACACCACTAACACCCTAGCCATCCTACTGTTGCTGTCATTAACCAGACAAACCCGGCCAACCCATCAACTAGCCACAGACTCTGAATTAGTCTAGCCGGAATGAGCCAAAGCCAGCTCAGACAGGAAGTGCTTAGCTGAGGCCCCACCAAATTTCCTACCCTCAGAATTGAGAGTTAAATAAATGGTTGCTGGCTTGAGCCATTAAATTTTAAAGTGGTTCTGTATGTAGCAAAAGCTATTATACACAATGTTAGCCATTTGCCACTGTTCTTATTCATACTGCTTTATTCCAGAAAGAACAAAGAGTCCTTCTTTGGTATACTCTGTGAAATCATCATATATTCTCAACAATTCTGGCCCATTTTCTTTTGACCAAGTCTAATGAGTTTTTTTTTTTTTTTTTTTTCAAAATAAAAATCTTCATTGAATTAAAACATCTGATAATTGTTTTTTTTTAATTTAGATAAAAGAATAAGTCCTTGAAAAACACAACTGACTCAATAAGAAATAGCAAACACACTGACTGCTTTATCTATTGAACAAATTGTATTGGCAATTAAAAAAACTTCTCCAAAAGAAAACGTTAGGCCTAAATGGCTTCACTAATGAGTTATTTCGAATATTTAAGAAAGAAATAATACCAGTCTTAAACAGGAAAGATTTCTCAACTTGTTTTAAAAGGCAAGCATAAACTTGAAAACTATAACATTATACAAATATAAGAAAAAAACTACAGGCCAATATCTTATAAACAAAAAATTTTATATAAAATACTAGGACACTGAATTCAAGAACATATTTAAAAGAATAACATATCACAACTAAGTTGGATTTATACCAGGAATACAAAGTTGGTTTAATACTAAAAATCAATACCATTTATAACATTAGCAGAATAAAAGGGAAAACTTATGATCAACTCATAGAAGCAGATAAAATCTAATAAAACTCAATGTCCATGTTTTAAACTTTAAGCAAGGTAGAAATAGAAAAGAACTTCTCACTGATATAAGGTAACTACTGGGAGTAACAAAATAAAACAACTTCACAAAAATCAGCCTTAATTGTGAAATGGTAAAAGATTTTCTGCTCACATTAAACAAGAAAAAAAAAATGGCTGCTATCACCACTTCTCTTCAGCATTACTCTATACGGGACCTAGCCAGAGCAATAAAGGAAGAAAAGGTAGCAAGTTTTAAAACTTAAAAAGTCAGGAGGTGCCTGGGTGGCTTAGTTGGTTAAGCATCTGCCTTTGGCTCAGGTCATGATCCTGGGGTCCTGGAATCAAGCCCCAGGTCAAGCTTCCCGCTCAGCAAGGAGTCTGCTTCTCTCTCCCTATGCCCCTCCCTCTGCTCATTCTAACAAACAAATTAAATCTTTAAAAAAAAAAAAAAAAGTGGGGTACCTGGGTGGCACAGTGGTTAAGCCTCTGACTCTTGGTTTCTGCTCACGTCATGATCTATGGGTCTTGAGATGGAGCCCTGCACTGGGGCTCCCCACTCAGCATGGAGTCTGCTTGAGACTCTCTCTGCCCCTCCCCCTGTCCCTGTGTTCTCTTTCTCTCTCTAAAATAAATCTTTAAAAAACTTAAAAAGTAATGAACACGGGCGCCTGGGTGGCTCAGTTGTTAAGCATCTGTCTTCAGCTCAGGTCATGATCCCAGGGTCCTGGGATCAAGCCCCTCATCAGGCTCCCTGCTCAGCGTGAAGCCTGCTTCTCCCTCTCTCACTACCCCTGCTTGTGTTCTGGCTCTCGCTATCTCTCTGTCAGATAAATAAATAAAATCTTAAAAAAAAAAAGGTAATGAACAAAACCTTCATTATTTATGAATGACACAATTATTTACACAAAAGATACAATAAAATCTGACACAGTACTAGAACTAAGTGAATTTAGCAATTTAGTTGGATAACAAGGCCAATCAATATATAAATATCTATTTCTATATACCCAGCAACAAGTACTTGAAAAATAATTTTTAAAGGCCATTTATAATAACACCAAAAAATAAATAAAGATGAACCATATCATGGATTAGAAGACTCAATATTTTAAGGATATCAGTTCTCCCTAAATTGATCTCTAGATTCAATGCAATTCCAGTCAAAATCCCAGCTTTTTTAATAGAAACTGACAGGCAGAGTCTAAAATGTGTGTGGAAATTCAAAGACCTAAGAAGAGCAAAGGCAACCGATGAAGCACTAAGTTAAAGGATGTATATTACAAAATTCAAGACTAATTATGGGGCTACAATAATCAAAACAATGTAGGATTGGTAGAGGATAGGCAAAGATTCCAGGAGAACAGGAGAAAGTGTCCAGATTTAGACCCATCCATCCATAATCATCCAATTTAAGGCAAATTACTGCTGCAATGAAATAGAATCTGCAAAATAAATGATTAATTAAGGTTATTTGTTTAAAAAAAACTGAATGTTAAACAGTATCCCACATGATAAGCAAAAAAACAAATCAGATGAGTCATAGACCTAAATGTGAAAGACCAAAAATAATTCATTTCAAAGATAACATACAAAAATATCTTCATGACCTTGGCATAGGCAAAGATTTCTCAAATAGGATACTAACCATGAAAAGTACTAACCTGAAGGAAAATGCTGATAAATTGAACTGCAATAAAATTAAGATTTTTTTTTATTTCAAAATATAGAAAATGAAAATGCAAGGTGTAGCAGAAGAAAGGATTTGCAATACATATATAAGATAGGACTTGTATCCAATACATAAAGTATTCATATGATACGAAAAGACAGACAACTATAAAAATAGACAAGACTCATAAAAGTATTTTACAAAAGATGTGTGAATTCCCATTATGCAGATGAAAAAGAGATCAACTTAATTACTTCTCAGCAAAGTGCAAACTAACACTAGTGAACTACCCTACACACCCACAAGAGTGACTAAAATGAAAGGGACAGACAATACTGAGTGTTACTAAGAATGCAGAGCAATTGAAATTCTCATACAATGCTGGTAGAAATGTAAATTGGTACACTTTAGTAAACTTACTGAGAGCATTACTTATGACCCATTATTCCATTCCTAGATCTAAACCCAAAATAAATGCTTACATTGTTCATCAAAAGACATACATCAATGTTCATGAAACATTCTTTGTAATAGCCTAAAGACAGAAACAACCCAAAATTATTCAACATGGAAAAATAATTTGCAATGAATTCACAAAATGGACTACTACACAGCAATGAATAACAATGACTGTGGTTACCCACAATAATGTAGATGAATCACAGATATAATGTAAAATGAAAGAGACCAGACACAAAAGAATACATGACTCACACATAACATCCAAAACAGATAAAACTCATCTTTGGAGATGTAGGTCAAATCCTAGCTACATTTGACGGTAGGTAATAACTAGGAGGAAAAACAAAGCTTCTAGAGTGCTGGGAATGTTCTCTTTCCTATTCTACGTGGTGGTTACAAGCTTGTGTTTACTTTGTAAAAGGTCAGAGAGCTGACTGGGCATTTTCCTGTATTTGTGCTGTGCTTTAATAAAGAAATTAAAATATATATATATATTTATATATATATAAATATATTTATATTTATATTTATATTTATATAAATATATTTATATATATATATAAAAACAGGAAACAAAAAATTAAAAGGGCTTTATTTATTGTTTTCTAGTCCGTTCTTCTCTTTCCTACCTACTGACCTTTGTTTCTTATCTTCCCTCTTCCTTTAGGTCTATTTGTTGTTGTTTTTCTTATAAATCTTTTAAATACCCAAATGGATATTTTAGGGACATACCAGACACAACTATATTCTCTCCCCTCTTGCCATTGATAGAACTTTTTCACTTTTTCTATGTAGAACACAGAATAAGAAGTCACAAGCTTAAATGACAATGAAAGAAATATTTTTTTAATCCCGGATGTTATTGCATACTTGACCAAACTTTTAATATTGTAGGATCATAACTATAAGTCTGTGTGTTTGTCGTCCCACTTGACCATAAATTCCTTCAGATAAGGAGACAGATCTAAGTAATCTTTTTGATCCTGCTCATACCTTGGTCTTTGCTACATAGTAGGAACTCAAATTGTTATTGACCTGAAAAATCAAATAATCCATTTTGAAGTCTTTGAGAGTAGCCAGAGGACCAGAATTGAAAGAGACTGAGATATCCTATTTCTAAGCCAAAGAACTAGATTATATGACCTCTTGAGAACCCTTCTTTTTCCCAGAGTCTATGATTGAATGACTTACTGATAACTTCTATAGCCTTCCTTAATTACTCATTGTACCAGTTGGTATACCACTGAGAGTTACCTTTTTCTTATTCTTTTTGTTATATTCCTTTTATAAAAAAAAAAATTCATTTGATTTGGGTTTTTTTTTTTTTTTTTGGTCCTTTCCGAATTATTGCTACCTGAGCTAAAGGATTAAAATGTACAATTTTTCATTTCAAACTTATGTGATTCCTATGTTTGAAGTTGATAGTTCTGAATTTTATATCAGTGATCCAGATTTATTTCCAGATACAAAATTAAAACCTTAATACATTGCTTACATAACAGGAATTCATTTATCTTATACCTGTTTTTTTTTTTTTCTTGCTCCACACAATAGCTAGTGCTTAGTTTGTGGTATCACATGTTAGAACAGCAGAAATTATTAATTATGAAACAGATTAACCTGATCCACCAGGATATGATCATGAACTTGAGTGGGGAAGTCTCTTGTCAGAGGAAAAAAAAAAGTTTTAAATGAAAGCAAAGGAAGATAGCAATTGGAAAGTGGCTATGTCTCTCTAGGTAGCTGATAAATATTAATTACATTTTCTTCCTTTTTATGTCCAAAGCAACACTAATGACCTTCCAAAAATAGTTGTTTGCTATTAAGTAGACAGACTTTGAATGTAGCTAAACTCTCTTGATCACTTTTAATGCTTCAACCTTACTGAAATTCAGGGTATACACAAATGTTGTTCCTTAAAACGTATTGAAGTAACTGTAAAACTTAATGTCCCAGTGATTTTGCTTCTGTATACTAAGAAATAAATGCAATCTATGTATTTATAGAACAATTATATTCAAAAGCTTAATTGCATTTTATCAAAATATGAACTAAAAATTATTATGCACCACTTCTGTACTTTGATTTTCTTTATGTTGACAAAAATTAAATTAAATGAAATCTTATCATTCAAACTATTTCAAAGTTAAAGAAATACCTTTGACCTCAAGTTTATTGCAGCCTTCATTTCTCATTACAACACAGATATGTACTTTCCTTTCACTCATTTCCTTTTAAAAAGATTTGTTTATTTATTTGAGAGAGAAACTGGGGGTGGAGGGGCAGAGAGAGGTGGAGAAAGAGAACCAGACTCCCCACTAAGCAAGGAGGCTGATGAGGGGCTCGATCCTACGACCCTGAGATCATGACCTGAGCCAAAATCAAGAGTTGGATACTCACCTGAATAAGCTACCCAGATGCCCCTCACTTACTTTCTTATTAGAGATATAAAATGCTCACTCTCTTTCTCCTTTTCTCATTTCTAAGCCAAGGAGGCAGATTTCCATCTTCTATTGATTGAGGACAACCAATTTACCAAGTCTCCTTTCTCACCCCCTGGGGCAAAAGGAATTGTAAGATCACTTATTATTTAACCTTGAATCCAATTCTAACTCTAAGATTGTGACATTCAGGTAGATGAGAACTAATTCAGCAAATGTAACAATGACTGGTGGCAGACCAACTAGCATTTCTCCTAACTGAGTTCTCTTGTGGTATTACAGCAAGGGTTAGAGAGAAAGAATAGTTATTCTTGAGGCAGCTGCACGTAGGTGGGGAACTGACGAAGCCATCCTTGAGCATAAGCTAAGCAGGCAGCTGACTGTTGTGGTTTGAAGGGTTCAAAGTGACTTCCTCAATTTCTCCCAAAGCACCTATAATTCCCAAAGGATTCACTATTTGGGGTTAAAATGCAAATGGTATGTAGGAAGTATAACAGTTCTGATCAACTAGTTTTCTGAACTAAATTATCCAACAAGATATGGGTTGAACAAAGATAGGTAATAATTTGGAGGCAGGAAAAGGGGCAGAGAGAAGATGTTCAGAAAGAAGGACAGAAGGATCTGCCTAAACAAGGACAGGTCGAAGGAAATCACAAAGTATAGTTAAGGGAAAGATAGGAAACTGAGTAAAGCTGATTTTAAAAGCAGTAAAAGATAGGTCTGAAAAATGACATAATATTGAATGTTCACTGAAGGAGCAAAACGCAAATTTTCAAAGAAATCACCAAAAACTTGTTTAGTGAGTCTAAAGGTCCATCAGCCACATGGAGGATATAGCAGGGTCCAGGCAGTAGACATGAGGAGAGGATTTTGTGAGGAGGCTCTTTTTAGAGAGAGCTGGCCATATGCTGGGAGAGGTGGGGTGCAGACCCCTCACTACAGTCCTAGTGAAAAGAGCTCCAATAGGAGCACTCAGAGAGGGTCTTACATGTCTCCAAAAGGCAGGGGTATTTGGCATTTGATTTTGCGTGGAAATTCTTAGGTCCAAGACGGCCCTGCTGGCTGCTTTGGTAGCAGAGAAAGAGGAAATAACATCTTCATTGAGATCAGCTTATCATCCCAAACTTTTTAAAGGCAAAGATATGTTTTCCTGAGAAGAGAAGAGAAATAACCTGAAGCCACTTCCGATCCTTCCCTAGAAGACCTCTGGAAAAACAGGAAAAAAAAAAAAAAAAAGAAAATGAGAGCAGTATGGGGAGAAGCAGCTGGAGAAAAATATATTGCCCTCATCACTAGACATAAACTCAAATATTCTCAGTGAGAATATTTGAAAGAGTACACAAGAAACAAGTCAGGTTAGACATCTTTCAGGTGGGAGGTGGAAAGTAATACCAGCACATAAGGCCTGCTCTTCTCCCGTCAGTCAGGAGGGATAAAAAAACAACCTTTACTGCAAAGCAGGGGAATAAAGGGAGGAGAAGGGACTCTTGGTTTTCTGTAATAGATGCTTTCTTAGCTTAGATTCTACAAGTGGACTGATTAGCAATACAAGGATGCTTTTAGTATGCTTATATCTGATGTAAAATTTCTAAATGGAGTATCTTTCCACTTGCCCCTTCTTAAACTGAAAACTTCTGTCTTGCAGCACATCCTAGCTGGGAAAAGGAGAAAATATGTAAATCAAGTTTAAAATGTAATTATTTCATGGACCTATTTTGAAATACCAAATTGATACTGTGTTTTGTGACTTGCAGTAAACATACTTTGTATTTATTGAAAGTGACCAGGAAATTCATGGTACTAAGTTTTCAAAAAAGGGGCTGGAGGAGTTCCATCGCTAAGTAAATTTTTAAAGGGACAGTAAGAATAAAGATACTTTCTGGGGCGCCTGGATGGTTCAGTCAGTCAAGCATCCGACTCCTGATCTCAGCTCAGGTCTTGATCTCAAGGTTGTGAGTTCAAGCCCTGTGTTGGGCTCCATGCTGGGTGTGGAGCCTACTTAAAAAAAAAAAAGATATTTTCTGATTAAATTCCATTAATTTGGCTTGCTCAATATCCCTTCTACAATACTAATAGCTGTAATAATGACAAATAAAATAACTATCATCTATTAAAGACAATATATGTCAGATAGCTTATATACTTGGCACATATTATCTCATTTAATCTTCATGACAATACTATTAGCTTGATATCATAATTTCCACTTTAAACATGATCAAATGGAGATGAAAGGGTTAAGGAATTATTCATGTCACTCAAATGTGTGATAAACCACTTATGTGACCACAATGAGAACTTCAAAATTATAGACTACCCAGATGCCCCTCACTTACTTTCTTATTAGAAAGGAAGTCTTATTTCTTATTAGAAAGAGTCTATTTATAGACTCTCATCTAACTAGAACACATCGTCTCAGTGCCAGGTGATAAAATTTTTGTTTTATCCAGCAGGCACTCAAGAGGCCATTAGAAGTGTAAAAGAAAGAGAATATAAAAAACGAAAGTGGTTTTTTTAGGAAGGATAAGCTGGCAGTCCTTCACACTGTGGCTCTACATCACGCACCTCTCTCTCTCTGGCCACTGTGACAGCAATAGAGAGAGGAACTGATCACTACCTACCCCCCTTGCCAGTCCCCAAAGCCATCAAAGTGAATCGTCAGACACACAGCAGAAAGGGGTAGTCTTAGAACCTGCTACCATGCCTTATTCTTCCTGAAACACATCTAGGAGACTCCATTTAGAAATTTCACATCATAAATAGAAACATGAATAATAATACCCTCTATTGCTAACCAGTTCACATTTAGGAACTGAACAGAGTCTATGACAAAAAACCAAGAGCACATTTCAACAAAGTTGCCCTTCTTTTTTTGTTCTCCTTATTCTTCCTCCAAGGACACTAGAACCACATGCTAATGAGAGAAAAATCCATGAGCAACTCTAGCTAGTCATTCAAAGTAAATAATTCAGGCATTAAAAGTCTGACCTATGGACTATTCAGAGTCAGGTAACTGCCAAAAGTTTACAAACTGGAGCACAGATCATCAGGAAGCCATTTAACGTTTCCTTCCTAAGATGAGAAGTTGGCACCAAATATATGAAAACTATAAATTATAATTTAAATTATTTTACATATCACAGTTAATATAAATGCTTCACAAAATTCTTTAAATAAATCTTAACTCTTTAATATTACAGATAAGGAATTTTAATTAAAGTATTTCATTCAAGAATTTTATATTATATTTCATAGTTTTCATAGTGCTTACTCACAATGACCCAGGCAAAGATCAAAAAATAACTTCTATATTAGGTAAAGTTGTCCTTGACTAGAAACCCTGCTGCCTGCTTACATTAAGGTTGTTGTAATTCATTAAATACCTTGATGTTCCTTTTGTTTTTTTTTTTTAACCCAAAAAAGATGGATCTCTCTTAAGACAAAGCAGCCTCATTAAATAGAACTAGGCATTTTTCCCATTCAATTTTCTAAAATAATGTAATAACTCTTATCAGGAACATTAAACCCAAGGTGAATTCTGCAACAACTGTGTCACTTTGAAACTAAAGCTTCATTGATTGGTATCAGCCAACTACAATATATGCATTCCATTGAGTGCTTCCAGGATGGAATCTGCCTCCTGGCTCATATTACCTATTGGCAGCAGCATAAGAGCATTGCACTTGGGAATATTTTACACACAAAAATATAAAACCACTGAAAAACCTTATCTTTTACCACCAAAGAAGCATAATAATTTTTGACAAAGGCCTCAGAAGCTCTGAGGGTAAGTCATTCAGAAGGAGCAATGCTTTACTGTGCCTTGTGAATCCAGAAGTGGTAGGTAACTCCATGATGTATTATAAGAAAGAGAAAAGCATAGGAAGACAGTGTATACCCAGGGGTACAATGAGATATACACAAGCATGAGTTGAACATGGCAATGCTGGGCCATCTCTTACAGTCGTCTTCCTGAAATCACTCATCAAACAACAAAAGATGCATTTTGGGGATTCTAATGAACAACCAAAAATGAGGAAGTCAAAATAGAGGGCAACTGGATCGCTATATTTACTGTGGGTGTTCACTGATGGACTTCCAAGTATTTATTAAATATTGTCTAAACATTGTCTGAATTTACTGAAACTCAGGGTTTGAATCAAGTTGGCAAACTCTTCCTGGCTATGTTACTGTTGTGTGATTAGTGACCCTCCCTCCCTGCTTTAACTTTCCACACCTAAACAATGATGAGAATAAAAAATCCTATCTATCTCAGATGAATGTAATGAAGAGGATTCCAAGTTAATAATTCATAAGATTTTCTGGGTGAACGATTCCATATAAATGCAAACCTGAGCAGAGAAGCCAGCAATAAACCACAGGTTATTTGACACCAAGTTTAGTATTTGATCCACAACAATACCATTGTTTTAAAAATATATTTGAAAATAGTCTCACAGAATTCTCTTTCCTGTCTCATTTCACCCACATCCTGCAAGGCTTTCTGATTATTTCCTATATTGAATAAAGGAGAATGTTTTCCACAACAAAATAGGTAAGAGTATTGTCAACTGCCTCTTTTTTTCTCTTTAAAATTTTTAAGAGACTTATTTGTGGGATGATTGATCACTTGCTCACTACAGAATAGCACTTTAGGCTTCTAAGTAAATGTAATGTCTTCAGGTTTCTGATTATATATGACCACAAATGAAATACAGCATAGGCGTTCATACTATGTAAATAGCAACCTACCCAGTTGACAGTAATAGTGTGCATCTGTTTCCTGGACTATAACCTCTAAACCAGTATCTGCCATAATTTAAAAGTAGATGGTGGTTGGGGCACCTGAGTGGTTCAGTCAGTTAAGCACCTGACTCTTGATTTCCACTCAGATCATGATCCGGGGTCCTAAGAACCAGCCCTACATTGGGCTCTCCGTTCAGTGGGGAGTCTGCTTGAGGATTTCTCTCCCCCTCCTTTTGCCCCTTCTTCCACTCATGCGCATGTGTTCTCTCTCTCTCTAAAATGGTTAAATGAATCTTAAAAAAAAAAAAATGTAGATGGTCGAAATTGTAAACTATGTAAGTCAAAACTTTGTTTCACATGTTATATACTACTTTTATACTTACTAGGAACATTTATTACTTAAAGGAAAATTCCTATTCCTATGTTTTATCACATTTTCAATCTTTTTATAGTTGAATTGATAACTAGTACAAATGTTTTTTTAGTACCATAACTACCAGTATCAGTAATAGACAACAAAGTCATTTTACCAGCATTAAAGAAATAATTCCACTCATCTATTCAGAACATATCTGGTACACAGATAACCAAAGAATACCTGTGCAACTCCTACTTGATGACAGCATGGAAGAGAGTAAGGTAGGAAGTGTAGGAAACACTGGTGAAAAACATATAAATCGAAATGTCAAAACAGAAGGTATAACTGCTCAGAGATTTTACAAATACCCTCAGTAGGCATTAAAATCAATAGAATAGTGTCCCGTTTGAACAGAGAAACAGTTCTAACAATGGGCATGGAAGAAACATTTTGAAAGAGATTCCTAAAATAATAGCCATATCCACAACTCAACCATATTCATGGGTTTAATTAGAAAAGCACTAACACTTTCATTGGTCTTCTCTGGCACAATCAATCATAGAAAACATAATATTGATTAAAACAATCTGCATAAAAGTAGAAATGAAATCATCATTAAGAAAAAAGAAATGGGCGCCTGAGTGGCTCAGTTGGTTAAGCGACTGCCTTCGGCTCAGGTCATGATCCTGGAGTCCCTGGATCGAGTCCCGCATTGGGCTCCCTGCTCGGCAGGGAGTCTGCTTCTCCCTCTGGCCCTCCCCCCTCTCATGTGCTCTCTCTCATTCTCTCTCTCTCAAATAAATAAATAAAATCTTTAAAAAAAAAAAAAAGAAAAAAGAAAAAAGAAATAATCTTTGAATCTAAGTCAACCCATGGAATTTTTTTTTATGTCTGTCCAATAAAATATATCTCTAAGTTCTACAATAAAATCATGAAAAATTTATGCCAACATTTTAACTGAAACAACAGGTCATTTCAGCCCCCAAACTGAGTGTATCCTGATAAGCATTGAGTTCAATTAAATGTCACTTCAAAATTCTAAAATAATGACAATTCTTTAATAGTAAAATAATTGGTAGTATCTGTCATTTTGAAGGCAAAGTTCACTGTAAACAATAATCATTGTGCATAAACAGCTTATTTCATTCAGCAGCAGTCATTATTGTAATTGTCTGGTTATCTATGGCTGCTCAACAAATTACCCATAAACTTAACAGCTTAAACCAACATTTTTTTTTAATTATTATTATAGCTCATGGTTCCATGAATTCAATAGGCTTAGATAATGGTTCTTGCTGAGTTTCTCATGCAGTTGCAATCAGATGGTAGATGGGGCTGAAGTCTCAAATGGGTCAATGTTCAATACACCTCCTTCACTCACATATCTGGCACCCCAGCTGATATGCCTGGAACATTTGGGGACTGGCCAGGCCCACGCATCTCCCCTCCTCCCAGTTCCCCATCCTCTTTCTTCCTCTCTCTCCCCTCCTCTCTGCATGGCAGCCTGAGAATCCTCACAAATATGATGGGCTCAATGTAGTAGACTTCTTATGTGGTAGATACAAGCTTGAAGATACTGTGGAAGTTGCAAATCCTCTTATAATCCACCCTCAGAGCTCATTGTAATGTCACTTTCACTGCATTATACTGGTTACACGTGGCAAGCCTATATTCAGTATAGGAGATGACTACAAAGGGTGTGAATGCCAGGAGGTCTGGTTTGTTGAAAGCCATTTGTAGAGATGAGACCAGTCACCACAGTAACTAATAAAAAAATCAATAATAAGATCAATGAATATTTGTTGTTGTTTTTTTAAGATTTTATTTATTTATCTGACAGAGAGAGAGACAGTGAGAGAAGGAACACAGGCAGGGGGAGTGGGAGAGGGAGAAGCAGGCTTCCCGCCGAGCAGGGAGCCCGATGTGGGACTCGATCCCAGGACCCTGGGATCATGACCTGAGCCGAAGGCAGACGCTTAACAAATGAGCCACCCAGGAGCCCCAAATATTTGTTGTTTTTATTATCAGTGTTAGTATCATTACTATTAGTATCATAACAATTAATTTATCCTTTTAGAAAGGGCTATTATAGAAAGAACTGAACTAATTACCAAATTAAATATGTTATATTTTCATAATCAGCAACTGGAAAAAAAGGAGAAATGAAATATTTAATTCTGAAATCACTGATAAGTCCAATTTTGCTATTGACTTGCTTTGTGACTTTAAAAAATTGGAAGTTCTTACGCTTTGGACCTATAATTGCTGTCATCACCTAATATGGTTTCTATCTTCACGTATAAAGAAATACTATCAGAAGAGGGAAAAAAAAATCAATGAGTTGTATCTAAATGATACTAAATTTTTAAATATTTTGTATTAGTATAAGATTTTTCAAAAGGTAGAGTGCAAAGCCTCTACTGTAATTCAATGGGGGAAAGATTGTCTTTTAAATAAATGATTCTAGGTTAATTGAATATGTATGGGGAAAAAATAAAACTTGTCCATCTCCTAACATACAAAAAACAGTAAAATAGATCATAGACCTAAATTTGAAAGTTAAAACAATCTGATGTGACTTCCATCTCAAACCATAATGGATTATTTTATACCAGTGTAATATACAACCACCACAAACACTGGAAATGAAAATATATATGCATAGGAGTTGAAAAAATGGAAAAACTATTTCAATTTTTAAACAACAGCTAGCACAGGTCTATGATCCCTAAGAGAAGGAAAATACATGAAGTAAGCCCCTAGATCAACCCAAGTTTCTTTCTGAGGGCATTTTCTATACAACAAAATGGAGAGATGGTGTCCAAGCAAAAAAAAAAATATATATATATATATATATATCCTGAAAAAGAAAAGGAGTTTGGGGTTGCTGAGGTAGTAGAATTTGGAGAGCAGAGTACTAGAGAGCAGAGAATAGCACAGAGAAGGGGCTCTGGAAATCTGCATGGGGTCTCCTTTCAGTCTTTGGTTATTAAGCTATTAAGATAAAACTCTCATTGTGTGCTGGTGAACTATGAGTTGAATAGAGATTCTGGTGTTTCCCAGTGCTAGGATACATAGGACACAGAAAGAACATGCCCTAAAAGTATGGCTACTCTATTACTAGTATAGAGAATGCGTTAGAGCTGCCTGACCTGGGCTTAAAAACAAGTCTCAAAAGGAGCAGACTTATCCACCAGTAATTTTACCATATACCAGAACAAAAAGCAATGCTCATTAAAGAAAGACAAAGCAATGAAAAACCCAGACTCTAAGCAATATAGGAATTACTATGTCCATTAATCATATTATTAGCCGTGTGTGAAGAAACCAAAAATTAAGATGCTTGACGTGGAATAATAAAAAGAATAGTTGGTCAAACTTGAGATGACTCATGTGGAATTTCCAGATAAGGACTTTAAATCATCTAGAATAAATATGATCAGACTTTAGATGAAAAGATGGTTATAATGAATAAACAAATGGAGAATCTCAACAAAGAAATGGAAAGTATAAAAAAAGAACCAAATGGAAATGAAAAAATTGCAAAGTACAATTTATTAAATGAAATATATACTGGATGGGCACATTATTAGATTGGAAATAGGAAAAGAATCACCAAACTTTAATATAGGTCAATAAAATTATTCAAACTGAAAATGAGAGAGAGAGGAGCTAAGAAAAACTATACAGAGGCTCAGAGGTCTGTGGGACGATAGAAAATGGTCTAACATAGTGTAATTGAAGTTCCAAAAAGAGAGAAGAGAAAAAATGGGCCAAAAAATATTTGAATAAATAATGGCTGCATAGCCTCAACTTAAAAAAAAATGGATTTATATATACAAGAAACTCCATGAGTTATATAGGAAAATAAATACCAAGAAAGCAGTGTCCAGATCAAACTACTAAAAACCAAAGAAATTTTCACTGGGTATAGTATTCTAGTTTGATCTTTTATTTTTTCAGTACTTTAAGGATGCTGTTCCACCTTCATCTTACACCATTTTTAATAAATACAATGTCATCTTTATCTCTGTGTTCCACTATACATGCCATTTTTTCTCTCTGGATCCTATTAAGATTTTCTCCTTACTGCTGGTTTTGAGCAATTTGATTCTGATATGCCTTGGTAGAGATTTTTCATGCTTCTTGAATGTGGGGTTTGTGGAGATTCTTGGATCCTGTGAGTTTATACTTTTAATTAAATTTGGAAAAATTTTGGCCATTATTTTTTCAAATGTTTTTCTGTTCCCACCTCTGTTTTCTCCTTCAGGGATGCCATTTCCACATATATTAGGCCACTTGAAGTTTCTCCGTAGTTCACTGATGTTCTCTTAATATTTAACTCTCTTTCCTCTGTGTTCTTTATTTTGGATTATTTCTATTGTTCTGCCTTCAAGTTCATTAATCTTTTCTTGTGCAATATCTAATTGGATGCTAATCCTATCCCATGTATTCTTCACTTCACACACTGTAGTTTTGATCTCTAGAAGTTCAATTTGGGTCTTTTATAGCTTTCATGTCACAACATAAGTTTTTGAACAAATGGAATACAGTTATAACAAATGCTTTAATTTCCCTTCCTGCTAATCCTAATATCTATGTCAGTTCCAGGTTAGGTTTGATTATCTCCTCATTATGGTAGATATTTTCCTGCTTTCTTATATAAGTGGTAATTTTTTATTGGACACAAACTTGCACATTGCAAATATTGCCTTGCTAGTTCCTGGATATTTTTGTATTTTTGTACCTATTGTTGGAAGTAATTTGATCCTTTCATAACTTGTATTAAAAAAAAAAGATTTATTTGAGAGAGAGAGTACACACACAAGCGGAAGGGAAGGAGGGTAAGGGGAAAGGGAGAAGCAGACTCGCCCTTGAGCAGGGAACCTGACACAGGGCTCAATCCCATGATCCCCGGGATCACAAACTGAGCTAAAGGCAGATGCTTAACAGACTTAGCCACCCAGGTGCCCTTCATAACTTGCTTTTAAGATTTGTTAGGCAAGGGGCACCTGGGTGGCTCAGTTTGTTAAGCCTCTGTCTCTTGCTTTCAGCTTAGGTCATGATTTCAGGGTCCTGAGGCTGAGCCCCACATCGGGCTCCGCACTCAGCAATTCTCTACCTCTCCCTCTGCTCCTCCACAACCCCCCATTTGTGCTCTTTCTCTCTCTGTCAAATAAATAAATCTTTAAAAAAAAGATTTGTTAGGCAAGACTGGAGTGCAGTCTGGGGTTAATTATTCCCCATTACCAAGGCCCCTCTGAGTAGTCTCCCAATATTCCATGAATCATGAGGTTTTTAATTCTGGCTTATATAAGCACTGTTACCTCTAATACTTTCAGGCAGTTCTTTCACCAGAGTCAGGTAGTTTCTCTTCATATATATGCTGATTAATAATCACCTGACTACTCAAAGAAGATCATCTGAAGATCTCAGTAATTCTCTTTTTGTACAGATCTCTCATTTATGGTACTGTCTTGTGAATTCTAGCCTCCTTGATCTCCCTGGCCTTTAGTTCTGGATCTTTAACTGAGATAGTCTGCCTACTCTACCTGGGTTCCTATACCATGGCCTAGAAACTCTTTCAAGAAAAAAAAAAATGGGCAATCAGAATTCATCCCATTTTTTTTCATCTCTCATGGATGACTATCCTTCATTTCCTTTGTCCAATGTCTTAAAATTTATTGCTCCTTATAATTTGCCCATTTTTTGGTTGTTTTGGAAAGCAGGTAAATCTAATCCCTATTACTCCATTTTGGTGAAAGCATAAGTCTTCTATTATTATATGTGAAGCTAATTAAAATTCTATGTGCAAAATAACAGGATACAAATTAAAAATGGAAAATTAATGTAATAGTCAAGATTAATTTTAGAAGAATTAGTGAATTTGAAGAGCAAAAAAATATTGTAACACAGATTGAGTAGTTTGGAGACCTACCAACTCTGATAGAAACATTTGTTAAAAAAAAAAAAATCTGCCTCTCTCTGCCCTAGTATTATATCTCAGTACATTTATACATGGAAACAGAAGGTATTGAGGTCCTGAAAAGCCATTGCTAAAAAAATGCTTGAGAGCAAAGCAAGATGGTCAAAGTCTGAGGCCAGGGGAAGATGATTATTACTTATGAAGGTATAAATATTGATTGGTAAGCATTGGTGAGAGTTTTAAACTCCAGGACAGCCCATAGCACCTCTCACATTTCATGCTTTGATAAAGTACACCTACATGCTATCTGCTATTTAAAATGGCAAAATACTTGTCCTAAGGTCCCAAACAGCTTGGCCCATAAAATATATGTTCTATTTTATTTTTTATACAACTAATATTTTCTTTCTTTTTTTTAAGAGAGGGCAAGACGGGAGTAGGGGGAAAGGGAGAGAGAGAATCTTAAGCAGGCTCCACACCCAGCATGGAGCCCAGCTTTGGGCTCTATCACAACCCTGAGATCCTGACCTGAGCCAAAATCAAGAGTCAGACGATTAACTAAATAAGCCACCCAGGTACCCCTATACAACTAATACTTTCTTCTTTCTCTTCCTTCACAAAAGCAGCAGCACCCTCTTGATTTCCTCCTCATCCCCTTGCCTAAGGCATTGCCCATCAGTTCTTCCCATCTCTTGCATTTCAACCTGTCCCCTCCTCTAGATCTTTCCTCTCAGTCTCCATGCATTTCAGGGGTTTTTTTGTTCGTTTGTTTTTATACCAATCCTAAACAAATTCTCTAACCTCATGTCTTCCCTTCTCTTTTACTACCAAATTTCTATTCCATTCCTTTCTAAATTAAAACCTTTTTCAGAAGGTTGTCTTCAACCTTCTCACTTAAAAACATCCAAAATATCTTCACTATATTCATTCTTCTTGAACTCTCTACCAAATTTAAGATTTTCCCAATGGTTTATTGTGTTTTTGTTTCTGTTGCCTGAGGAGACCTATCTAGAAAAATGTCGCTACGGCCAATGTCAGAGTCATTACTGCTTATGTTTTCTCCTAAGAATTTTATGGTTTCAGGTCTCACATTTATGTTTTTAATCCATTTTGAGTTTATTTTTGCTTATGGTATAAGAAAGTTGTATTTTTTCATTCTTTTGCACATAGCTATCCCATACTCCCAGTACCATTTGTTGAAGAGACTGTCTTTTTCCATTGTATATTTTTTCCTCCTTTGTTATAGGTTAATTGAGCATTCAAGCGTGGATTTATTTCTGGGCTCTCTATTCTGTTCTGTTGATATGTGTATTTTTGTTCCAGTACCATACTGTTTTGATTACTATAGCTTTGTAGTATATCTTGAAATCTGGGATTCTCAAGATTGCTTTGGCTATTTGAGGTCTTTCACAGTTCCATGCAGATTTAGTATTGTTTTAGTTCTGTGAAAAAGGCTATTGGTATTTTGATAGAGATTGCATTAAATCTGGAGATTGCTTTGGGTAGCAAGGATGATTTAATATTTTGATGAACTGCCTCCCTCCTTGGTTTCTGAAACTTTTTTCTTTGATATTTCTCTACCAAGGATAAATACAAATTGTCTCCTACTTTCTTTGTACACTAGCATCTACTTCCTTAGCTAGTGACTCCCAACACTATGTCTAGACTTGAGCTCAGACCTGAGTTCCAGATTTATACTATTCACATGGACTTATTCCTGGAATGTGCCATGCCTTCACCCAAGCTATTTCTGGCTTACTGGGCCCTAGTATCTTAATCATCTTCCTTTTAAAAATATATGTATATTAATCTCTCCAACCCAACTTTCTATGTGAAGCAGTTATGGGCCTACACACACATGTAGCATGCCCCCACAAAATCACTGTCTTTTCCATCAGCTCTGTCCATATTGGACCTTCTCATTAATGACCCAAAATGGCAGGTGCTTACACATTTAAAATGGATTGCAGAAAAATGATACAATATAGCCACAGCATTAAAGAGAGAATATGCATCACAGCCAAAGGCTATCTCACAGTAGGAGATTTGGAGGCCAAGTACAAAATCCAACTGTCCTCCCTTTGTAAGGACCATGGCAGTATGTATTTACTTTCTTGAATCATAAACCACCAACATGACACTGAGCACTCTAGAACCAGAGATCCCAAAATGGAAGTTATCACTAGGATTTTTGTTTTGCATTTTGCTGATCATGTAGATATATTCATTCTGTGTAGTTGGCCCAAATAGGGATGTCTTCAGAGATGTCACCAAGTCCAGGTATAACTTCTCAATCTCACTGTTATCAATAAATAATGATACAAACCACCCCAAACTCTTCAGACACATGGTTACAGAACAATGCTTTTACTAACTAGGGGTCAGGGCCACACAGATGCAAGTAGAACAGCTCAGGCTAATTCCAGGCCTACTAGAATTAACCCTCACAGAACCACCTTTACTAAAATACTTATCAAAAGTCTGATTTGTGGGGCTCCTGGGTGGCAAATCCGTTAAGCGTCTGCCTTTGGCTCAGGTCATGATGCCAGGGTCCTGGGATCTAGTCCCACATCAGGCTCTCTGCTCAGCAGGGAGTGTGCTTCTCCCTGCTGCTCCCCCTGCTTCTGCTCTAATAAATAAATAAAATCTTTTTTAAAAAAAAGTCTGACTTGTGGCATATATCTGTCTTCAAAAATTGACTGTAATCTCCTGGAAAGTAAGAACAATATTTTACTTATCTTGATCTTAAATTTTCAAATTAGCACCATTAAATGTATTCTCCTTTTTCCTTAAGTATGATAAAGACTGACTTAAAGGACCAAATCAGTGACAAATAGGCAAGTGGAAATATAATGAAAAGTGTGTACCTACCCAGAGATTTCATTATGTATAAAAGTTGTAGTTTCAAATTTGCAAATTTGAATGTGCAGCAGTATAAGGCCAGTGGCTATTGAAAAATCTGACTAGAAGACATTTTGTTCTCAGTACCTTATTCATAAAAAAAATAAAATAAACATTCACAAAAATAAAATGGAAAAATGAACCCATCATCAAACTATTACAATAACTAACTCCTGGCTACTCTCTGAAAAGACGTTTTTAAACTTAGGCAACTCTTTTAAAAACAAAATGTAGGGCGCCTGGGTGGCTCAGTTGGTTAAGCGACTGCCTTCGGCTCAGGTCATGATCCTGGAGTCCCTGGATCGAGTCCCGCATTGGGCTCCCTGCTCGGCAGGGAGTCTGCTTCGTCCTCTGACCCTACCCCCTCTCATGTGTTCTCTCTCTCTCTCATTCTCTCTCTCTCAAATAAATAAATAAAATCTTTAAAAAAAAAAAAAAGGAATATTTCTGTCTCAATTTAACTTACTGGTAATTGCACAGGCAGGACTACTCTCCTTGCAACTAAATTCAGCTTCACAACAAACTGACACAGCACACGCACCGCCAAAGGGACTACATTTCACTACCACCTAACTTATCACTAGCCTCCAAGATACTGCTACCCAAATTACAAAGAGTGGATGTTATATGTTCCTGTGTCACCAAAGCATCAGCTGAGGATCCAGTTACAGGATCTGCTCCAACTTGCTGATACAGTATAAGGAGATTGTAGTGTACAGTATCCCAAGGGCAGTCTCTGCAGGAGGGATGGGGCAGAGGCATCCTCCTGGCAAGACACAGGCTTCCAGGTACATCAGGATTATATGTTGGTGCTGTGTAAGTACTTCATTTGGGTGATGACATTTGTGTCCTCTGAGAGCTAACTCAGTTGGCCTCCAGAGCCCACTGTATATGATACCATTGTAGGAATCAGAAGAATGTCATGAGCTGTCTTTCTTCTGCAGTAGTGACTAGGAGAAGGGGAATAAATCTATTGTGAGGCTCCGCTGCTACTCAACTTCTTAAACTTAAAGCAAAACAATGAGAGACACAATAGCAGTTACCAACATGTTACTGCTTCTTGATATATTTTATCATTAGAGTCTACCTCCTATCTCTTTTTGTTCATACAGCAATACAATCAGAGTTTTGGTTAAAAAAAAACAAAAAACAAAAAACAGGCTCCAAGTTTGGTCTTCAGCGTTTTTAATTTTTGTTTTGATCCCCACTATTTGCCCTATTTTTTGCTTTGCAGATACATCAAGTGTTTCTTTGCTGCACTAATTATCACAAACTCAAGGCTTTGAAGTGTTGGTTTCATGTTATTTTTTGATATCCCACATGCCCTCATTTGATTTTGTCTCTTCTTTAAATTAAGGAATATAAAGAAATAACATATGGCTTCCTTTCTTTACTCCTTTCTCCAGTAAGCTTATTTCTCATGAATCTATTATTACCTAAATTTATCTATGAGAAAAATCAAAAAAGGAAAGCCAATTTTCCCAGAGCAACTAACATGATGGGAGGTTGTCTTAGGCAATGTTTTATCTAAAGCTCTTCATCTATGACCCTGATGATGTAAGAAACACAGAACTAAAGTCTTGTTAGAAAATTTAAGACTCTAATCAGAGGGAAAGGACTCCAGTTTGGTATTCTAACAATTGGACAATTGTTGAACAATAAATGATTAAAGAATCAAAGAGAACTCTATGGGGGTGCCTGAGTTGCTCAGTCATTAAGCATCTGCCTTCAGCTCAGGTCATGATCCCAGGGTCCTGGGACCGAGCTCCACATCAGGCTCCCTGCTTCTCCCTCTTACACTCCGCCCGCTTGTGTTCCCTCTCTCACTGTCTCTCTCTCTCTGTCAAATAAATAAAATCTTTAAAAAGAGAGAGAACTCTATGTTGCAATATTGTAATATATGGATAAAATCTCTGGAGAATCATTTCTATCATGCCACTGTAATGGTAGGAGCGACCAACTTCATTTCCAATTAAGTCAGTGACCACTGTGATTCTGTGTTACAATAGGTACCTCAGTCATAGCAATCACTAAAATGGCACTATTATTGTGTATTTAGGTATAAATAAATAGACAACCAGTTTTCTTAAAGAATAAATTTCTTAAAGAAATTGCAATTAAAGCTTATGCCATAAAACCCAACTCTTTATTAGACTACATATCAAGCTCAGTCTGGGAGAAATTTGAAGATTATCATATAATTTACTGATCTGGTTCATTTTCCTTTAATCTGAGTTTCTGAGGACTAGTCCAACCAGATCATCTTTCACAAAGGTTTCCTAGAACCACAATGATTTCCAGCCTTCTGCTTAACAGAGTCTTCCTCATTATAGTTAGCAGTTCCCTTACCAGAGAGAGCTAACAAATCCTTGAAATTCACTCTGAACAGGCAGTATGGTGATACTTATCTCCTTCTTATGCCTTCCTTTTCTCTAAACCTGCTCCTCTTCTGGTATTTTCTATCTCAGTTAAAGGCATCTCCATCTACCCATTTGTCCAAGCTAGACAACACAAAATCTTTTTCAAAATATTCACTCTTCCTCTTCCTCCACATTTAGGTTTCCACCATGCTATGGCCATTCTACTTCCAATAGGTCTTTTAAGTAGATCTCCTTCATATTCCCACTACCTTACTTTTGACAATGCTCATGTTTCACCTTGACCATAATGTATTTAAATGGTTTAATAAGTGGGTTCATTTGCCTTTGTTTTTTCTTCTTCCACACTGATGCCTGAATCAATTTTCTAAAATTTCTTCCCATAAAATAGTAATTTCCTACAGCCTATGAGTTAAAGGCATTATTCAAGAAACGTTTATTGAATACCTACTGTGTACTAGGCATTAACTTCTTCCTATACAAAGATAAGAAAGATAGAATCCCATATCCTCAAGGAACTCACAATCTAGAAGGGAAAATAGCATATCAACATAGTGTGACAAGTACTGAGATATTAGAGTAATGTTAATGGTCAGTGGTAGTATAAAATGCAAGAGAGTGATCAATTCCACCTGGAAGTATTGAAAAAGATGTATAGATTTGCCTGTGTCTTAAAGTATATGTAAACTTTCTCCAGACAGGGGCGCCAGAGTGGCTCAGTCATTAAGCGTCTGCCTTCAGCTCAGGTCATGAGGGGGTCTCAGGATCAAGCCCCATATAGGGCTCCCTGCTCAGCAGGAAGCCTGCTTATCCCTCTCCCACTCCCCCTGCTTGTGTTCCCTCTCTTACTGTCTCTCTGTCAAATAAATAAGTGAAATCTTAAAAACTTTTTCCAGACAAACAAATGAGAGAAAGCCTTCCAGGCCAAGACAACACATCCAAAGTTTCTAATACCTGAGTAAGCACTGCATACTTAGGGAAACGCAAGTTATTGAACATTGGGTAAAAGAGTATAAATGATACTAGAAAATGCATACAAAGGAGTCTAAAATTTGACCTGAAGCCTACAATAAGCCATTAAAGATTTAAGCAGGAAAATAACATGGATCAGGTTTATGTTTTAGGGGGGAAAAAAGGCTGGAATGAGAAAAAGAACAATTGGAACATTAATATAATAGGCAAGATATGATTAAGACCTCACTTAAAACAATAGCCATGGCATTTATAATGGCTAGAGTTAGGGCAGAAAGAATAGGACTCCTTACCATGAAACATAAGGCCTTGCAAAATACGGTCTCAATTCAGCAGAGTTCCTGGCACATAGTAGATACTCAATAAACTCAATAAATATTTGTTGAATAAATTAATTTACCTTCTGTATCTCTTATCTATTGCTTCATAAGAAACTGTTTCCAAACTTAGTACCTTAAAACTATAATGATTCTTACCTCTCACAATTCTGTGGGTTGGCTACTTGGTGCTTCTGCTAATCTTGCCTAAGTTCACATATGATTGAATTCAGCCTGCTTATCCACTAGGGATGAATTCCTGTCATAAACTCATACATTCACATGGTCCCTTTCTTTTCATGGGTTCTCTCTATACATGGTGCCTCCCTTCCTCTCACTGGCTCTGTCTCTTTCTATAATATCTCTCTCTCCCCCTGTCTCTTGGATCTGTTTCTTGGATCTCTCTACATGTGGTCTGCCTACTGTCTTAGAATCTCTCTCCATGTTGTTACTTCTTTTCCATGGGATCGCCCATCCTCAAGGAGGATAATCTGGGCTTCTTCAACCATGACAGTCTCAGGGCTCCAAGCAGGTATGTCTCCTGCATGAATATTTATCATGCCTCTGTATATATCACATGGTCAAACCTAGTCAATCTGAGAAGAGATTATACAAGATGAGTCTTCCAGGAAGCATGATTCCTTAGAAGCCATTATTGTAGCAACCACACATCTATTTTACATCACTCCCCCCTCACAAGAACCCAATCGCATAGCCCACTAATTTTTCTCCCAGGTTCCCATACATGTAACCAACTTTTATGCCTTCTTAACTTGGGCCAGGCTTCTCCTCTTACAGTGCTCCCCTCTGCCTTGGGATATTCTCTGCCTCAAATAGAAAGTACCTACTTTGACAAGTCAGCTGCAATGTTTGAGAAGCCTTTCCTGAAATCCATACAGAAGGAAAAAGCTCTCCTTCCTTTCTTTCACTTTATTCATAAATTACAGTAGTAATCTCAATGTGCCAGAATTATCCACTGACATGTCTTTCTCTAGCAAGAATTTGAACACCTCAAAGGTAGTCATTGTATCCCATTCGTCTTTGTGTTATTCAACAATTATCATCAGTTATTTCATTCTTTATGCACACTTTCTCAATAAACATTTATTGGGTGAATGATTCTGTTCCTAACCTATATGCAAAGGGTTATAAATCATTCTGTAGAGTCTTCGTGTTATTACAGAAATAGCCTAAAAAGAAATTATACATATTAAACAGATTTTACTCAGAAACAGAGACCTGAAAGAGGTCTTAGAACTTTACATTCCTTCTTGTAAACATGTAAAGTGACGATATTGACTTAGGAGTTAGAACCACATTTCTCCTTAGAGAAGGAAATCTCTTGATAAGTCAATGCAAGATATAGCATTTCCAGGAATGAGATTCTGACTACCTTTCAAAAAACACTGATCAGGGCCCAAAACAATCATCAGTATGGAGAATAATTCCAGCATCCTTGGCAGAATCAGCAAAATGATCCACAACGAGAAACAGTTTCTATAGAACTTACTTGAGATTCCCTACTTCAGGGAAGAAAGAAAACCCTTCCTTGAAAAGGGGGAGATAATCTATCAGAATTCACTTCTGGATCCATTTTGGAGACCCACCCTTTTAGCCTCCAACAGAATTCACTACCTTGGGTCAATCTGCCCATGTGGTACTGTCAATCAAATATAGTTCAAAGAGCACTCTAAATCGTCACTTTAAACAGTGTGACATTACTGTAAATTTCCAGAGTCCCTAATGAGTGATAATAGCAGCCTGCCTTACAGTCCTCTTAGGGGATGACTTTCTTTTCATATCTGGAAATTTGTACCAAAGGGTTTAACAACAGTCTTAGGAGTGACATGCAGCAACTTCAGGTAACAATTAGTCACTGGTTTATTTATCATGTTGTAGCAGAGACAGTAACACCAAATATCCAAATATTCTATTTATATATTATAAATTATCTGTATCTATGTATTATATTCCCAGGCTCTCTGCACCTCAGTGAAGACATACAACCACTTCTGGCCAAAGATAAAAGTGGGAAAAGCCTGTATATGATTCGCCAGTCTCTCTCTTCCCCTGACATGATGTCTGAATGGAGACCTCAATTCTAGATGGTGCCGCTACAAGACTGGAGCCTCCATCAACCTGGGTGCAGAATCCTTTATCAACTAAAGTGACCTGTTGCAGAAGCAAGAAATAAACTTCTGTATGTTAAACCATTGAGATTTGGAGGTTGTTTGTTAACAAGAATGCAATTTAGCCTAGTCTGGTTAATACATATTACTCAAATATTGGATTTTTTTCAGCTATCTTTAAAAAACATTTCATCATACATTTATTGAGTATCTAATGTATGCCAGGAACTCTACTGGGTATTTAGAATGTTATTAGTTAACATTTGTAAAGTACTGTCCTTGTGGAGTTGATATTCTAATCAAGAAAATCAAAATTACTAACAGTAATTGTGACCATTAAGTACACAGAACATTGTGTTGTTACAGGAGGTACATACAGGAGATACTGTAATAAAAATATTAAGGATAGCATTATTATATGTGTTTTTTTCTAAAATCTCAAAATTAGAATGTGTTCACTTTAGTGAGAATACATAATTTATTTACAGTTGATTCAAGACTTGCTTCAAGTTACTTAAAATGTGCAGCATTTTGAAAGGAACACCAACAATTTTAGCAGGTTTGAGGAAAGGTAAAGAAGAAGTAAGTAGTCTACTACTTCACCAAAGGCCACTGTCATGGTAAGCATAGAAATCAGCCTGTGCCTCTTGAGAAAAGTCAATCAGCAGCAGCTTCCAGTCATTATTTGAAAGGTGTGTAGAGGGCAAAACCAGATTTCTGCTTTTCATTTGCTAAGATGAAACACTGAGTGAAGGATGTCAAATTCAAGTCCTTTAGATTCCAGGAAGATAATAAAAGAGTAAAGTAAGACTGACTTAAAAAAAAAAAAGTATTAACTGTTAATAAATATTGTTTATTTTTATTGAATTACAGTTTGAATATATATTATAATGCAAACATGTATTATAGTTGGGATTATATTTTAAATTGAACCTTAAATATATATATTTAATAAAGAGAAGCTATTAAGTATTAAATTTGTCTTTCCTAATGAATTGCTTCTTTGATTTAGAACTGGAAAATTCATCCTCTCTTCTACACCAAGATGGCCATGCCTAGTTGAGTATTTTATATTGCTACAGAATTCAGCCTCTAGTAGGGAGTTTTATTCAGAAAAGAAAATAGCTGTTCACAAACATAAGCACATCCGGACATGTATAAAACCTTTGCACAATGGTTTCTTACAATTAAGAAAATTACCATACAAAGGCATTTGTAGAATTCTAGTATTCTAGAACTTCTATTTAGTTTTCAGAAAACATTTATGCAATTCAGAAACTTCCATTTGAAGCTCTCTGTTCTCATGATTAAAGTTAATTGAGAGAGCTTAATTTGATTAAAACTAAATGTTAGCATATCTTCATAAACTTTGAAATCAGAGAATATCTTCTGGAATTCAGTTCCTTTTGGGGGAATATAGTTTAAGCCATAACTATTACTTCTGGAGCCACTTTCATCAAAGGAACATAAACCACAATATTCCTTGTCATATGAGTTTCCCAAACATACAGTTTTGCTTGACTTGGACACATAAATTCATTTGTAACCACTTGTGAAGTTCCTTTTAAAGGGTTTGGATGGGTTGTAACATTAACCAAAAAGCCCAAGATTCATCCCTGAGTCTCTGGTGAGCTGAAGTAGAAATTTTCCCAAGACGACATGAGCAAACCAATTTCTTTCAACTCCTGAAAATAAGAAACTTTTCAATGCAATTAAAATGTCACAACTAAGTTACTAGACTCTGCATACAACAGACAACTTACTCAATTGTGCTTCCAGGGCATCAAATCCAGCATTGAGCTCTCTACATTTCACACCACAGAAGCACTTCCAATTTGTGTCACTTATTCCAACAAAGACAGTCTCCATTTTTTTTTTTTTTAACCATTCGGTACAAAGTAATTCCTGGCAAATTACAATGTGTCCCTCCAAATTTTACCATCTGAGATTTTCATCTCAGAAGTTTGATATTAACCTGAATTTCCATGGAGGTGCCACCTTATATTAGTCACTCCCTAATATTTCTTAGCCAGTCTCCATTAAGCATTTCAAGACTTCCTCAACACAGTTTGTTTTTTGATGTTATACCTCTTATGGACTTTATATTCAAAATTTCTTCAGTCTCGTGTATATTTTCATTTATAACATGTACAAATACTGCTAACCAGATGATATTTGTTACATCTGGGCTTTTGTCAGCTGCAACAGAACATGACATAAATATTTTAACTTCTTCTTCCAACTTATCTTTTAAGATATCAGCTATTTCTTTGACAATCGGAGCTAACATTTCTTGTTGGAATTAAGTCTTGATGCCAATTTATATTTTCATAGGTACGACTTAACTCAATTTTATGGCAGTATTACTCAGATTTTTTTTTAATCTAAAAGCAAGCCCAGTAAAAAAAAAAAAAAAAAAAAATGGAATCTTTTCCAGATCATTAAGTTCCTCATCAAATAAGTTTTCCATTTATCGATCATATTTCTTACCATGATTGCTTACGTAATGGCATTTTAAGTTGTATTTTTGGACAAAAGCACATTTTGCACATTAAACACATAGGAATAATCTTCACTTTTGCAAAGAAGTATGCTCTCTCCCATATGCTACCCTCTCAGCTTATCATTCATTTTCCCTCTTTTGATAAAGATAAAAATACAAGAAATCATTCATCTTCTCTACAAAATAATAGAACTGCAATGATTTATGGCAACTGAAATTATGACT
Organism: Mirounga leonina; assembly: GCF_011800145.1. NCBI lineage: Eukaryota > Metazoa > Chordata > Mammalia > Carnivora > Phocidae > Mirounga > Mirounga leonina. The sequence goes on along the minus strand of NW_023270415.1, from coordinate 37,714,798 downwards.
CTATCACATAAACAAAAAGGAAACTATGTTTCATTCTGCTGCTGATACTTAGCTCAAGAAATCTGGCCAGTGATGCCAGTGCTTCTAATTTTTCAATGAAAGGCAAAACCCAAGGATTTTCTGTAAAACTGCCCAATTTTTACATGTTGAGAAGTAGTTCAAATTGTTTTTAAAACATTGTTCAGTCCAAACAACAAAATAGCCTAAGCTGCATCTAGCCCATGGCTGGTTTTTGGTCTCTGCTGAGTCAGGTCTTTTTATCACATGAATTCAGAACCTTGTCCAACTACTCTACATCTTCCTAAACTTACATTTGGCTGCAGAGCCTGATCTCATAAATTCTTAAGCAAATCAATTATTTATCTTTAAGCATTTAAAGATATGGTGAAACAATGGATTCATCCAGTAACTTATCTACATTATATGAATATACCACCATCAACAGACGCTGAAATATTTCAATGTGTAAAGGAATTTTAATAAGGAACAGTATTTCAGTAATGGCCTGTATAACCTGTCTCACAAATGGATAGAAAATCAACATACTGTTCTTCCCCCATTAAAACTAATAGCACTTTTCTTTCATCATATGCAGTCAAAAACAACTTGAAGAGTTTTCATCATAAGTCTGTGCAGTAGTTTTTACACATCCATATACAAGCACAAAGAATATCTGACTTTTATATCCCATGAGAAACCAGCGTGCAAGGATTTGGCCACCTGAAATTCTTCTCCAAATAAAAAGCTAAGCTAGCAAGTTTATTATGATTCAATAATTTATTATCTGTAAGGTCATCAAACTCAACTATAATTTAAAATGTAAACATCTAGGCCAGTGTGGTCCAGGAGAGAAAATCTTAAGGAAAGGCCAGGTAATTAAGCTTAGAGAACTAAAAGATAAGAAGCAAAAAAAATACAGTTGATAATGTTACATATATATATATTAACTGTTTGTCTCAGAAAGAAGGAGCGTATTAAGTGGTATATAAAATATAGGTCTTGAAAAGTTACATTTCCCATTAACTACTAGTATCTAACAATATCTTCTCTTATATCATTAAATGTTTAGTCTCAAGGGAGACATAGTGTTATACAATAAGAACTGACCAATGTGATAATCCTTTCTTTCTAAGACAAGACTTTATCCTTGGGTTCATGGATGGACAACAGATTCATGAAGTCCCTGAAATTATGTATAAATGTTCAAAGTACTTAATAACACCAATTAGTTTAAACTTATTTTTATGCTAGGAACTAGAATCAAAGGAAGAATTTGATTAGTATTTCTGAGTCTAAAATAAACAAACCCTATTAAAAAAAACTTTCAGGTAAGTCATTAGTAATTATTTGGCTACATGCTCATTAAACACGCAGTAAAGAATTATGGCAGTTCAATAAATTCATTAGGAAAGGTAGAATACTATAATAAACATGAAATCTGTTAACATTTAAAAAAAAAAGAAAAGAAAAGAAAAAAGAACATGTAGTGCAGGATGCCTGGGTGGCTCAGTCAGTTAAGCAGCTGCCTTCGGCTCAGGTCCTGATCCCAGGGTCCTGGGATCAAGTCCCACATCGGGCTCCCTGCTCAGCGGAGAGCCTGCTTCTCCCTCTCCCTCTGCCTCTCTCTGCCTACTTGTGCTCTCTGTCAAATAAATACAATCTTTTAAAAATCTTTTAAAAAAAGAAAAGATAGTGACTGTTGAAAAAAAATAAGGATTAAGGAGTCAGAGATCTATGTTCTATCTAAGTCCTGCGACTAACTAGTTACATGAAAAAGAATAAGGTGCTTAAACTGAGCTCCTATTCCTTCCTCTGTCAAAGATAATAACAATCCCCACCTAAAAATGACTACCTTTTGAGTTTTAGAAAAACCTGAAGAACATAGTACTTCCTAGCACCTAGTAGGAACTAACAGTAAGTTTCCTTCCTCCTCTCTTTCCTATTGAATACATGCTCTTCCTAATCGCCTAAAATATCCAGACCATTCATTCCTGGTAACTATGAAGGCCCGAGGTAAGTTACCTGAAAATATCCATAAGATACACAAACACCTCAACAATATCCACCAAAAATAACCTAGTAAACTTTAACCCATACTTAAGCCAAGAAAGGCCCCAATTTCATAAGACAACTTTAAAAAATAGTAGCAAAGAAGAATAAAAACTTCACCAAACCTAGGGTGTAAACTACACTTCACAAGCACAAAGTGAGCCACAAAGGTAAATGGAGAACATTCTGAAGGGTAGTACTAACTTCCTCTAGTACTAGTTTGTGGGGCTGAAAAAAAGTCATGAAGTCAAGAGTATCTTTTCTGACCAAAATAGGTTTGAGGAATCACTAAAGAGACTAAACTAATAGATTTTGGGAAACCTACCAAAGCCCCTCAGGTAAAGAATGTAACCACATTTGCACCCAGGCTTCACTTAATTATGTGCACCTGAATGAAATAGAGCTTAGCCACCTGAAAATATCCTCCACTACTCATGGAATAGACAACTATAAGTGAGGCCTGAGGGTGAAACTGTGACCACAGTAGCACCTAGTCCCTACCCCTCGAGAGAGAAAACTCCCATTAAACTATGAAGAGAGAAAATAAAGATCAATGTTATAAGAATGTATATGGCCAAATTTGCACAATTTTAAGAGACTATATCTTTCCTACTTCAGAGGAATTAAAATATCCTTTCTTTCATAAAACTGTAATAGTAGATAATAGGTTTTCAATTAACTTATATATTAAATATAAAAATTAACAATACTATGTCTTTCCCCACTTTTTAAAACTGGATCTTCCGTGGAAAGGTCTGGAACTACTAATCTACCTGCTAACATTAATTATGAATCTAAGTTAGTCATTTTCATCATTATCAACATGACAACAGCAGATACTTAAAAATGAAAAGAAAATCAGAAGCCAAAAAAGAAGGTACCAAACTGGGGGATTAGAACAAATTACTACCAGTGAATATGTAATTCTGGAAATAGGAGAGAACTTTTTAAAAATTCTAAGAAGTCTCAATGAGATGTGAGAATATTGATTGGATTGTATTTGGTTTTTTTGAGTAAACATCTATTTTTTAAAAAGAGCACAAGAGAAGGGCAGACATTTCAGTAATCTCAAAAAAAATGACTGGCTAAATAGATAAATCAATAGAAGTAATGATTTTTCAGACAAGTATTGCTCTGAAAACCCAGCCTATGAATCAGATGTTGAGAAATTCTTTTGAGAAAAGGATTACGATTCTAGAATTATGTACCAGTGAACTATTATTTTTGTGTGAAAGTAAACATTTGTTCAATAAAAGAATGAATTAATATAAGATGAATGAATTCATTAAAAGGTACAAAGTATCACAAACCTATAACAATTGTGAACCTTGTAGCAAATGCTGTTTCATTCTTACTCAGGGCTGATTTCCAACTGCCAGACACCTAAATAATGTTTATTTGTTTCTTTTCTTAATGCTGGTTTTCTCTGTTTACCAGAGCCCACACTGATTGCAGACAAAACAGGACAGAAATTCTGGAGAATTAATACCTGACAACCCTGGAGTAGGTCTCAACCAATTGACTACAGTGGATGCATAAATATCCCAGCTCTCTCACCAACTTGGCAAAGATAACTCTGAAGTTAATTTTCTACACTGGCTCCTGGGAGTTCCCAGAGGCAGTAAGCTACAGTTGCTCACAATGATAAATTGCTTGCTAACGCACCCTTTAGTAGCCTCCCTAGTTTCTCTGTCCCAACTCCCCACTCTCTTACCTATACTTTCTAGAAACTGCTTGCCCTTGAATCCAAGCTAAAATAACACTTCTGCTCCAAATTTATAAAGAAAAACATCATAAATACATGAAAGAAGATCACATGCATAACTGGAAACTGAAAACTTCCTCAGAAGTTGATAGGCCAAGTAGGCATAAAATAACAAACCAGGAGACTTGAATAACAAACTGCAGGTTTGATATAATGAATTATAAAGATGAGATTATCAAACATCTACCTTTCCCCTAGAGCAACAGACCAAGATAATATCCCAGACAAATTTAAAGAACAGACTAATTCTAAGTCATTTATTATTTTTTTTTAAGATTTTTATTTATTTGAGAGAGAGAGAATGAGAGAGAGCACATGAGAGGGGTTAGGGTCAGAGGGAGAAGCAGACTCCCTGTCGAGCAGGGAGCCCGATGCGGGACTCGATCCAGGGACTCCAGGATCATGACCTGAGCCAAAAGCAGTCGCTTAACCAACTGAGCCACCCAGGTGCCCTAATTCTAAGTCATTTAAATTGTTATAGAAAATAGAGTTTTTCACTGTTGATTTTATGAAGCTAGTATAACTTTAATAAAAAACTAATTGACTTTGTATACCCACCTGTGAGCTCACACCCACCCACATACTCAATAACTACAAAGAAATCTTTTGGGAGTATAATGGAAAAAAAAAATCCTAATTAAAATATTAGCAAATCAAATCCACCATTAAATCAAAAGCACATTGCAACATGACCAAGTTGACTTTATTCCAGAAAAACAAAGATAACCGAACTTAAGAATTCAATTCTGTAGTTCATTATGTTGACAGATCTATAGAAAAGCATTTATTTCTAAAACTGATAAAAAGTATTACATATAATTTACCTATTCCTATATTATGAATAAAACTTCCTTAATGTGATTCAGTCTAACAGGAAAAAATTAGCATCATCATACTTAATAGTGAAAAAAATTGAAAGCACTTCTACAAAAGTCAGGGATAAACAAGGATATTTGTTATCATTTCCATTATTTGATATTGCTCTGAAGTTTCTAGTCAATACAATGAAACAACAAAGAGAAGACAGGTACATATAGATAAGAAAGCAAGCAAATTATCATGATTTACAAATGATATAATTTTCTAGCCAAAAAAAAGGCAAGAGTAAAAATTCTGAAATCCGTAACAAAATTTAGTGACTAAATTACAATATTAATACACAAAATTAGTAAATCCTAAACATTACTAATAATTTTTAGATGTTTGAATTCAATCATTGTATTCACAGTCCTATTGAAATATAAGCTATATTATTCATAGAAATAAACCTAAAAAGAACCATATAAAACCCCTGTGAAGAAAACTATAAAACTTTACTGATACACATAAAAGATTCTTAGATGGGAGAACTCAATACTGTAAAGGTTTCAGTTTTCTCCAGTACAATTTATAAATTCAATGCACTTTTAATTAAATTCCTAAAGAACTAATAGAAATGGAATGTAGTAATGGTATGGAATATACCAAAACTATGGTTAATTTCATGAAGAAGGGTAAATTTATGAGGACAAGAAATTTTTGGGGGGAGAGAGAGCAGGACAGGAGAAAGGCAGTAGGGTCAGAGAAAATGGGAGAGAGAGAATCTCCATGCTGGGCATGGAGCCTGCTTAAGATGCTGGGCATGGAGCCTGACGTGGGTCTCAATCTCACAACCCTGAGATCATGACCTGAGCTGAAATCAAGAGTCAGATGCTTAACCAACTGAGCCACCCAGCCACCCCAAAGATAAGAAATTTTTGAAAGAGAAAAATAAGGAGGAGCTGTTCTACTGGGCAAAATTTATTAAAAGCTATAATTATTAAAACAATATATCATTGGCATAGGAATAAACATAGAAATGAAAAAGACTAAATAAGATCCAAATCCATAAATATATGAAAACTTTCATATTATGTGACATTTCAAATCGGATGGAAAAATGATGAATAAATATAATAAATAATTTTGCACAGCTGGGTAAACACTTGGAAAAATACTGAGTCTCTGCCTCAGACAAAATCCAGATGTATTAATATTTAAGTTATTTTATACATAAAATTATTATAGTCAAACAGAGGAGTATATTATTTTAATATTTAAGAAAAAAGAGGAGATCTTTCTTAGGTATAAGAAATCCAAAACTATAAAGTTATATAACTATACATTAATTTAAAAGCTTTTTAAGGCAAAACCATTATGAACAAAATTAAAAGATAGCAGAAATACATCACAGTGTAGACAGGCAATATCCCTAGTATATAAGATTCTAATATTATGTACCATATCATTATGTTATAATAATACAGAACAGATTGGTGGCTGCCAAAGGCAGTAGATGGGCAGTAAGCAAAATGAGTAAAGAGGGTCAAAACGTATAAACTTCCAGATATAAAATAAATAAGAGAAATGTAATACACAGCATAACTATAGTTAATAATAATGTTTGCATATCTGAAGGCTGCTAAGAGAATAAATCTTAAAAGTTCTCATCACAAGAAAAAAATGTGTAACTATGTATAGTGACAGGTATTAACTAGACATATTGTGATCATTTCACAATATATATACAAATATTGAATCATTATGCTATGCATATGAAAGTGTATAACATTAATTTTACCTCAATAAAAAAAGAAAAGAAATAAAAGGCTTCTGCATAGCAAAAAATACCCCAAAAAACAATATGATGAAAAACTAACTTACAGAGTGAGAGAAAATATTTGTAACCATATATCCAATAAAGGGTTAATATCCAAAATATGTAAAGCACTCATACAACTAAATAACATCTGATTAAAAAATGGGCACAAAACCTGAATAGATATTTTTCCAAAGACATACAAATAGCCAATAGATACCTGAAGAGATGCTCAACATCACTAATCATCAGGGAAATGCAAATCAAAAGCACAATGAGATTATCACATCATACCTGTTAGAAGACATATCTGCACTCCTATGTTTACTGCGGCATTATTCCAAGACATGGAAATAACCTATGCGTCCATCAACAGATGAATGGATAAAGATGTCACTGATCGATCTCTCTCACACACACACACTCACATGCGCACACACACATACACACAATGGAATATTATGCAGCTATAAGGAAAAAGGAAATCCAGCCATTTGAGACACGGATGGAACTTGGGGCATCACGCTAAATGAAATAATCCAGACAAAGAAGACAAATACTGAATAATATCACTTATATGTAGAATCTAAAAAAGCCAAACTTGTAGAAAACAGAGAGTTGCAATGATGGTTACCAGGGACGGGGGAGCAGGAGAGTCGGGGAGATGTTGCTAAAAAGGGCAAACTTACAGCTAAAAGACAAAGAAGTTCTGGAGTTCTAATGCACCAATGGTGATTAGAGTCAAAAGTACTCTAACTATATACTTCAAAGATCCTGAGACCAGATCTTAAATGTTTCCCACCACAGAAAAGAAATAATTATGTTATGTGATAGAGATGTTAGCTAATACCATGGTGGTGAATCATATTGCAATATACAAATGAAATATGAAAAAAGAAAAGAAAAATATGAAAAATTCCTTAATTTTAAAAATTCAAATAAAAATAATAAGATCATATTGTCTTTTAACCTACCAGATTGGCAGTTTTAAGACACATGGTGTGAGACAATAGACACAGAAATAATTGTGATGGATATGCAGTTTGAAAACATCTTTTAGGATAGCCACCTCATTATCTTTCAAAATTACATACTATTTGGTTCAGTAATATTTGAGAAAATAGTCAAATAATAGAACAAAGGTATAAATACAAAGATGTTTATTGAAATGTTACAATCGTAAAGAAAAAATGGAATGTTCATTGTGGAAATAATATTAAATAACTTCTCAAAACAATCACTTTTGTATTAACTTGAAACAGGGTCCACAAAATACATTTAAGTTAAATAAGCACATGCATTCTTATATATATATATATATATATATATATATATATATATATATATAATGTATAGTTATGATTATATGTAAATATACATGTATAATTTTAAAGGATGGAAGGAAATATACTAAAACATTAATAGTAAATAGCTTTATAAGGGGAGATTACAAGGGAACTTCAAATTTTTCATAATTTTTACCATGGTTTGTATTATCAGGAAAATATCTTCATTTTGAAACAAAAATGAGTAAGAATGATCAAATTTTAGTATTTTGGAGTCATTTGACTCACATTTTTATCCCTGTCTTTCCAATGAAATCACTGACCTAAATAAATATTTATATCATCTATGAGCAGCAGTAATAGGGGACTTTTTAGAGCTTGTGAATAAAATTGTGATTTTTTTTTAAATTTTATTATGTTAATCACCATACATTACATCATTAGTTTTTGATGTAGTGTTCCATGATTCATTGTTTGCATATAACACCCATTGCTCCATTCAATACCCTCTTTAATACCCATCACCAGGCTAACCCATCTCCCCACCCCTCTCCCCTCTAGAACCCTCAGTTTCTCAGAGTCCATAGTCTCTCATGGTTTGTCTCCCCCTCAGATTCCCCCCTACCCCGTAATTTTACCCTTCCTACTATCTTCTTTTTTTTAAACATATAATGTATTATTTGTTCCAGAAATTGTGATTTAAAGCAAAATAAATTTTTAATACTGGAGCCACAATAAAGCTGAGTTTTGATGTTTTGTTTTGTTTTTTTAAGATTTTATTTATTTATTTGAGAGAGAGAGAATGAGAGACAGAGAGCATGAGAGGGAGGAGGGTCAGAGGGAGAAGCAGACTCCCTGCCGAGCAGGGAGCCCGATGCGGGACTCGATCCTGGGACTCCAGGATCATGACCTGAGCCGAAGGCAGTCGCTTAACCAACTGAGCCACCCAGGCGCCCGAGTTTTGATGGTTTAAAAAAAAAACTTCTAACAAAGTAAACATTATAGCTCCAAGGTATCTGAAATTCTTAACAAAGAAACTCTACATACAACAGGAAAAAATAATCAAGTTTATGTTTTTGATGGATTTGATGATTAATATTGAACAAAAATCAGCAGAAGATACAATCAGTGACTTAATATGTTATAGATAACAATGACTGAGTTTAATGTTACAGGCTTTTCAACTAGTTTGGGCATACCTACTCATTTGCTCATTTACATTTTCTAGCTACACATGGAGGTAATTTACAAGATCAAAGGAATGTGAATTTTCATTAGATTGATCAAAAGCGCTGGATTTGTTCTTTCTGTCAAAGACACACATTAGTTTTAATGGAAAGAACATATGTAAACGGGGGCCTGACTAGCTCAGTTGGAAGAGTGTGCAACTCTTGATCTTGGGGTCATGGGTGCAAGCCCCATATTGAGAGTAGAGATGGAAGGAAGGAAGGAAGGAAGGAAGGAAGGAAGGAAGGAAGGAAGGAAGGAAGGAAGGAAGGAAGGAAGGGCATGTGTATGCCAAGTGACTATATATTATTAGTCTGCTCAAACATTATGAAACTACTGTAACATTTTCATTTATAATAAAATTTTACTAACATAACAAAAAGGTATGCACATTTTTCATACAAAAAGGAGTACACTTAACACAGTGTATATTAACCTATATACAATTCTATGAAATCTAACCAATCAGCCAACCAACTGCATCTTTTAAATAAATGTTCTATGTCTAGGAGTGTAAGATATTTTTATGTTCCAAACATATATTTACCTCCTCAAACACAACAGTTAGTAAAAACAGCACTGTCTGCTACATAAATAATGTTTAGTCTTTGAAAGTTTGTAGTTATATAATTATCCTTTAAATCAATCTCAGGTTTCATCTTGATAGACTAATAAAAGGGATTTTTGTGGGCGCCTGGGTGGCTCAGTTGGTTAAGCTACTGCCTTCGGCTCAGGTCATGATCCTGGAGTCCCGGGATCGAGTCCCGCATTGGGCTTCCTGCTCAGCAGGGAGTCTGCTTCTCCCTCTGATCCTCCCCCATCTCATGCTCTCTCTGTCTCATTCTCTCTCAAATAAATAAATAAAATCTTAAAAAAAAAAAAAAGCCAGTCTCTTTAAAAAAAAAAGGGGGGGGATTTTTGTGACAAATATAAAAAATATTTGAAACAGTATATTTACAACACATTTTCCAAGAGCAGAAATATTGAGTGGAATATTTTTATCTGGAAGATATGGTATGCTGTGTTTAAATTCATTTTCTGGGATGAACAATTTAGTTCCATAAACAAACTCTTAGTTGATTATTTCTATTTAGTAAACTAATTTGCAGATGTGACCCCAGGTTACAGAAGCAATATTCCTAACACCTAAGTCTACTCAATAACCAAAGTGCCTATTTGTCATTTTGATTAAATAGTGGAAAAAGCAGCCAATTTGATGAAAAAAAATCAGCTAACAGTTACTTGACTTTAAAAGCCAAAGCAATAGGGTTCTTGAGTAAATTTCCACGTCAAATTTCTCACATTGGTTAACTCTAATTGTCTCAGCATAAAATGATTAATTAGGTTGGATTATTGAGAAATATTGTGGAGGAATAGAAACTCACAATAAATGTTCAGTTAGTTGAGTATGACAAAAGGTAGGAGAAGAAGAGAACATGAAGAGGAACACATGAACCTTCTCATTTAAATCTTTCAACAGCTTAGTTAAATCTTATTATCCCTATATTACAAATAAGGAAAAAAGCATAAGAGAAGTGGAATAATTTTTCCAAATCCACAAAGGTGATAAATGCTGGATTCAAGTTTTAAACCCAAGTTTCTGACCCCAAACTAGGTTTTTCCCTCTTCAGCATGCTGCCTCCACAGAGATCAAACCAGCCAGTAAGTACAGTGTAGACATTTTCAGCAATATAAATTCATTTTATCTCCAAATCTATTTGAATGTTACATATGAATTACTCTATTTTAAAAAAGTAGTACAAGTAGGTGGAGCCCAAGGCTCTTGGGTTAACAAAGAGCCTTTTAAAAAAGATTTTACTTATTTATTTGAGATAGAGAAAGGGCATAAGCAGGCAAAGCTCCAGGCAGAGGGAGAAGCAGACTCACTGCTGAGCAGGGAGCCCAACGAGGGGCTCCATCCCAGGACCCTGGGATCATGACCTGAGCCGAAGGCAAACGCTTAACCAACTGAGCCGCCCAGGTGCTCAGACTATAAGATTTGGAAATAATAACCCATCTCTTCCATGCACTTGGCTAATAATCTTTTAAATTCTCTATAGTGACAAAAAAAAGAACAAAATATTAAGAAAATAAAACTTCCTATTTCAGGTTTATCAATAGTTGATTCAACTTCAGAGTAGGCTGGGGAAAATTACTTTGTCTGCCTCAGACTCAGTTTTCTCAGCAAGAAAGGATATAAAATATTGAGCATTTTATTGCTCTATTTCTGCTAAAGAAACAAGAGGGAACAAAGTTAGACACTGGGAGAAATTATGACATCCTAAATAAAATATCTCCCTCTCAAGAGTTTTTTTTTTAAGCTTTTATTTATTTGACAGAGAGAGAGACAGCAAGAAAGGGAATACAAGCAGGGGGAGTGGGAGAGGGAGAAGCAGGCTTCCCGCTGAGCAGGGAGCCCAATTCCACTGGATCCCAGGACCCTGAGACCATGACCCGAGCTGAAGGCAGATGCTTAACCAACTGAGTCACCCAGGCAACCCCCCTCAAGAGTTTTTTTAAAAACAAAAATAGCAGTCTGTTCCAACGTCACCAAAACTTGATGGAAGGAAAGGAGAGATGGTAAAATGGCCGGCTTCACCTGATGCTCTCCTGGAATTAACAATTCCTTTAGAATTCCAGTTACTTCTTCTAGGGCATTATTAATACCCTACTGGCATAAAGAAGCTACTGCATCTTGTTATAGGGAACTGTTTTTCCATTACCCTTATTACTGCTCCTAGTACACTGGTTTGTTCTGAACTTCTTGAATCACAGTATTGTATTCTCTATTATTCTAGGTTCCTGTGGTTGCAGTATTCTGTCTATTTCCCAGTAAGCAATGTAATCTCAACTTTTTCCCATTAATAAATCACAGATTAGAGAAACTCACTTGCTAATTTGCACTAATGATGATAGGGAACATTGACAATTACATTTTGTAGATTAGAAAATACATAAGCAAACACGATTAAAACTCAAGGATACTGTTTCACTAAATGTACTTTTTCTCAGCAATTGTTTATTTATATAAATGTCCTCTGCTCTAACCATGCCATGATAGTGAAATATCACCAAGTATTAATGACACTTTAAACAATTTAGTCTTTCTAAGCAATGATATGAGATACTCTGATTCTAAAGTCTATGTGTTTCTTTTCTCCAGCACAGCAAGAACAGAAGGAAAAAGATCTAAATTCTACTTGTAAGGAAAGTTTCATTTTAAGTGAAGGTCATTAAATGCTGGAATAAGGATAGAAAAAAGTCAAAATAGAACAAAGAGGTGTTTTAACCTCTTTCTATAGAATAGACTTTCTATCCTCTGGAAGGATTCAGTTATGGTTCAAGGACTATCAATTCCTATAAATTTAAAAAGCCTTAATCTGCACCAACACATTAAAGAATGGGCCATTCTTACTTCTTCAATTTATAAGTAGAGGGATGAGACAGAAGGATGGAATGACTGCTCAAGACAATATCATTAATTTGGGAATCACCAAAATTAGAATTCCTAGGTCAGACTTAATTTTTTTCACCTTGGAAAACACATTTTCACAGTTATAATTGACAAAAAATAAACTTGTGGTTTGGGGAACATGGGTTGGAGAGTTGATGAAAAACCTCAATATTTATCACTCTAGGAAATATTGAAACTACATTTCTGTTTTTACCCTTTTCTCTTTACACAGTACTACTCCTGTTAGTATTACTGTATGAACCCTTATTCTTCAGAGACCTGATTATATGCCAGTAGCACAGCTTGCTTGAATTTGGGAGTTTGTATTAAATAAAAATGACTTTGAATTCCAAATTTAAAGATATGTGAAAGCACATGTTTCAAATTTTTACTTCATCAAGTTTTAAAATTAACTTTTAGAGCTAAGTCAAAGGAGTTGATTTTGTCTCTAATTTGATGGATGGTTCCCCAAAAGAGTTGGCAATAAGATCCATCTAATCTAAATTTGAATTCATACTGTTATTTGGAATAAAGATAATTCAGACTACCATCAAGGAATTCATCTAATAAGGGCTTTTTAGGTAAAATTCACAACAATGAAACTGAGAAATTAGAAAAAAGGTCTAAAACTATGCATTTCTTTTATGGCAGAATTTTACAAGGAGAAGCAAAATTATTTTAACATGTAAGACTAAAGTAGTAACAACAACAAAATCATGCTTCACTACAAAAGTGAGAAATTAACAGGAAGAAAACTTCAAGTCAAAGTTTTATGTATATGTAAAGCTACATATGTATACTGTTAAAAACAAGACAACTAGCCCAAAATGGAGTATTTATGCTAAGCCCATGTCAACAAACCAAGACTTAACTTGATCATAGTTTCAGCTCTCCTGGAAATGTAATCTTAAACTAGTAGGTCAGGAAATCGCCCAATCAGCATTAGTTCGCTAATCTGCCTGATAGACTTCTGCCATCCTCTAAAGGAGAGTAACCTTATAATAACCAATCTGCTTTTTTTGTGTAGTATGACTTCCTTGTTCCTGCTTCCTTCTGCCTGTAAGTCTCATTTTGTACAGCAACTCAGAGCTCCTTTCTGTCTGTTAGATTGGATGCTGCCTGATTCAAATCAATTTTTGTTCAAATAAATTCTTAAAATATTTAATATACTTCAGGTTATCTTTTAACAGTTCTGATATCAGAGGACGGAACCAAAAGAGACTCTCAGAGGTCCCCAGGAACAACAAGCAACAAGATGTAGGTACCGGTAGAGCCCCTTGAGCTCGCTGCTTTCTGTCTTTGAAGGTCATGGGTAAGTCCCATTCAGATCCTAGCTCCACAGCTTTTGCATTATGAGCACTCAGACTTTGAGCATTTCTTTTTCCAAACTGGGTCCAGAAACAGGCTGGAGTCAGACTGGGCCAACTTAGAAATCAGACTGGGTCCAGGGACAGAATGTGTCCAACTTGGAAACCAGACTGGGTCCAGAGATGGACTAGGTCTGAATGGGAAACTGGACTGGGCCTGAAGTCAGACCGGGTCCAACTTAGAAATCAGAAATGGTCCAATTTAAGCTGGACTGTATTCAGTGTGAGGTGAGGCCTTAGATGGATAAAACTTCAAGGCTAAGCGAGCAAGTCAACCTTACCAAAGAAAATCCTGAATTACAGGGGCCACAGTAGAGAACTTTTAACCTAGATAAGCTTACCCATTTATGAGGTGTCCTAGAGAAAAGGGAGTCTCAGCCAAATACTCACCATCAAGTATGGAAGGAAATTTATTTTTCCTCCTCTACAGTTTCTGGTAATTAGGATAAAAACTGCTGGGACACCCCACTCACTCCAGAGCCTGCAGACATCTTGAGAAAACTGGCAGAAGCCAGCAAAGGATGAGAATTCTCATCAAAGTCAGCTCTCCCGGATATGTCTCTGGTGCTTCTTGAGAGAGGAAGGTAAAAAATTTCACTTTGTCCCGTCCTTTCCAAATTCAGATTGGCAGACCATTGGAGGAGGTCATCAAGAAAACTTGACTGCCGGTTGACCTGTGAGCCTCACCTGGGTAATGAGAGGTTCCTCACTCACTCCCCTGTCCTTGGAATGTATATTCTGCCCACTGTTCCCACATTTGGAGCCATTTTCAAGGATGCAGACTTGAAAGAGCAATGTGTTAGTTAAGACCATCTAGATGGGGACATAACTGAACACAGGTTGAGTCCTCTACAGAAACTTTTAAGATTCTGGCAGGCAAGTGAGGAGATCTACTTGTCTTGCAGCCATCAAAGACAAACTTCCTATTTAAGTTCCCTTGCTCATAAAACCTGTCACTTACCAATCTGGAGTGTCCTACCTCTTTTTGGTCTCCCTTTGCTCTCCATTATGGGGGCTAGTTTCAGATTTCACCTGGAAAGCTCCTGAGGTTTTAAATCAACAATTGGCAAGCCATCCAGGAGACCAAAGAAATGGGTCTTGGGGAAATGACCTCTGCAGGGCACCTCCCAAGTTGGCCATCAGCCTCTATGGGGAGAGGAGTGGCCTGTATGCTAGATGCTTGTGGATCACCTGAAAATGCTGGCCAGTCTAATATGCTTGTTCAAGGAACTGTACATAGCACACTGTGGCAAGGAAGGGAAATGAATGGTTGCCATAGTGGGCTGGCCTCTACTGTGGACAGTATGGTGGCCAGAGATACCCAACGAGAGGCTGAAACTTGAATTAGAAAGTTGAAAGAAGAGCTGAGATAAGAGAAGGATATGCAGATGTCCACTGCTCTTTGCTAGCTTCAGGGCTGGAAGACAGTTGGGAGGGTGGCAAAATAAGTTGGAGACCTTACTGTGTCATTTTGCAAAGCTAGGAGGGTACAAGCTACCTTGAATTAAGGTCTCAGTACTTGTGACAAGACCTGAATGGGATGCTAAAAGATGGAATTCCTGGAAAAGTGAGGACAGCATGGAAGGGGATGTTGCAATGGACAGTGAAATGGACAAAATGCCTCATGCCATCCAACCACTAATACAAAGAAAAGCAAAAGCACAGTAACAACAACCCGAGCCAGTGAGACAGCTCCAATTCAGGAAACACTCATGATGAGAGAATATATACCCCTGAAAAGCTTATTGATATAACTGCTAAGTTCCAGGAAATGGCCAGGGAAATTATTAGGGCATGGTTGGTATGCTATGGGATATGCGGGGACAACAGCATTTCTCTAACTGGGCAGGAAGCAGAGAAGATGGGCAACATTATCACATACGCTGCCCTCTGGCAGTAAGTGCATGGCATTCAGGGGACTCAAGGTACTCACTCCCTCATAGATTGGATTTTTCTAGCCTGCAGGGATCTTGTCCCAATGAGGGGAATCTCCCTGGGCACATGGGACCCTGAAATCTATGGAGGAAGTACAATAAATTCTTAGAAAGTTAAGAATGAGAAAGGCCATCTATAACCCTAACTTTGAAGGTGCTGATCCAGCCACATTTACTTCAGGAATGAAAGCCAAGACATTCCAGTCCTCCCCTAGCCCCTAGTATGGGATGCTGATCCATGCTGAGCCCATGGAACAAGACATTTATGATAGTGGACAACCCATTGCTGATCTGGGAGAAACTGACAAATTTTAGGAATAGGTACGGGGTGTGGGAAAGCCCCAGGACAAATAGGGAACTTGAAAAACCAGAAGGCTATCCCAATCCCAGACCCTTTAAAGGGTCTGATCAACTCTTAAAAATTTTTAATGCCTCAGTCTATATTTTAACAGTTCACACACATGTGTATGCATGTACATTTATGGGTATATGTATATATGTAAATTATATATGGATATATATTTGCATATATAAACATACATAGTTCATATTTATGTACAGATTAAATAGGTAGATAAATCCTGTTCATTCTAATTTTCATCACATGTCAATCCTCTCTCACTGTATCCTAAATTTTATATTATTAGGACACTCTTAATAACAAAATTCCTAACCAGGCTATGATTTCTGGTCACTTAATCTTTGCCTACATAAAACATTACTAATAATCATATAAGGTTCACAGATTGGATATAAAGTAATATTGAAAAATCTAGTCTTCTATTAACAAACAAAACTCCTCAGTGAATAAAAAGAAACCTATTTCAGTTGTTTTGCAAGGGCTCTCATTTCACAATTTCTGACAACTGCAAAAGGAAATAATTCTTCTCTATTTACACTTCACACCCACTAAGCTAATGAAAATGCCAAATATGTCGTGTTACTGGAGCCCCCAAAGTGGCTAGCTGAAAAGAAGTGTAGGTGATGACATGGTAAATTAATCTCTTGGGGGTAATTCCACAGCTGAGTAACAAATTCGCACTAGCACATTCTAATTACACTAACTAGTTTCCCTATCATCCCCCATGGCAGTACTGACCTAGTTCAAGTTCACAGGGGTCAAGTGATGAACTAGTTAACCTTTTCAGGCTCTGTACTTTAGTTACTGCTTTTTTCCATGTAACATTTTATTGAAATGCCAGTCATATATTTGTTTTTGAATCACATGTAATTGACCTATTTCCATAATAGAAGCATTTGGAATTACACAATCCGGAATTTCCAGTATTTGTTTCAGGGCTGTTAACTCCTTAGTAAAGATCCCTCTAGCTCCAATGTGTTACTAAAATGACTATTTTTCTCAAGGGATAATTATGACCTCTTGGAGGTCTAACTAACAAATACATTAATGGAATTATGTTATGTACATGTAAGCAAA
This sequence comes from Mirounga leonina, assembly GCF_011800145.1. NCBI lineage: Eukaryota > Metazoa > Chordata > Mammalia > Carnivora > Phocidae > Mirounga > Mirounga leonina. The sequence goes on along the minus strand of NW_023270415.1, from coordinate 37,697,661 downwards.
ACCTTTTATTTCATTAGTTGAAATCCAAATGTTCTGAACTCAAAATACTTTTGTTTTAAATTACCAAACACATTTATTTTACATAAAGGCCAATGCCTTTTGTCCTGAGGACTATCTAGTATATACAAAATTTATTTGGGCTAAATACTGGGAATATTTTTATAACTAGTCACAGTGATCTCAGTAAGCTGAACATAATGTAAACATGCTGATAACATAGGCAGTCTCAAGTCCATAAACACTACTCAAATATATTCATTCTATGTTTATGATGAATGTTCTTCTCTCCCCATTTCCCTCTTATCCTCCATTCTCTCCATGTTACTCTTACAGGGACTATGTAGATAAGATATGGAAAGATCATGGGATGGATGTTCAAGTTGTGGTGCTCCAACGTCAAAATCCCCTTCAGTGGGGAAGACTTTCCAAGCCACTAGTTTCAGAATATCATAGAATTTTAGAGTTGGAGAGGACCTTAAATGCCAGTTAGTCCAACCCCCCTTTTGTTTCCTGAATTTCATCTTCAATGACCCATGACACAGAATATCTACCTACCCAGATACCATTTCTGGAGAGTTTTGACTTTTAATCTTTTTCTCACCTTAAAATTCCTAAATTGTCTATCCATTTGGCCTTCTAAAGCAACTTTTTAATAAAAGGCAGGATGGCAGGCAGATAGTGTAGGACATATTAAGGGCTGAAGAATCCAACAATCCAGAAATGCCAATCAGAGCAGGAAAAAAAAAAAGAGAAGAAAAGACAACTCTCTCTAGCCAAAGGATCAAAAAGGGGCTGCCTAGAAAAACAGTAAACTTTTAGACAATAATCACCATACTGCATGCAACCAAACATCACAGAGAAAAGAGAAACCTATGGCCACACTCCACCCCTGCCAGGAAAGGCTAGGTGAGAAATATTGACTTCCACCCTCTCCTGGCTATAACAAGGTAACCCCTGACTGGGGTGGTGCTCAAGAATGTGGAGTGGAGAGGTAGAACTTTCATTCCTGCATGGCAGTGAGCAGCACTCCCCACAGTGTCAGTGCAGGCCACCTGGGCAGCAGTAACAACCTCTCCTCCCCTCACAGCCAGTGGTGTCAGTGCAGATTTGGAAAGGAGCTTCAATTCCCACTGATCTCCAGCAATAACAAGGAACTCTAACTGTACTCTAGGCTGTCAACAGAGGCTGAGTGGAGAACCTCAACTTCCACCCCCATATGCCAATAATGAGACTACATCCCACTTTACCCACAGGCACAGTGACAGAAGAGGCCTGTGACACCATCAGGTTTAAATAAAATTTATAGTCTCATTATAAAATACCCAAGATGTCCAGATACAGTGGAAAATCCCTTCTCATACCAAGAACCAAGAAAATATCAAAATGAAGGAGAAAAGACAGCCAACAGACACACACAGAGATGACCCAGATGATAGAATAATCTGACAAGGATTTTAAAGCAGCCACATAAAAAATGTTTAAATTAGCAATAACATACCACCTAGGTGGAAAAATAGAAAGTTTTGGTAAAGATATAGGAGGTATAAAATAGAATTAAAAGAAATTTTAAAATCCAAAAAAATTTTTTTAACTCAGCGATAGGCAAAATAGCAGAATGGGAGACCAGAGGAAAGAATTCATGAATTTGGAGATAGAATAAAAATTACCTAAATTGAGTAATGGGTAGAAAATAGATTGAAAAAAAGTCAAACAGAGCTTTGAGGTCCTGTGAGACTGTAACCAAAGAGACTATAACAAAACATATTTATGCTATTGGAGTCCTTGAAAGAGAAGAGAAAGGGAACAGGCCTGGGAAAGTAATAAAAAAAAGATAATAATGGCCTAAAATCCCCAAATTTAGTAAAAGATATAAAACCTACATATTAAAGAGGCAAAACAAACAAGATAAACCCAAAGTAATCCATGCCAAGACATAGTATATTCAAATTTCTGACAACTACAGAGCAAGAAAAAAATTGAAAACAGAGACACCTTACCTACAGTGGAAAAACTATTGGAATGAGAGCTCATTTCTCGTCAGAAACCATGGAAACCAGAAGAAGTAGAAAAACCTCTTTCAAGCACTAAAAGATCAATCCCAAATTCTATGTCCAGTGAAAGTATTTGTAAAAACTGAAGGAGAAAGGACATTCCCAGATAAAGGAAAGCTAAGAATTTGTCACCTGCAGACCTACTCTAAAGGAATAGTTAAATGAAGTTTTTGAAACAGAAAGAAAACGATGTAGGAAACCTGGAACAACAGGAAGGAAGATAGAACAATGGCAAACATAAAATTATGAGTACGTTTAAGGAACTTCTCTCCACTTGAGCTTTCTAAATTGTGTTTAACAGTTAAAGCAGGACATTTAACATTGTTTTAAGAATTACTAATTGAACTGAACATGTATATTTATTGGAAAAATCCAGCTTTAAAAAAAAATCAAACTTAGGTAAGAGCTTAACCTGAAAACCTAAAATGTTGAAGAGAGAACTCTGACACCAATAAAGGATGATATTGTAGTTCAGTTGAATCATATATATTTAGAAAAGGAGTAAAGAACTAAAATTTAGTGACTGACACTGTCAAGAAAATGTAGGGTTTGGAGGATGCTGAAGATGGCTAATGTCTGAGCTGAGAAGGGCTGAAAAAGACATACAGGTTATATACCTGGCTCTGCAACTGTTAGTTGTAACCTGAGATTCAATTTCCTGAAAACTGAGAGAATTATGCCCAACAATTTTAAAGATCCCTAAAAATTTTATGATTCTTAGTTTTGTCGCCCCACAGAATTCAAAATGTCACATAGTAAAATGAGATGATTTTGTGAGTATATAGGTATATATTTGTGTTGGGAAGATAGGGTTCAGTTACAACCTACAAAAGGAAAGTTTATTAAAACTACTGATGGATTACAATAACCAGTGCATCTGCCTCCCTCCCTCTCTAAAGGTGCCATCCTAGTATCAGATCACCAATCAAGATCTAGTATCTAGCAGCTGTGTGTTGGATGGAGTTGGCTCTAACTGGCTATCAAGAGCCAACACTTAAAGACTGAGGAATTTTGCAAGGCAATGGTTAAACCAATGGTAGCATGAAACTGGCTACAGTGGGAGTACTTACACTACAGAAATGGACAAACAATATAAAACAGAGCACTTTATTCACAGAGCAGTTTACCAGCACACCACAAAACAGGAATTCTCCTTCCATAGACTATAGATTTATTCATATTCTGGCTCCTGCTTACTTTTCTGGCTTCATTTTTTACCATCAACATCTCTCCATTCCCCCACATTAAACCCTTTAGCAATACTTAAAATGTGCAGGGCCACAAGCACTCTATGCTCCCTCTTGCCTCTATGACTCCTGCCTAGAACACCCTCTGCCATCACCAACACCACCATCCCCCTGCATCCACCACCATCATTAGGCCTCTTGTATTTACCCTCAATCCTACTTTTACCTAGAAATTTATTTCATGTGCTTATACACCATCTCCTCCAGGAAACTTTCTCTGCCCCAGCTGACTGAATTGGGTACCCTCTGTACTCTCCCATAGTACTTAACATTATCTTTTCATAACACACATTACATTGTGTTGAAATTCCTTGTTTACTTTTCTGTGTCTCTAACTAAAGAATAAACCCCTTGAAAATAGAGATCTTCTGATTCAGCATTGCATCCCCAGCTTCTACACAGTGGAGGGCACATAATGATTGTTGGAAAAAACCTTTATTAACAAATTCCAGACCAGTATTTGCTTTTCAGTTTCATTATCTTCCACAGAAAAACATTTCTAATTATATGAATGGGATAGATTAGAGAATAGGATTTGCTTCATGGCAAATCATTTCAAATTCAACTTCATTAGTACAAATATATTTCATAAAGATAAAAATGGCTCTTTACATATGCTTGCATATATATGTGTATATATATAAATATATATATACATACACACATACTTAGTACCTATTTATAGATAAAGCTCTGTCTACTCATCTTCAAATAATTTTTAAAAATGCTCATCATCATTAACATTATGATTATTGGTGATTTAGTTAATCTGCATTTTCATGGTACCAAACGCCATAGTGCTGGGTACAGTATCTCTAAGCACATTCTAATTTCTTTCCATCTATCTATCAAGATATTTGTTTACTGTTCATCACTGCTCTCCCTGAGCACATACATGATGTTTTTTGGGGGAAAAATTTTTTAAAGCATTTTATTCAAGGAGATTAAGCCCATAATGTAAAATCTCTCAGGCTGAATTAGCCCTTACTATACCAAAGCTCTATTAGTCCAAGAAACAAAATAGAATTCAATTTTCAAATTTTCCCTACTGCTAGAGAACATTCTTAGTGATCTGTTTCCAGTAGATACACTAGCAAAGGTGCTAGAATAAAATTTGTTTTGTGTAAGGTGGATTCTTTTTGTTTGCTTTTGTTTTGTTTCATTACAAAACAATTTTTGTAGGGGCCTTAAAATACTCCTTTTTTCATCCTCCATGAAAGCATTTTTCTGCAGGAGATTTCTTCATTTTTGTGTCCTAGCTAGTTGCAAGGGGACATCCTCAAAGTCGCTGAGACTGAACTCAGTTTTAATAATCACAAAGTACCTCAAAAACATAAAGAACTCTTATCATGATCAGTTGCCCTCACCTTCGTGGTTTACTTCATGCTGGCATTGTCTGAAATGCAGAAATCAAAAGATCATTCAAAACAGCACCTCTAGCTAATGAATTGTGAACCATGAATGGAAATTAACAATAACCATCTAATAATCATGCACCAATAAAATTGCTATGGAATTTTGCTATCATAAAGGACATGAGAATGGTTTCCCCAGTCAATTATAATGGATCGGGATTAATACATCTTAAGATAAGAATCTTGAATCTAATTAAGCACTTTAATATATTAACCTCAATAGATGCTTATTATAACTGAATTACTGACTACTTGATCTGGTCAACACCCTACCAGGCTCTTTACCTGTGGTTCCTTTTTTATCTCACAATACTATGAGAGAGATATCACCATTTTTACATATTTTAGAACTACTCTTAACCAAGGTCACAAAAGTAACCAGTAGCAAAATCAGGATTTTAAGCTAGTATTCCTAACTGCAAAGCCTGTGCTTTTCCTATTATCCTACAGTTCCTAATAAGGAATATGTTATCACTTAATGAATAATGGAATAACAGTCAAAAGTTGGGTTTTTTAATCTTATTTCCATACACTGGAAAAAAAATTGTCAGACTGGATAAAAAAGCAAAACCCAACAATATGCTGTCCAAAAGAACAATATTTTAGATTCAAAAACTACAGATAGGTTGAAAAAGGATAGAAAACATGTATAATGTGCAAAAGTACCTTAACATCAAATTGACTTTAAAATAAAAAATATTACAAGAGACAAAAAGGGAATTTTTATAAAGATAAAATCATCAGTATATCAGGAATATATAACAATCATAAAGGAATACACATAAGAACAGATTGTCCAAATACATGAAGCAAAAACTGACAAAGTTAAAAGGAAAAAGAGATAATTGAACATGAATAGTTGAATATGTCAATGACCCACTCTCAATAGTTGAAAGAACATCTACACAGAAATTCAACAAATATATAGAAGATATAAACAACAATATCTACCACTTGACCAAACTTACAATGTTAAAGCAGAGCATCCAATGACTGTGGAATACATGTTTGTTTGTTTGTTTGTTTGTTTTTCAAATGCATATGGAACATTATTTAGGATAGACTATCTGACGGGCCATAAAACAAGTCTCAATAATTGTCAAAAGACTGAATTTATACAACATATATTCTATGCCCATAACAATTACATTAGATATCAAAAACAGAAATAAAATAAAACTGGAAATATTTGTAAATTAAATAGTGCACTACTAAGTAATGCATGGGATAAAAAAAATTGCAAATGAAATTTTAAAATATTTTGAACAAAATGAAAACAAAAGTACAACATATCAAAACTTTTGGGATAAAGAAGATGTGGTCCATATATAAAATGGAATAATTCTCAGCCATCAGAAAGAATGAATACCCAACTTTTACATCAGCATGGATGGGACTGGAGGAGATTATGCTAAATGAAAAAAGTCAAGCAGACAAAGTCAATCATCATATGGTTTCACTTATTTGTAGAACATAAGGAATAGCATGGAGGACATTAGGAGAAGGAAGGGATAAATGAAGGGGGGGAATATGAGGGGGAGATGAACCATCAGAGACTATGGACTCTGAGAAACAAACTGAGGGGGAGGGAGCTGGGGGGATGGGTTGGCCCAGTGTTGGGTATTAGGAGGGCACGTATTGCATGGAGCACTGGGTGTTATACAAAAACAATGAATCATTGAACACTACATCAAACACTAATGATGTACTGTATGGTGACTAACATTACATAATAAAATAAAATTTTTTTAAAAAGTGAAATTCAAAACTTTTGGGATGCAGGTAAAGCAGTGTTTAGAGAGATATTTGTAGCTTTATTTTATTTTTATTTATTTATTTGGCAGAGAGAGAGAGAGAATACAAGCAGAGGGAGCTGCAGCCAGAGGGAGAGAGAGAAGCAGGCTCCCCGCTGAGCAGGGAGTCCAATGTGGGGCTCGATCCCAGGACCCTGAGATCAGACCCAAGCCGAAGGCAGATGTTTAACCAACTGAGCCAACCACGCACTCTCTTTATAGCTTTAAATACCAATATCTAATTAGAAAAAAATCTCAAATTAAACTTCTACCAAAACCACCAGAAAAAGCAAATTAAATTCAAAGCAAGCAGAAAGAAAATAATAAAGATTAAATTAGAAACAAATAATAAAGATTAATTTAGATTAAACTAAAAAATGAAAACCAATAGAGAAATATCAATGAATTCCAAAGTTGGTCCTTTGAAAGTATCAAGTAAATTGGCAAACCCTTACCTAATCTGGAAAATAAGGGGACATTCCTAGCATTCCTACCTAAATTAAAAGCATTATAATAGGATATTATGAACAATTTTATGCCAAAAAATTAAACAACATTGATGAAATAGGAAAATTACTAGAAAGATACAAATTATAAAAAAAATTATCAAGGAAAAGCAGAAAATCTGAATAGGCCTATAATAAGTAATGAAGTTGAATTAGTAATGAAAAAGTATTCTCAAAAGAAAATCTCAGTCTTAGAGGGGGCTCTATAGATGAATTCTAGAAAATATTTAAATAAGAAATAATATCAATCCTTTAAAGATTCTTCCATAACAGAGGAGGAAACACTTCCCAACTCATCTTATAGGGCTAGTAGGACTCTGATACCTAAGGCAAATAAAGACATCATAAAAAAAAAATATGGTTCATGAATATAGATGCAAAAATATTCACAAAAATATAAAATGTTAAGGTTTTAAAAATTAACAAAATATTAGCAAACTGAATTAAACAATATATTAAACGATTATACAATATGACCAAGTTGGTTTGATCCTAAGAATATAAGGTTGGTGAGGCGCCTGGATGGCTCAGTCAGTTAAGCGTCTGCCTTTGGCTCAGGTCATGATCCCAGTACAACATAGTAAAACTTTTGGGATAAAGAAGATGTGGTCTTCCCTACTCAGCTGGGAGTCTGCTTCTCCTGTGTGTTCTCTCTCTCATGCGTGTGCTCTCTAATAAATAAAATCTTAAAAAAAAAAAAATGTAAGTTTGGTTTAATATCCCCAAAAAATCAATTAACGTAAATACCATATTAATGAACAAAGGACTAAGAACCACATGTGTGGTTTGCATGTGTGATTTGTGTGTCTATGTGGGTCATCTCAATGGACAAAAAAGTATTTGCCAAAATCCAAAACCAACTCATGATTTTTTTATTGCAGTACAGTTGACACACAATGTTACATTAGTTTCAGGTGTACAACATGGTGATTTGATAACTCTTTATACATCATGCTATGCTCACAACAAATGTAGCTACCATCTGTCACTTCACAATATTAGTACAGTACCACTCACCATATTCCCTATGCTGTACCTTTCATCCCCATGACTTGTTCATTCCATAACAGGAAGCCTGCACCTCCCACTCGCCTCTGATAATCATCAGTTTGTTCTCCATATTTATGCGTCTGTTCCTGCTTTTTTTGTTTTTCATTTGCTTTTTTTAGATTCCACGTATAAGTGAAATGAAATGGTATTTGTCTTCTTCTGTCTTATTTCACTTAGCATAATTCCCTCTAGGTCCATCCATGTTGTTGCATGGCAAGATATATTTTTTATGACTTTATAATATTCCAACACACACACACACCACATATTCTTTGTCTAATACCAATTCATGATTGTAAAAACTCATCGTATCAGGAATAAAAATGAGCTTACTTTAACTGTTAAAGATATCTGTGAAAAAAATCTTTAACTAATGTCATACTTAATGGAGGAATACTGAACACTTTTCCCCTAAGGAACAAGGCAAAAATGTCTGCTGTCACCAGATCTATTCAAATTGTGCTGGAGATTCTAAGGCATGCAATGAGAGGCGGAGGCATATAAATAAGGGGGAGTGGGAGAAGGAGAGGAAAAGGGAGAGGGAGAAAGGAGATAGAGGAGAAGGAGAAGAAAGGGGAGGGGGCAAAGGAGCAGGAAATGGAGGAGGAGTGAAGCACATACGCAAATACCTTAGAGAAAAAGAGTCCCGAAGAACCAAAAAAAGATTGAGTACAGATGCGGCACAAAATATAATAGAACAAGTGTACTGGAAAGACATTTATTCTAGAAAAAAGTCAGATATCAGACATTGTTAATGACTTTGAAATTCTTGAACAGTACATACTCATTTCATTGATTAACTAGTTATCCATTTTCAATTTCCTGGTACATTTTTTAAAGGCTAACTTTTTAATTCATTGCATGTATTGAGAACTTTCCACCTTGCATACTTTTAAATGTTACAAAGGTCCATTGGGGGAAAAAAGTACAATTATAAATTCAAAGATATTAACATATAATAGCTTTCTTCTACTCAGGTATTAATTCAGATTAAAATCAAGATGTGATAAATTTCCTCCCTGTTAGTAGCCAAATATAGTTCCTGAATATAGTTCCTTTTATCTGGGCCTTTAAAACCACTTTATAAATAACTGCATAATCCAGTTGAAAGGCCAGGCAGAGAAGATAGAGAACAGTAAGCTACTCAGTTACTTTACAGACAGAAGTATTATGTCTTGTGAGAGACCAATAAAGAGCAGCCCAGCAAGATCTTCACCTGTGGGGAGCTGCTGATGGGCAGCACTCCAGGAAAATACTGAAGAAGGGAAAAGATTTCCCCCTCAAAAAGAGAATAACATGAGCAAAGATATACTCCAAATATGTAGATTTTTGTGGCTGGAGAGTTTGGACATTATGGGAATGGTGTTGGAAATAAGACTGAAAGTATACTGTATGGGTGTTTGGATTCTAGGCTGAGGGATTTAAATTCTATACTTCATGTAAATAGGTACCCACTAAAATTGTGTCAAGCAAATTCAATTTCGTCAAGTTTAAAATACCATTGATTGAAGATACCTGATTATCATGTCTCAACTTGACAATTGTGGAATGCTAGCAGAGATACTAAAATGTGAAACAATATGAAGTTCAGAATTGATGTAAGTTATCAATTGCAGAAGCCTGATGACTTTAGATATCTGGGGGGGGAACTTAGTAAAATCTGTCTTCTGTGTTTTATATCCCTTTATCTTCATAAATCAAAGGATTCTGTATCCAAAAAAGTAAAAAGACTGTTAATGAAAATGAAAATATTTGAACGGTATTTACTAGTGTTTGTAGCTCAAAAGGTTAAATAATGGGGTTAATGAGGTCATGGACTTCAGAATTATCCTAAGTAGGCCAGTTAATCACTAAGAAAAATCACTTTTGCTCAAGGCCATAGCCTATACTCCTCACTCGGTATCTATTTTGCAAATGCACACTACACATCACAAAAACAACAGGCCAAGCAGAAGCACAAAATTATAGAATGGAAGAGTTGGGAAAGATGACAGAAGTTATAAAGTAAAATCTCCCCAGTGCATGTATCCCCTCAACAACCCTCCTCACAGCCTACCATTCAGCCTCGACCTCCATATTCTTTCCTGCTAAACTGTAACACTCATGAAGACAGATACTCTGTCTTCTTCACCACTGTAGCCTCTTGAATCATATACTGAGGTCAATAAATATTTCTGAACAAGTGAGTGAGTGTTCTTGTGGGGGAATTGTACCACCCATGTAGTAGTGCCCATCTTTGGGGGAGAACTCAAATCAAAAGAGAAGTCTGTTGAAACTACACTAAAAGCCACCTCTGGTGCCTTCTGGTAAAGTCTATCCCCTCTTCCTTATGTAAGCCTTGCAAATATTTACAGGCAACTTCTTCTCCAAGCCAAACTTTGCTATTTCATTCCACAATTTGCCACATACCGTTGTTTGCAAAACTTCCTACTGTCCCCTATATGAGCTATATTCGGTCACTTCTTTTTCTAAAACTGTGACACCCAGAATGAAATAGAGTTCTTTTGCATTGTTGTCTAGCTAACCCAAAGTACAGAATTCTCCATGACTAAATATATGCAAAATCCTCCAATCCTTGGGAAAAGCACATCAAATAGCAAGATGATGCTGATGAGATATCCTTCAGAGAATTTAAGTGGGTAAAACCGTGAACTCCCCCCAAGAAAGTTTAATTCATTTATTAAAGGCACTTCTATGAGGGGCTGGAATGCAAAGAGAAAGTGATACACTATATTCCCCTTGCAATTGGATCCACACTAAAAGATTTCTGGGAGTTTTCTTTTCTGAATGGAAGCTAAGTGCATTCATTAAACCTGGGAAGTTCTGAGTATTCCAATCTGCATAGTGAATTGGAACTGCAGTAGCCTGAATATGAATGGAGATGAGGTAATTCAGTAACATGAAATGGGAAATGCAGTTTAATTACCCTGGAAAATTTTTTTGCAAATAAATTACTTCTACTTTTATGACAATACCAGGTCATGAACCCATTCACCTTAATGTTGGGTAATGAGGACTATAAAGCAAGTCATAAAAATGCTCTGTTAGCAATGATTTTAGAAACTCCAATCTTAAAGAAAAATCTTTACTATTAAAATCATTTGTAGCTCAAAAATCCTAGAAATGAAAGGATTCCCATGCATTTTAGAAGATCCTTCTTACCTTAATTAAGGAACCAAAGAATTTGGGAACAATAATAAAAAGTATTTATCAAGTTGCTTCAAATCTATATAGAATATACACTTCTTTACTGGCACCATAGAGTAGAATTTATTCTAGAAATGGCTGAAGATAGTCTGAAAAGAGATATTCTTCTGAAGTGAGAGTGGGATAATAGACAAATAATAGTCCTGAGGAAAAATATTGTCTATGGAATTATATTTCTGCTATTAAAAAAATTCTGTATATGTAGTGAGCATGCACATGTACGAGAGAGGAATTTTTATCCCTTAGAAAAACAGAAGGCAAATTTTAAGAATAGTGAATGCAAATTAAGAGAAATAATAACCTATTTTTACCCATTAGATTAACACAAAGTTTAAAAGGCAATAACACTCATAACTAATGTGTGTAAGTCATCCTCAGACTCCATTTGAATATGAGTTACTACAAATTGGGGAAAATAATCTGTAAATGTGTGTTAAAATTTTAAATATGCATACTTCTTTAATAATGTTACTTTTGGGGACTCTGTCCTGTTGTAATTACAAACACATGTATCTAAGATAAATTGACAAAGGTGTTTGTTGCAGCAGTATTTGTCACATTAAAAAAATAACAAAGAATCTGAATGTCTATTATTATGGTTAACAAATATTTTACTGTTAGGAAAGTATGAGTTAAATACTGGTGTTAATATTAGAGGGATGTCCTTGAATTAGTAGTAAAATTTAGAGTAATATACAGAATATAGCCTCTTTTCTGTGAACCAAATAACAACAATAAACCCATACGTGTATATTTGCATGTTTGTATAAGCATAGGACATTTAATACTGATTACTTTGGGGTAGTGAGAGTATTAAGAGGTGATTTAAAAGGGGGCTTTAGATCTCCATAATCTACATTAGTTCCCCTAAATGCTACTCCACATGAACATAAAAAGTAAAAAGTGTGCTTGCTATTTGTAGACAGCTACAAGAAAGAAACCCATTCCTTTCTCACACTCCCACCATGAAATCACCACACCTAAACATTGCCACATGGAAATTCTAAAGTCATCATAGCTTCAGAGAAATGAAATGGAAAAGAGATGGCTTTCTCACGTACATCTTTTTTTTTTTAAGCCATGTAATATTTTAAAATGAAACTCGTAAAAAAAAAAGTTGTGGTGGAAATATTTAAGAATTTATACTGAGTTTGTGCATGTGTGTGCCCACGCACCCATCAGGGGGAGTTAAGAAGTGGGTTTCAGGAAGGAAATTAGTCGTAATTAACGAAAAGCATATAAATGTTAGTTTTCTTTTCATTGGCTCGTTTAATTCATGTGTTTGTTTTTTTTTTTTTCTAGCTTTCTGTCTCAGAACTGTACCCAAAGTCAAGACATTGCTAGCATTAGGACCATAAAGGGTCAGAGTGCTTCTTCAAGGCATTCCACCCTCTTTTCAAAGTTTATCCTCCAGCATTTGCTTCCAAGTTCACATACCATATTTTTCATACAACAATCCTGATGCTAATATGGTGGCAAACAGGAAATTTCTTTTTTTTTTTTTAAAGATTTTATTTATTTATTTGAGAGAGAATGAGATAGAGAGCATGAGAGGGGGGAGGGTCAGAGGGAGAAGCAGACTCCCTGCTGAGCAGGGAGCCCGATGCGGGACTCGATCCTGGGACTCCAGGATCATGACCTGAGCCGAAGGCAGTCGCTTAACCAACTGAGCCACCCAGGCGCCCAACAGGAAATTTCTTAGAATTAGTTTTCCAGGAGTTATGAAGAACTTGCATCAGCTAATTGGTCTTTCACTCCTATGATCATTTCACCTTATAACCCGAAGTGCCCTCCATGGAACAAAGTTTTCTCTGTGCTTGTTATCTAAGTAAAGCTAGACAACTTAAGCTTCAACTCTCACAGGCAGAAAAACAGGGAGGCTTATGCAGGCATATTAACTTATGCATACTTCTATTATATCCACATGTACTGTCATCTGCGTGCATGTGACCATACCCCCATAAGTCTAAGCTTCAAGAAGGCAGCCACCATGTCTTTTATTTTCCAATGTCTAGCAGAATGCTTGACATAGTATCAATAAATGTTCGCTGGATGAACACAAATATAAATAACTGAACATTTAATGAACACCTATTTACTCCAAGAATAGTTATTTGCCTCTTGTGTAAACTAAGAATAATAGTATTGCTCCACATAACACTCTCAGTCACTAAAAGTGAGAATCAGATAAGGTAACTAAAATGAAAATAATTTGTGTACTGCCTGCCAAGTATTATAGAAGAGAGAACTCCATTGAGAAGATTATTGAAAGAGACCAGCTTTCAAATAATGGGTCTCTGAAAAGGATACACATAAAAAATTCCATGAATCTGCTACTGGGTAGAGTTGTAGTCTGAGAAACATAAATTTGAGGGTTCTCATACTTAATTACACAAGGTTAAAAAAATAAAATTTGGTGAATTCACTTTAATTCACTTTAAGTCTATATTGGCTATATTTGGATTTTCTGCTGTTCCTTCATTTTGCTTTTGTACCATTGTAAATCAGATACTTACGATATGCCTTTAGAGGACCTTAAGGTCTCAAAAGATTCAAAACCAAACACTTTAGAAGTATTTATGTAAATAATAAATTATCTAAATTTATTACATATTTAAAATGTAACATGCAATCAGTTAGGTAGGTTTTTCCAACTCTGATGGTCACTTCCAGTTCCTGAAAAATTCTTCAACAAAGATTGCTTGGCATAGAAAGAAGAGATATACGCGTTAAGGCCTCCAAATGGGGTGCTGGCTGGGTCACTAAATCACCTAGGCATAAACTTAGACCAGATTCTTGGTTTCTCTTTGCTTTGGCTTACTCTTTCTAAACTCATAGGAAGGAAACCATAGTATCTCTAAGATCACTTCCTTCTCTAACATTTTAAGATTTTATAACTTAATTTTATCACTTTCTAGTTATATGTCTACTTCAAGCTGGAAAAAAAAAACAACCCACATAATCCTACTTCATCATGTTGGCAGGTCTTGTGCATATAAACCATCTTAAGAAACATTCCTAGGATGACTCTCCAGTCATCCTAGGAACCCTAGGCACCCAAAATAGAGTGGTTGATACCAATAAATTAATTGTACACATTAATCAAAGTAACCTAATACTAACCTAATACTTTCACCTGCCTTTGTTTAAACAAATACTAAAATGTCTCGGAGAAGTCTTCCTCCCTCCCTCCGTCTCTCTCTTTCTCTCCCTCACACACACACGCACACAACACACACACACGCATTATTTATATGGTTGTATTCGTTATCAGCTTTCCTCTTACATCTGAAAATCAAAACCTCTTTATGTTATTTCACTATAATATTCAGGAATGAGGATACTTTATGGATTAGGAGAATGTGGGAGAAAGGGTGTCTGTTTTCAGCCTTCAGTCTCTGAGCTAGGATCTCCCACCACCTGCTGCTTCCTACACTTTAAAACTCCTGCTCCAGCTAGCTTCCCTGCGAGGAGAGGAGAAAACTGGGAGGGGAAAAAGGTTGGTGCGAGCTAGAGGCGGGAATGAGGAATGGGAGGCAGGAGGAGGCGTGGCCCGGCTCGGCCGTCAGAATAAATACTGAGAACTGGGTGCGGGGTGTGGAGAGAGAACTCCGGAGGACCGCCTGAGCCGAGCAGGACTGAGGACAGCTCCCGGCAGCATCCGCCCCCGTCTTCCTCCGCAGCCCAGATCTCTTTCACACACACACCCTGAGGATCTTGCTCACCCCACACTCTCACGGACACACACGCATACTCATACACGCAGACACACACTCGGCTGTACGATGGCAGAATCCCACCTGCAATCCTCCCTGATCACAGCCTCACAGTTTTTCGAGATCTGGCTTCATTTCGACGCAGACGGTGATTATCTTCTCTCTTTTTAACTGTTTGAAGACCCCTTTGTCCCTGCCCCTTTCCACCCTTTCTCCTCCCCCTGAGCCTCCTGATCCTATTATCCCTCGTTTCTTTACTTCTTCCCCCATCTCTCTAATCTTGTCTCTCCGGCTGGCTACCAAACCATCAACTTTAAAGTTTATATATATTTTTCTATGTTATCCCAAAACCTTCAACTTTTTTTTTCTCTCCAGGAATGTTAAGAATAGGAAGGCGATGGAGGAGGGGAGTGAGAGAACAAGCAGAGATTGGGGGACACTGCACCCTGAAGTTTCTATGGCTACATTTAACATCCGTACCATCCTCCTTTGCCCTTAGTGGGTCCAAACTTTGACACACCGAGAGAGCAGCGCTGCCGGGCTTCCACATCCGCATCCTTTCAGGGTTAATCAATGTAGAGGCAAGAGAGAGCTTCGCAAGTGGCCAGAACTATAGCTGTCATGGAAATTGAAAGGGGCAGAAGCTCAGAATGAGATGTATGATACCTGGGTGCCTCTTTGTCTTTGCAGGAAGTGGCTACCTGGAAGGAAAGGAGCTGCAGAACTTGATTCAGGAACTCCAGCAAGCACGGAAGAAAGCTGGATTGGTAGGTTTAAGTTTGCAACCAAGGAAAAAGACCTTCAACCTTAAAACATAAATATTCTAGAGTTTTTCATAATGAGCCAGCGAGATCAAGTGGTTTCCAGGGAATGTAGACTGAGGGGATGTAGATTTATTGACTGAGAAAGGAGAGGAAAAAGCACCTTTCCAAATTGTGTAGGGGGAAGATGAAAGGGGAAAAGAAAGAGATCCCCTAAAGGGAAAAACCTTACACTATGAAATCAGAGATTTTAAAATATAGATTCTATACTTGTACTTGCTTTAATAATGCTTAAAAGTGTGGGTGCATGAGATCTTTTAGCAGATCACCTCCTCTTCGATAGAGTTCTACTAAGTAATTTTTAACTTCTCTTTAACTGCATGAGAAGTGGGGGGGGGGGGTAGAAATACATTTCTGCCCCTTGGTGGTCAGGAAACAGATCTGCAGATTACGGATCTCCTGTTTTATTGCTACTTATTATTGTGAGGTTGATGTGGTTGGATAAGAAAATGTTCTTTCTTGACCTTTCTCACTGGGGGAAAGCTGGACAACTTGCAACATAATAATGAGCAAGAACTTAACAAGAAAGCTGTTCATTTCTGTTGAGAGGGAGAAACACAAAAGTCAGAGATGTAAAAAGTAAAACAATTTTAAGAATTTCATGTATTTTAAAAAAGCTAAGCTTCTTTAAACAATTAATGGGGTTTGGAAAAAAAGCTATATTCGTGACTTAAGCCATTAAGTAATTAAATGAATGACAATTCTTACCAATTATGAATAACTTCCTGTGGGCATAAATTTATCTGTTAAGATGTTTTCAGCATAAAAATAAAATATACCCAGCTTTAGAACACAGATGGAAAATAGGATGGAACACAGAGGAAAATAGGATAAGAATTTTACTAGTGTATTGGGGTTTATGTAAGACTGCATTTCAGAACACTGTGTTGGATTTGGGCTAGTTAGAGGTTAATGATCTTTGGCCTTTTAACTACTGGCTAGAAATTTTACATTACAGATTATATATAACTTTTATGTCTTTAGAGGAAAACATAGATGTGTGTGATCCTTTAGCAGATCACCACCTTAAGCACTGATATATAGATATATAGATATTTTATAAATATATAAGTTACTAATAGAGTTACCTTTTTGTTCTATCTAAATTGAAAATTGTGTGATACACATCCCTGTATAACATATTCAGAAGACTACCAGAGGACTCTAAAATGCATTATAATGCATTACAGAACTATCGGTTGCTTTCATGGACCGAATGGATTTAAAACCAGATAACACTCTGGGGATAGTTTTACCCAGATTTAATATTATATAAACCTGAAGGTATTGTAGATTGGGATCAAATAAAATAGAAAATGTTTTATGTACTCTCTGTACACCCTCCCCTCCTTATATATTACCATAAATAAATTCATGTATTATTATAGCTCCATATATCTTTGACTAATAAAGCAAAAACAATTCCTTATTTCATTTAAAAATATATATTTAAAATATCTGTTTGGAAAAATCTTACTTGCCATAAAGTTTCAAATTAAAACATTTTAAGACACTTCCAGTAGCTAAATGATTATATTTTAATTTTTCTAGAAGTAATTTTAATATTGTGATTTATTTTCAATTTAGAAATTCAAATCTTTAGAAACTACATTTTTTCAGATTTTTCTTTTTCTCTTCCCATTTTAATATTTGTACTTTTTTGTAAACAAATAACTTCAGTTAAAGTTCTAAAGATTGTAAAGTTTTTTCTACTGCCCAGGCTCTAATTTTAAGCTACTGGAAATTCTAATTCTTAGATATTAATAAAAAAATAGCAGACTTGAGCACAAGTACAAGATTATGTCAAGTTGCTTAATACATTGATTGTTGACTATTTTTCTGGGTTGTGTGTACAGGCTTTGGATAGTTAAAATCTAAATTGAGGTTTGAATTGAGAGGTTCATGTACTGGACAAATATGTCCCTATACTCCTGGCCCCATTGTAGTAAACCTTTTACATATTTCTTCTTTTTCAGAACATAAAGACTAACCTTAAAAACCAGGTTTCTTTTCATTTCTGGCCACAGGATAACAAATTTCATTGTATTAAGGGAAGCACTGTTTGGCATTTAAAAAAATTTCACTAATATTATAAATAAATATAACATTTTTAAAAAAGATTTTGAGAGAGAGAGCGCATAAGCAGGGGGAGCGGCAAAGGGAGAGGGAGAAGCAGGCTCCCCATTGATCAGGGAGCCAGCTATGGAGCTCAATTCCAGGACCCTGGGATCATAACCCAAGCTGAAGGCAGACGTTTAGCCAACTGAGACACCCAGGCGCCCCAAATGAATATAACAGTAATGAACTATAACAACACAAAATATTTTCAAAATTACCCTTTTATACTAAACATGGTATTTTGTCTTTAAGTGTGCATTTTTATAAAGCTTTATTATCATTGTCATTGTATTTTGTACTGTTTAAAATGTAGATTATGACATAATTACCACTCAAGAAACTCACAGACTAAATGTCGATTCTGCTAGTTAACCTAGTGGTACTATACGATTTTAAGGTTTAAAATCAAATTCTTTGTTTTTTGTTTACTTTAAGGTATGTGCAAAAACCAAAACTGATGGTCCCATTAATGTCAAGGGGTGAACTCTTTCCTTTTCTTACAGTTATTGCTGTAATAAAATTTAATAAATGCATATTACAATTAATCCATAGAAGAGTTTTGTTTTAAAGGCTACTTATAATTAAATTGCTTGATTACCATTTGTTACCTCAGTTCTACTAAAGATATTTACTTTGGTTCAAAAAGGATTCTGCAACAATTAGTCGTAGTGATATTCAGCCTCAATATAACTCAAACTATATTAACCTACCTATCCCTAAAGCAAACTCAGGACAGATAATACCATCTTGCTAGTTATGAAAAAAATTGAGACCTTAATACACTTTCCCAAGGACATAGAATAGGACATTAGTAAAGGCTGACCTATTTTAAATTGGCTTCAGTTAATGCAACAGGGCTATCTAAAATGGGCTATGTTGGAGACCCAAGGGTATAAATTCAACTTCCTGAATACTAGTTCTATATTTAGATCACTAGTTTACAGTTCATGGCCCTCTGTCAATATGTGAAGAGATTATGTAAGCAATAGAATAGATTGGACAAAATAATTCAAATGAAATGAAAGCATTCATTTTGTCCCCCTTAAACATATCTTCTTGTACTAAAATACATGGGAGAGAAAACATCTCAGAAAAAAATGGAAACACTGGAAAAACCACTCCCTATATTCTGGGAGGCAAAGATCCTAAACATATAACCAATAGCTTACACTAAGGTTATCAAAATTGTCTGTCTCTAATGAAAGTAAAAATTGGTCATTTTATTATCTTATTTTTTTAAATTTAATTGTTCAATTTATTTAGTCAATAAATGCCACTTCTGTGTTGGAAACACAAAGACACTGGAAACACTGAAGAGTGACAATGTGAGGCACTCTTCAACACTCACATTTTTTGCTTGTCCAAACTGAAAACACCTATTATTACTTCCCATGGATAAAACATGTTAAAATAAGGAAAATGTTATAGGGCAATTAGTTGTAGCAATACAAAAGAATCTTTCCTGAAGCAAGCTATGTTTAAAGTACATTTTATTTGAATTCAATAAGTTATGAACTCAATAATTCTGACTACCTTTTTAAAGGATAGCATATTCTCAAAACTAATAGAAGATAAATAAGTAATTGATTCAGAAGTGATAATCATAACCCTTTCATTTGAAACCAGTAAATACTGTGTATCAGTTATATCTTCAATTTTCATGAGAATCGTTCATTGGTGTGCATAATTCTAAATGGTTTCAATTCCAGTTTTTCTTTGCAGAAGTTATTAACACCATCAGAAGCATAACTGATAGTTTTTAAAATAAACCTCTTACCTTCTTTTATATAATTTTAGGAGTTATCACCGGAGATGAAAACCTTTGTGGATCAGTATGGGCAGAGAGATGATGGAAAAATAGGAATTGTAGAGGTAAGGAATTTATGCATTTTTCTGATGTACTATTAATCAATGAGCTTTATTTTGTCCTTGAATCCAACTCAAACAGGATATGGCAAAACCAATTTTGAGAGGCTTATTTTGCCTAAGTAAAATGTTATCTTCTCTTCAAAAACTTAAAATCAAAATGGTCAGAAATGAAAGAGACCTTAGAGTTTGCCTAATCCAGAGCCTAAATTTAACACATTATGAAGCCAGAGTGTGGAGAGGTGAAATGATTTGCCTTTGGTCAGGCACCTGTTTGCATAGGTACAGATAGAAGCTCAGGTCCAGGATTTCTGGACGGGTACCCAGGCCATTACATTACCCTGCCTCACCGGGACAAAACACCAACCAAGTACAGGGTTCATTGGCATTCCTTGTTAACGGTGTAAATTTTTCTGTATATTTGTAATCCCTATGACGATGGCAAAAAGCCACATCCTGGTTCCTGAAATTCTATTTTAGACTGGCAGTTGATCATAGTAAAAACAAAGAACCAAAGAACTTAACTAAAATTAATGAATACTTTATGATGTGTTATAGGAAAGGATTTTTTTTTTTAAGATTTTATTTATTTAATTATTTGACAGAGAGAGACACAGCGAGAGAGGGAACACAAGCAGGGGGAGTGGGAGAGGGAGAAGCAAGCTTCCCGCTGAGCAGGGAGCCCGATGCAGGGCTCCATCCCAGGACCCTGGGATCATGACCTGAGCTGAAGGCAGACGCTTAACGACTGAGCCACCCAGGCACCCCAGAAAGGATTTCTTTTGAGTCTCTAAAAGATAAAACTGTGGGTGTCAAATCTTGTCTTCTGATGAGGACTATTCCTATGGAGGACAACTTTCGTTTATGAATCAAGGAGGCCAGACTTTGATTATGCATCAGTTCTTTGGCATTCTCAGATTTGTGCAAGAGCTTTCTTTCTTTACTTTCTTTACTTGTACTTTTTGAAACTCGGGTGTCTCAGCTACTTTATCTCTGCAACCTATTAGAGAAATGGAGTGGACAGCTTTGTCCATAAAAATTAATAAAGTTATATTTAAAAATTTGCCAAATCAAAAGTATCATTATATTATAATATTTTTAGTGTATTAGGTTGTGATGTATTCTGGCTGTCAACAACATGTTGTAATAATTTACCTTCGATTCAGAGAATTAACCTGGCTTTCAATTAAGTGGTCTTAAAGGACATCTGTCATGTCATTGTGAAATACTTATTTTTAAGCAGCACTACAAAAGGAGTTAAGAAAGGACATACTATTATTACCTTTGTAATTAAAACATTTCCCTGGAGTATACACTTTCCCCTTTGCCTATGTATAACTCATTACAATATAAATAGATAAATTAACAGTACTGGGACATACAGATTGACATAGAGGGCAACTAATCAAGATATGAAATCATTAAGGATAAGAAAATAACTTAAAGGAACATAAATAAGATGAGGTAAATCTATTCAAAATGAGTTAGAAAATCAAAAATCAGTGAAATTATAGATGTGGTTATTTCAAAGTTTGGCAAAGTTTATAATTCCAGTAGAGGAAGGACCATCATCTTATATTTAACATACTTCACTTTAAAGGACTCCAGTGGTCTCAGCTATTTATTTTACTTGATTTCTTCAGTGATAGTAGATTAAACAATAGTATAAAAAGCATGATCCAATTCACATGCATGTCACACTTTTAAAAGGACTCAATGTATGTTTTGAATCCAGGTTTTACTATACATTATGTAATATAATCACTTATGAATTCTAATTTGAAGGCATATTTGAATGAGAGGCTGGGGGTCACTAGCAGATGCACTGTCCTGGAGGTTTGAGGAAAGAAGTTTCTCTAGAAGTTTGAGATAATAAACTATTATAGAAAAGTTTTGTGTGTGAGAAAAGATAGGTAACAGAAGAGGATAAAGACGTTAACGAAGGCTAAAATGAAGAACTGAGGAACTTTTATAGTAATCACAATAAGAAAATTTATATTAGTATGACAATATACAATTTCTAAAATACATTCTCTCATTTGATCCTAATGACAAAATAAAGCAAGCCTAAATATAATATAAGGACCTATTTTTATAGCTGGGGAACCTAAGGCTTCAATAGAGTTTGACTAAAGTTAAAGAAAAAATAAGAAATAAATGGTGAAACATCTAGAACCCAGCCATGTTCCTCTAAACCACTCTGCCTTTTTTAAATAATAAACAATCTGAGCATTTTCTGCATTCAGAGAAAATAGTTTCAAGCTTCAATTGGTTGATTACTTAGGGCAGTTTAAGCCTCCTTGAACAGGATGCACAAAGTATAGGGGCACCTGGGTGGCTCAGTCGTTAAGCGTCAGCCTTTGGCTCAGGTCATGATCCCAGGGTCCTGGGATAGAGCCCCGCATCGGGCTCCCTGCTCTGCGGGAAACCTGCTTCTCCCTCTCCCACTGCCCCTGCTTGTGTTCCTGCTCTTGCTATCTCTATCTCTGTCAAATAAATAAATAAATAAACTCTTTAAAAAAAAAAAAAAGGATGCACAAAGTATAGAGAAATTATCCAGCTAAAGCATTTGAAACATGATTTGGGCAAAACTTTCAGATCAGCTGAAGAAGAAATGGTCTAAAAGGAGAGAAACTTTCTAATACATTCTTATGTGTCTCACTTAACTATTCCAGGACAAAGAATTTTTTGCTGGATGGGACTCCAGGGAAAAACTAGCCAAAATTCCTCATTTTAGGATGAAGAAACTGAAACCCAGAAAGGTTAAATGATGTGTCCAAGGTCCCAGTGTCAGGGAGTGACAACACGTGTATACAAGCCTCGATCTAACCATGATTCCAGAATTTTTTTCATTAATCTGATTTATCAGCCACATGCAAGGGGAGGGGTGGAGTGGTGATTAGTTGGAGAGAAGAGAATTAGAATGGGAGAACAGAAAGAATGATCACTGCAGGAGTTCATAGGCATGTTGATTTGGTCTAGGGTGGGTAAGTAGGAGTGAAGAGAGTAAAGAGGTTCTGAAAATCATTGGAAAGAAGAAATTGAAAGTTACAGATTACATGTTGAAAATGAGGAAAGGAAGAGTGGGAATGCCCAAATTTATAACATGTCCTCTAGTGTCACCAGGAAGTTGTATAAAATGAAGTTCATCTTTTCTTTTTCCAACTTGACATGTATCACTTGCTAAGAAATCCTATATATAATATGGGACACAAATACGCACACTCCAGCCAGCCATGATGGAATGGGAAACCCCATGTTTTCCAAAATTTATAATAAACTACCTACTCACATCAAGATATTGTAGCTTTAGTGTTCAAAGGGAAAAGAAGTTAGTTGTTCCTATATATTTAATAGGTATAATGATGGGCTTCTCAAAATCTAATCAAGGTAGGGGCACTTGGGTGGCTCAGTCGTTAAGCTGCCTTCAGCTCAGGTCATGGTCCCAGGGTCCTAGGATCAAGCCCCACCTTGGGCTCCCTGCTCTGCGGGAAGCCTCCTTCTCCCTCTCCCACTCCCCCTACTTGTGTTCCCTCTCTCGCTGTGTCTCTCTCTGTCAAATAAATAAATAAAATCTTTAAAAAAAAATCTAATCAAGGTAAACCAAATGATATTCATGTGATAGTCTGCTTTCCTATTGGAAATAAGCTAAAGTGATTTGACTTTAATTGAAATTTGTTCAAAAGATCAGAAAATATAGTGATTTTCAAAGTTCTATCCTGAAGTGGACTGACCTTCCCAACAACAAGCTTTTGCTATCTAGAAATATGTAAAATGAAGGGTAGTATATAGATGTCGTTCTTCTGAACTTTTAAAATTTCATGTCTTTAGATTTTAAAATTCACACAAATATAGTTCATTTATAAAGAGACTGTTAATATGAACTCAAAACAGGAGCACTGAAATTCTGAGATACTTTAACAAATACCATGACAGTCAAAAAATGTTCTAAATTTATTCAGACTAATAGCTCTATTGCAGGGAAGGCTGATTAAAATAATTAGAAAGGAAGACTGAATGATTCAGCAGATAATATATGTACCAGAGAAGAAATTTCTAGTAAGTATAGATATTTCCCTTAGTTGGATATCAACTCTCTCAGCTTTTCACCTGATCCCTTGGGCAACGTGTGGGGAAACTACCATCCTCTTCAATTTTTTTGTATCTATTTGCCCAGGTCAGTGTATCCACTGGAAAAAAAAAAAAAAAGATCTAAAAGCTATTTAAATACTAAAACTGTAACATCTCTCCCAGGGAAGCAGACACTACTTTCCCTCTTTTCTTCCACAGTAGGATTTGAGCACTTGAGTTTAGCTATAGTGAATGTAATTTTTCATGGCAGACTACTTGTCCACCTCAGAATTTGGGGAAATGATGGACAGTAAGTCAGATTAAAAACTTCCCTCTGGATAAATATTTTTAAATGATTAGGAAAATGTTTTTGATTGGAGATTTTAATGGAGGGTGATGGTTAAAGACAAAGGCCCCAAAAGTCAAGAAAGTCAGACGGTCGGTTTTCAAATCTGGTTCAAACTAAATGATAGCAGTTCATTTATTCTCTCTGCCTGTTTCTTTGTAAACAGGGATGGTATATAAGTACCAACATCAAATGTGATAAAGCATGTCAAACAAATACGTCAACCCTGGCATACTTAAAAGCTCAATAAATGTATTTGCTATAATTATTTTTTTTTAAAAACTGAAAATCTACACAATTCTTCTGAAGGCCAAAACTTTTAATCACTTCTTATATAATTTTTCATATTCAAATATTAAACTCAACTAGCCTTAAGTTTATATAAGATTATTTGCCTTTCAAGTTTCCTGGAATCATTTAATTGCCTAGGAAAAATACTTCTCTGGTTTCCAAATGAAAGAACTGAATGCTTTGCTAATATGTGTTGAAAGAGGCTAGCATGTACCATGAATGTCTTTAGGATTTAAGAATTACGCCTCATGTGTGCTTTGACTTATTTAGCTCATTTATGTTTTTAGTAAAATTTCCCTTTGTGTGCACTCTCTTTGCACCTAATACTTAGATTTATCACTACATCTCCTTTTTTGAAATTGTGGGAATAATGTTTGAAATTATCTGCCTCCCTATAAGGTTCTTACCCACAGTGACTATGAATCCCCAGTATCCAGCACAGTGCCTAGTAGGTTCTGAATCATACCTATATGAGATATAGCAAAGAATTTCAACCTACTCCAAAACATAAGACAAGGGTTCTACATTATGCCTAGGAATACAACAAAGATGTAAAAACCCTGTGACATGCTCAGTTCCCTGGGAAGCAGATCTAAGTAGAAGATTATCAATAAGGAAATTTATTAGGAAGTGCTCTTGGGACCATACCTGTTGAGGGGAAATGAAAAGAACAGGACTGGGCAGAGGGAGAGAGTGGGCCATGATACAGTCTCAATAGGGGCTTCAGCTGACCCTACAGTGAGCTCGAAAGCTGCAACGGCCCTTCACAGAAGTCCTAAATTGAGTAAGAGGACTGCGCCTTTTTCTCTTCATGTGGATCAGTCATAGGACACAGTGTCTTTGAGAAGGCAGCTCTCTTCAGCCTAGATAATCTCCCAAAGGTACCCTAAAGGCTCTCCCAAAATAACATTCCCAGCACCTAAAGGGAGCTCTGGGTAGATCATCACAATATCCACCCCAAACCTATCCACAATTCAGTAATAAGTCAGTAATAATTATCTCCAAAGGAACTTTATTTACAGCCTATGCTGACCCTAGACCATAGTCAATTGCCTTCATTCATAAGTTCAGTAAGGTATTTACTGACATTTTTGCAGGTTCTGGGCAAAGAAACAGTAATAAGACACAGACCCTATCCTCAAGATGTGTGTAGTCTTCATACATCTAGGGGAGACAGGCAAACTTTTATATCCCCACTCTCACTGACAGACACCAGTTCTCACAACTGACGCTCCGAGGAATTCTGGTCACAACTATCTGCCTTCTACTTATTGCCTTGATATTCTTCCTTATTTTCCAACCCATAACAAAGTTTTGGGAGTTCATAAAAGGTCAGGCAGGCAGCCCAAGGATTAAGAAATTACCAATAACGTTGGATCAGGCAGTATTGAATACTTCCATGGACAGCAGGGACTTAGCAAATGTGAGAATAAAGCAGCCTTACTTGACACCTTCAATAAAAGACCTCTCCTACTTTGTAGATATGCTCTAAGACACTAGATCTGGAGAGTTACTGCACCCACCTCTGAAATTTAAACATTGATTCACAATATATTGATGAAAGCATCAACAGCAGGACCATTACATTGTGAAACACACCTTTAAAAAGATGATTTATGTTCACTATAGTTACATCCTATCCACATGTATTCATTGCTTCTCTTTTAATGGCTGGCTTGTCTTATTATAATCTTTTAAATGTTTGAGATGCATTCTAATGTCTAAAATAGGATGGCTCTATATTCAGTTTAACATTAACAGTTCAAATTAATAGATTGAAAATGTGCATGTAGATATAACCTGTATCTTTTTAAATAATGAAACCGAGGAGGACCAAAATGGCATGGGAAAAGAAATACACATTTATACTATATATGCAGAACAATTTTACTGCCTCTATATTTGGCATTTTAGAGACCTCTAAACTTTATGCAAGTTATATGAACTTTAATTTTTGAAACAAAGATGGTTAAATTTTCCCTTATTTTACATTTAGTAATTGCTTACTAGTTCATTCTTTTATTTTTTTTCCTCTATTCATGTATTTGGAGGATTTTGATAAGTATAATTTTTTTAAGAAAAATTATTTTTTGGTGAAAATACAGTTATTAAAATTCAAGCAATATAGAAAATTGGAATGAAGATAGTAAAAACAAATATTATAAAACATGTTAGGTAGGTATTTTTAATGAAGTAAAATTATCAACCAATCCCCAGCATTTATGTCAGACATATAACATGCTGAGCACCACCCTGGGCATTCAGGAGATGCAGACAAAGCATGGTCCCTGCCCTCCTGAATGGATGGCCCAACAACAGCTTACAAAGTGGTATCTGACAAGTTACATACCAATAACTAAAAGAATTGGCATTAGCTATTTCTTATTTCCTAAATGAATGCTTATGTTATTGCACAACTATACTAGTGACTTTTATTCCAAAATAAGAAAATGTCTTCTGACAGAGTCATATTAACATTCTAGTAAGATATATGTGCCTGTTCCTTAGTTTCACCTCCATATGTAATGTCTATAAGCTGAATGGATCTAATTTGAGGTATTATTTTAAAGACCTAAAAACAAGTTAAAGGACATATTATATGGGCATAAAAAAACAGAGATTACTTGCAAATAAATTGAAATGATCCATTTTATCTTAAAAATTTTTAATATACCTAAATGGGTGAAATTTTTTTTTAAAGGGACAGGGGGAGATAAACTTTCCTATAATTTGGTAGAAATTTTGGAACTAATACTGAACTTAAGGTTGATCCATACCACAGGTGCTTGGTCTAAAATCCAGGGACAAGGGTCCATGCCTGAACTTCAAGGAAATTAGATGAAGCATAGTATGCGTAGGCTCATTCTTTAATGGTGAAGACGTAGTGATTCTAACAGATTCTCAAAGTCCTTTTGAACCCAGTACATTTAAGAGACGTTGGTTTCTACTTCAACTCCTTATTTTAGTGATGAGGGTACTAAGTTCCAGAAGTGGCTGAGGGAGTTGCTGGGGACCACAGCTAATTAGCTGCTGAGCCAGGAATAGAACCCATGCCTGCAATGGGGCCATCAATCCAGCTCCCTCCCTCCCTTCCTCCCTCCCTGCACATAAGAGATAGATTACAGTCATCTTAAAATGGGATCTGGAGCCCTTTGTTCCAAAAAAAATAAATAAAATAAAATAAAGGAGGGGCAGTACTAAAGTTATGAAATGAGAACTAAGGACACAGGTCATAGGGTCATGAAGTAGAGATCATAAACCCAAGCCCTGGATTCTGACAGTGGACATCCTCTTAGCTAAAACCAACAGTTTGAGAACTGTTTTTTCCTATTACTGTTCAATTTCCACTCTTCATCGTGAATTGTCTTTTCCACCTCTCTTTTCACTGCCTTATAACGGTCTTCACTTTATCTTTTTTTTTTTTTTAAGATTTTATTTATTTATTGGGGGGGTGCAGAGGGAGAGGGAAAACGGACTCCCCACTGAGCAGGGAGCCCGATGCAGGGCGCAATCTCAGGACCCTGGGATCATCACCTGAGCTGAAGGCAGACGCTTAACGACTGAGCCACCCAGGCGCCCCTGTCTTCAGTTTATCTTCCCTGCTTCTCTTAGGCTTTCTCCTCAGATCTGGGAATGCATTTTTGTCCCTCCTTCCTTTACCCTACATTCGCATTTCTCATAGTTTCTTTCCTCCTATTTGACATGTATGTCCCCACATATACCACATTCTGTGCACCCTGAGGAGAGCAACACTGCTCTGTGGCACAGAAGAGATGAAGGGTTCAAGCCACCGGGATGAATCTGCGTGGATGTCCAGCAGAGGAGGAGTGGTCAAACCAGTGCTATCTGAGTACACCTGCTGTGGCCACCTCACTGACCAGAGAGCCCCATCACGCAAGGCCACCCAAGCTTTGGAAAAGACAATGGCTCTCTGAGGGAACAAAGTATCAGAAAGGGAAGGTCAACCCAAACATTTTTCCTCTCCTAGTTTTCTAGGCAATAAAACTGCCTCTAATAAGTATATTCAAGAAAAATTTAGCAGGAAGTAATGACAGAGGCTTGCTTCCCTTACAACTTTTTAAATCTTTTTCAGTTGGCTCATGTATTACCTACAGAAGAGAACTTCCTGCTGCTCTTCCGAGGCCAGCAGCTCAAGTCCTGTGAGGAATTCATGAAGGTAAAACAGAGCTCTGTCCAGGAGGGAGGTCTTCAGAAAGCTACTTAGTGTAGGAAAATTGTTGGCTTTTTTTTAATGTGTTGGGTTTTCCTTATCCAAAATTACTTACAGACATGGAGAAAATATGATACTGATCACAGTGGCTTCATAGAAACTGAGGAGCTTAAGGTAAGCAAACAAAAACCTGTGCTAAGTTTTTTTCCCTTTTAAATAGAATTATGAACTCTTTTTTAAAAAAACCTCCCACAAAAGAAACTTCTGTTGAGCAATGGCACATTTTCACCCACTCTTCCACATTGTTAATGAAGTACCCGATTAAAAAAGGGACTTCAAGTACTTCTTCAAATTCTACTCAGCAATGCAAAAAAATTGGCATTTTCTGTGGTATAAACAAATGGTTATGCTAGACAGATATAACAATATACTAAGCCAAATAAGATGCTCCTTTTCATTGAAATTTGCCATTTTACTTTATAAATTAAACTAATATAAATAGATTTCTCTTTCAAGAGAAAGACAAAGAAACAATTTTGTTGGACACCTACTATATGTTATGCACATTATTTTATCTGATCTTTGTGGCAGTTCTGAGATTAGTACTACCCTCATGAGGAAAAAGATAAGAGAGGTTTAGTGATATACTGAGGCCACACAGAAAGAAGATGCTGGGCTGCAATATTTAAACCCAAACTCCTCTGCCTCCAAGTCTCCTACCCATTCCATAAAACTTTGTGCCTCTCAACAAGGTCAACAAAGTCCTAATATAATCTAACTTCTGAAAAATTCTAACTTTGAAAATGAATTTCTCAATTCATCTCTCCCAGATGTACAGAGGAGCTGGTGGGGGGCGGGGGGGGAGGAAAGGATACAAAGGAGAAGGCAAAGAGATCTAAAAATCAAGTTATTCTGTCTGATTTTTTCATCTTTTAAATGGGGATAATAATACCTTTGTCTCAGATTTATTGTGAAGCTCAAGTAAATTCTGTATGTGAAAGATTTTGTGAAATACACAAGGTACAATACATTGTATTATTCATGAACTCAATAATTTACTAGTCTTTTAGAAGTATGGCAACATTCTTTCTCTCATTTCCTTAAATCGACCCCAAGATTTCTCAGTCCAGAGACCCTCTTTTGTCAATCTTCAGGATATAGAGTAACTAAAAGGGAGGCAAATTAATACTTATGTGGCAGGTATAACATTAGGTGCTTGAAATTATTTTAAGATTTAATCCTCTCAGAAAACCTGCAAAGCAGGTATTATTCCCGTTATACAGAGAAACTGAAATTTAGAGAGATTAGATAATTTTTCAATGTTACCTAGCTGCTTATGAAAGAATCTAGACTATCGGATAATGCTAATAATATTTTTTCTGCCACAACACCACATGCTTCCAAACTTCAGTCATCAAGAGCTACCTCTCCTCTTGTCAAGTGTGGAAATAGGAATATCAAACCCTGTTTCCTCATCATGGTTTAACATGGCTTGAGTCACATAGTCACATACAATTTTAGAGATGGAACTAGGACATATGCACCACAGTAAAATTGCTAAAACACAATCAACAGCAGCCTCTTGGAAATATAAACATTTCTAATGTGAAAACAATATATTTTATACAAACTTGCAGCACAACCTGGAGCTCACAAGGTGACAGTTAAGCTATTGTGTTTTTATTCCATAGGACAAAAAAACAATCTTTTAAAAATCATTTCAAGTTCATCATGAAAACCTTAGCTCATTTCTAATACTGACCTTCTTTGTTCTACATTTTATTCTCAGAAAGAGATTCTAAATAGAAGTCCTCCTCTCTGGGGAATTTTGAAGATAAGTTGGTATTCTTTTTTAATGGATCTTTCAAGAAAGCTAATTTTAAGATCCATAATAGAGTAAAATATCACTTGCTCTCAGTCACGACTTTGAATCTCAGCGTCCCGAGGTTTCTCCCAGGCTATTTTTGTGACCACCATTTTAGTCTCTGGTGAGGCTTTTTAACCCAATTAATCTCTGACAAAAGACTCATAAGGCTCAAAAATAAAATTCACCCCCAATAGATAACTTTGAATTTTCCATGCTTCACTTTGGATTTGAAATGGAATGCTTGAAATGAAAATACATTTAATCAAACCAAGAAAAAGGTCTCCTTCCTCAAAAAGAATAAAGTTAAATCAGCCCAGCAGAACAGGTATATTTGGGAAGAAGATAAACCACTGCAGAACCAAAGAAACCCAATCCCTCAATGTATCCAAACACAGTATCTACTTAGTTTTCCATAACTGCATCAATTCATTTTTTGAAAAAATAAAGGAGTCTCTAATGAACAATGCTAGACAAAATTGAATATTATATGCCTAAGTGCTAACACTGTCATTTATGTGGATTTTGTAAAGCTTTTGATTTATTTCTGTTTAAGAAAATTAACTCCCTCCTAAACTCCAACTCCAAATTAATAATTATCTTTTTTCATCCTTCCCACAATAATCTGTATTTTAATATGATTTGCATACCCTTCAAGGATTAGAGAACATCATTTGTGACCAACTGTCTTAGTCTGAACAGCCAGCTGAAGCATTCTAACCAAGGTGTTTGGGACTGCATTCAGCCCAAAAGCTACGTGACTGGCCCTTCAGAGAAACAAGCTTCCTACTGTCTATAAGCTGATGTGAAAATACAGTTTGTGAGATAGAAAATGCACTTGAAAATAGAGGTAGCTCTCCATCTGGCTTACTAATAATTTTCCCTCATGTTACAAAGGCAGAGAGAGGGGCCCTTGTGTTTCTTAGAAAAAAGCCATATGAGATTTTATGAAGATATCATTATGTACAAATGCACCCATTGGGCTGGCTGGTATACAAGCTTGTACTCACATTCCTACACAGTGCACAATCCAGATACACACTGAAGTCATAAAAGCAGTGCAACATAGACCACAAAAGATCAGGTCTCAGTAAAAGGCAGATATCGTACCTGTCAAAGGCAGCATCATGGCTGGAATGCCAAGTGAACCAAGTGGAATAATCTCCCTTCTAAGGTCTTCTCCTTACCCAGTTCTATCCTCAAAAAGAGGCTTTCTTTGCATTCTTGGGATGTTCCATTTCAAGGCAGCTGAAATGGAAACAGATTGTAAGTTACTTGTGACATTTATCTGAGTGTTCTTTGTCTTAACAGAACTTTCTAAAGGACCTGCTGGAAAAAGCCAACAAGACGGTTGATGATACAAAACTAGCTGAGTATACAGACCTAATGGTAAGACTGATCTTGGAGAGACAGTAGCCAAGACCCTATGAAATATTACTGTGTTCTCGTTAATTCTCAAGGCTATGGAGGATGAAATAAATAAACCATGTGGGTATCACATGCATACAGGTATCATTTCACTTGAAAAGTGAAATACTTAAGGATGTTTACACCTTGTAAGGCTGAGTGCTGTCGTCATTGGATTTGAGGCTCAACATATGAGCATTTCCTTTCTTGTGGAGGTAATTTATATCTATCAAAAGATCATTCATTTTTCTTACAAAGCCAGTGTAAGTATATCACTAAATTATATAATTTATACACATGGAAGTTACATTGTAGATATATAAATTAGATAACTAAAAACATTTTGGAGGTTCTGAATCCATTTTTATCATGACTCACAAAATCATAAATTTTGTTAGAGTTTAAACAAAACTTACAGCTACTTTATTGAGTGACAAAAAAAAAAAAGGGTATTTTAGAATATGGTCTTGGTGCTTGGGTGAGGAGTTCCAAATGTACCCTGACACTGATGCTATGATAAAGTGTAACCAATATCTCTTATAGAATATTGATAATAGAGGGGCGCCTGGGTGGCTCAGTTGGTTAAGCGACTGCCTTCGGCTCAGGTCATGATCCCGAGCCCTGCATCAGACTCCCTGCTCCGCGGGAAGCCTGCTTCTCCCTCTCCCACTCCCCCCTGCTCATGTTCCAGCTCTCGCAGTCTGTCAATTAAATAAATAAAATCTTTATTAAAAAAAAAGAATATTGATAATAGAGCCAAGGAAACTGCTTTACACATAGACCTTTAATGTTTTAGGGATGAAAAAATTTATGAAGTTCTAGATAGAATAATCCAGTGCCCATGAATTTCATTAATTTCAAGTAGTAGTTTCCTCATTTTGACTCATAGCCTTAGGACTATAGGAAAAGTCTTTGCCAAACTGAATCAGCTCTGGGCCAATATTTTGGCAACATTTTAATTTTTGAAATTCAGGCAAAATTTTAAGTTGTCCAAATCAGTACATATATTTATACATGCTTTAAGTACTGTAAAGGTACAGTGAATTCTTACCTTACAGGTTTACATAAATAACCCACAAAACAAGTGTATATTATAAAAATTGTGTTCTGGGCGCCTGGGTGGCTCAGTTGGTTAAGCGACTGCCTTCGGCTCAGGTCATGATCCTGGAGTCCCGGGATCGAGTCCCGCATCGGGCTCCCTGCTCGGCAGGGAGTCTGCTTCTCCCTCTGACCACCCCCCCATGTACTCGCTCTGTCTCATTCTCTCTCTCTCAAATAAATAAAATCTTTAAAAAAAAATTATGTTCTATTAGATTGATAAAGGAGTTAGACTTTTTAGTTACCCTGGAAAGTCATTTTATACAAGGTTTGATTATAAACCTGTTATGAGGTTTACTTTCAACCTGTCAGCCTACTTTTATTCAGGGGGGAAAAAAGAAACCACTAGAACTTTACTATTGTCTTATTCACTATAGAATAATATAAAGTGGGACTAATCTTTAATTTCAAAACAATTAAAAATTTTTCATTGCAAGGAAGCATCCTCTTTGATCCACTTACGGGAAATGGACAATAACCTACATTTCTCAATTTTCTGTTTTGTGCCAGCCTTATGGGATGTCTATTTAAAGCAAAGACTCCTTTCGAGGTAGAAATCTGAAGCAGTCTTTTAAAAACTACTCAGATGGGAGTTTTCCCCCTGTTGGATTGGCCTGGCATATCTGATTCAATGTCCAAACCAGTTCAAATCCGAGATGCAAATTAATCGAGAACTAATTAAGATTTAAATATATATGTAGGGAAATATTCCCCTATAGACACTAAATTGCGTGATCAAGTGTCCAGTGTCTTGGTAGACAGTTTGATGATATCAGAACTTATGGTCAACAGTTTATAAAATGTGTATCAGACCCTGAAAAAATCTCCCTCCTACAAAGAATTCTTACATTTCAAACCATAGACTGTTCTTTTTCTCCCTAAAGAGACTTCACTAAACCTATACCCATTATGACCCTGATCATATTCCTTTTTGAAAAAACAAAAATAATGTTGTGTAGCATACAACCTTCATTTTAATACATCTCATCTATAAGCCCTCCATGTATTATAGTACAGCAATAGTTGCTACTTTCTAAAAATATGCATGCTTCCTGAATAAGGGTATGAGTTTATATCTGGATGGGTCTTGGTGTAGGATGTGAATGTAAGTGCAATGAGGAGGTATCTAGAGTCCAAGGGAAAATAAATCAATTGAAAATTAGTCAAAAATTCTGTTCTCTAAGAATTTATTCATACTACCTGCCTATTGCTTCTCTTTGTACTTTTATGCTCTAAAAGAGGGAGACAAATATTTATTTTCATATCATTGTTTGGAGAATTTTAGAGTATGCTATATACTGCCAGACACCATCTCTCCCACATCTTGACAAATATACATATTTGCAAGAAATATAAATTACGGTATTCTAGAATCTAGCTAAGATCACTATTACCCTGTTTGACTATTCTATATTGTCCTGATAAACTTTGGCAATTGACCCAACTTAAAGAACTGAAAATTTGCACTCCAAGTTTAATAAAAGCTAGTTTCTAGAATTTTGCTGTCTATATGAGTAATTGATAACTCAAAGTACTTTACTTTGAATTTTCTTCTCCTTCCTGCAATAAATCATTCTTCAGTGGTTACAATAACATTCTGTCTTTCAGCTGAAATTATTTGATTCAAATAATGACGGGAAGCTGGAATTAACTGAGATGGCCAGGTGAGTTTAGGAAGTATACAGGTATTATAGTAAGTTGATCCTCGTCCAAAAAAAATCTAATCTATTAATATTTCTCTCTCAAAAGGTTACTACCTGTACAGGAGAATTTTCTTCTTAAATTTCAGGTATTTCTCTTTTCCCTACCATAAACAATATTTTCCTTGAAAAGTTAGACTGTGGGAGATTTGCCAAGGGAAAAGCAATTAAATATAATGGTAGCACTTTAACCTTTGCTCTCTTTATCATCCAGGGAGTCAAAATGTGTGGGAAAGAGTTCAATAAAGCTTTTGAGTTATATGATCAGGTAAAAGTTCTTTCTTATCTATAATTTGATTGCTTAGAAGAATTTGGAAAATCCTCACTTACAGAGGGGAAAAACCCTCAAACTCAAGGTCCATATTAAAAGAAACATGAGCTATTAAAATTACTCAGCCAATTTATTCTTGTCATAGGAAATGTAGTACGGTATGTCCCAATTAGATGCATCTTGATTCAAGTCCCATGCTACAATTTATCTATTTTGAGGCTTTGAAAAAGATACCAAACTCCTCTAAACCTCAATTTCCTCATTTGTAATCAGGAGATCATACCCACTTTACAGCGTGGGATGAGGATTAAGTTAGTTGAAAATATCCAGCAGAATTCTCCCCCATGTAATAGATGGTAACATCATGTGTATGAGGAAAGGTGGTTTGTGGTGTCAATAGTTACCATCCTTTATTCTAATTTCTCTCCTCCTGGACCAAATCTGTCCTCTGTGGGCTCTGGCACAGCTCTGCCATTACCTGGTGTGACACAGGCTAGCACATGGCTTCCCCAGGCCTCAGGGTCCTCGTTCGCATGAACATATTTATGACCAACTAATGACTTCAACAGGAGGTGATACTGTTAACATAAAGTGAAACATTATATATGAAAGTACTTCAAAAGATTCAAAGTGTTTTATAAATGTAAGGTGCTGCATGAGAGGCAATTCACATGTATTTTGGGCCTTTGGAGCAAGTAAGAATTTTGAGGGTCTGACATTAAGATGTTGGAATATCTGCCAAGTATGCAGGAGGGAGACTTTCTGAAGAATCAGCTATTACTTTCCCCATTATTGTCCAGTTGGTTGTATACTGGTTTATTTCTGCTCCCTCAGGATGGCAATGGATACATAGATGAAAATGAATTGGATGCTTTACTGAAGGATCTGTGTGAGAAGAATAAACAGGTAATCTAGTGACCATGCCACTTATTTCTTAAGCAGACTATAAGGATCCATCCAGAAGTACCACACATCCTTTTTTGGAAATCTACCTTAAAGATTTATAGAGCAGAAGTAGAATTCAATTCTTATCCTGATTTGGTACTGGCCCAAAACAGTATAACTGATAAATAGATTTTAAAACAACCTTGCGATTATTCACATTTGGGGAAGAACTTAATCTAGCTCTTAATGGATTGATGTAACAAGCAGTTTTCATCCTACATTTTATCATTTGACAGTGGTTAACTTCCATATTTAGCTGGATAACAATGCCATCTATATCCTATACAGGATCTGGATATTAATAATATTCCAACATACAAGAAAAGCATAATGGCTTTATCGGATGGGGGGAAGCTGTACCGAACGGATCTTGCTCTCATTCTCTCTGCTGGAGACAACTAGATTTGGTGACCATGACCATTTACTAGCGATACATTGTATCTAAAAAATAACTGTGCACTATAAGGGAGTAGGCTGTATTTTCTTTTGTATCTGTAAATTTAACTGCATATAGATGATTACCCAGGATATGTGGCACATTCTTTTCAGCTTGTTTCTACAATGTAATGTACAGTTTTTGTAACTATATGACTGAAAAAGGAGAAAGT
This sequence comes from Mirounga leonina, assembly GCF_011800145.1. Lineage (NCBI taxonomy): Eukaryota > Metazoa > Chordata > Mammalia > Carnivora > Phocidae > Mirounga > Mirounga leonina. The sequence goes on along the minus strand of NW_023270415.1, from coordinate 37,661,099 downwards.
CTTAGGCTTAAGCCAGCCAATAGACCCAATTGAAAAAATAACCGAACATATTCTTGCTTTCATAAATATAGTTGGACAAGATTTCCCTAAAAATTCCACTAGGATTAATCTATAAAATTCTAGTCTCTGATGTGTAAATGCACATTTGTCACTGATTAGGAGAATTATACCTAACAAGTTATCATTTCAGACAATCATAGGTCTGTCCCACAAAATAGTCTTAAGCTATATTTCCAATTATTAGGAAGAATGTGCTTTTGCATCTAAAAATACCAAAATATCGATCAATAGTTAGTTATTTGTGGCTCTATGAGGTTAACAGTCTCACTAGACAAGACTTAGTTAATCAACAACACGTCTACTGCTTGAATCCATACCAAGCTATTGGTTCAAGTTAATCTGATGACAAGGTAGCACCAGATGAAACAAATCTGTCTGATTCTACATCTGTATTTCCAAGAAGCCTACTGTCAGAGTATGACCTTAATCCATTTTCTAAACTGTTTTCACGTGTTGCAGATTATATTCTAGTCAATTGCTGTTTTTATGTCATATTGTGTGATCTCTGATTAAATTATATATGCCAAGTATCCTGGTGTCTACTTTGCATACTTCCTGGATTTTCTTTCTATGTAGGACTGTCCATTTCCACCAAGGGTATCTGCTGCCTCTGAAAATATTTTTTTCTAGCTATAACAACTATTTTTTACTACATAATTAAATTTTAATGTAAAATTCATAGCACCCTGACTGTTGAATGTTATATCAATAATTTTGTGTAGTCTGTAAATTCTATATATTTCATATTGAGATCAGCATTCAAAATAGCTCTATTTCTATCTGCAAATAGTTTCAAATGAGTTTAAAATAACATCTTAAGAGAAATACTAATGTAATCATTTAACTTATTTAGCAAGGGAGATTCTAAAACACTCTTTTGACCTACATCCAAGTCAGTTTCATAGATTTGTAGCTAGAACATCCTGTGCTGGTTACACTTGACATGTAATAGGTGGTAATTTGATTCTTTGATTGTGAAGCAAAGAGCTAAGCGATATGTGTCTGTATGAAATTTATAAAGTTACCACCAAAGAGTTAATGGCTCTGGGTCAGTTTAAATGTCCCCAATTCTATAAATTCAGCACTACTTTTCTCAATTCATAGAAATCACAAAAAATAAAAGTATCTCTTTCCCCCAAGGATGAGCAGAAAAGAGACTTGCCAAAAAATAAAATTTATCAAATGATGTGTTAGATTGGCTTTGCTTCTAGTGTGTAGATGGAAGCACTGACCTTAGGTTGAATTTAACGAAGAATAAGTAAGAGGAAAATACTTTAATCTCTTGTATTTTTGTTTCTTCCTCAAAAAGTCAGTTGACATGTACCGGTAATCAATCCAGGTGAAAATGTAAGATGCTCAAGTTATTATGGCCTAAGAAATCTAAATAAATGTCAATCTGCCTGATTAAGCGAATTATTGGATGCCTTAACAGGAGCCTCTGACATCAAGATTTACAAAGAAACCTCAAAAAAATCCAAGCATTGGGGAGTTCCTTGCCCAACTGACATGATCAAATAGTTCTTCGTGAAAGATTTTCTCCAAAGAAGTAGGAGGGATACACAGATTTTCTACATTCATCCGTTCATTACAGATGACATGCCTGTTCATTATGAAGTATACACCAAAATAAGAGGTTTGGCACTCTTAAAATTGTAGCACCAAGAAAGAAAGAAAAACAACAGCTACAGAAAGTCTGAGAGGAGTATATCTGGGGGACTTCGTAGAGAGCCAATAATAATAATGGTCATGGGGTGCCTGGGTGGCTCAGTTGGTTAAGCGACTGCCTTCGGCTCAGGTCATGATCCTGGAGTCCCCGGATCGAGTCCCGCATCGGGCTCCCTGCTCAGCCGGGAGTCTGCTTCTCCCTCTCCCACTCCCCGTTTGTGTTCCCTCTCTCGCTGTGTCTTTCTCTGTCAAATAAATAAATAAAATCTTTAAAAAAAATTAAAAAAAAAATAATAATAATGGTCATGAATCCAGCACCTGGCCTATTATGGTGAACTTTAACTCCCGAGCACTATCAGGGAAAGAAATTCTTACAACTCAGCTAAATCAGTCACACTTACCTTTAAGTGAAGGCCCGCCTCCTGGAGCAGAAAACAAAGAGTGGAAAATGAATCTGACAGGACAAATAGCTCATACATACCTACCTCATATCACAAGCAAAATTAATTGCAGGTATATTATCAATCCAAATGCAAAAGGTATGCAGACAACAACGTATTAGGATATCTCCCATCCCTCATGCATGGAAAGATTCCTTAACAACCAATTATAAAAAAAAAAGAAAACAGATTGAAAAATTGGATTCCTTAACAACAACTTATGAAAAAATATGTTGGAAAAACTTAAGAACTCTAGTCCCCAAAAAGTCACTACTAAGAAAATGAAAAATCAAACATGAGAATGTGAGAAGATATGTGGGTTGGCAAAAAACCTCGGGAGTTTTCCAGGTGAAATCTGAAATTTTTCCCCATAGGCGGAGGGCAAGGAGAGACTGAAGAAAGAAGCAGGCCACTCCAAATTAGAGATACCAGATTAAGAAGCTAGGGAACTTACTTAGGAGGTTTGTCTCGGGCAGCCCCACAACTAAATGCCCACACCCGCCACCGGCATCTTAAAGCTTATATAGAGGCCTTAACTGGCTTCAGTCACGTGTATACCATCCAGGTGGTTTCAACTACGCATTGCTGTCTCCAGCTGCGTCCTTGAATACCGCTCCAGCTGGAAACGGAGGGCACGTGGAACCAACATTCCAAGGGTGGGGGAGGGGTGAGAAGCCTCTGATTCCCCAGGTGCAGCTCTGGGGTCAACCAGCGGTCATGTCGTCTTGATGACCTCCTCCAACAATTTGTAACACATAGAATTGACAAAGGTACATATCCAGAGATATACAAACATTACTCCAAAAATAAATTTTAAAAAGCATAACCCAATACATGTGTAAGAAAGTTGAACAGGTGGGGCGCCTGGGTGGCTCAGTCGTTAAGCATCTGCCTTCAGCTCAGGTCATGATCCCAGGGTCCTGGGATCGAGCCCCACATCGGGCTCCCTGCTCAGCGGGAAGCCTGCTTCTCCCTCTCCCACTCCCCCTGCTTGTGTTCCGTCTCTTGCTATGTCTCTCTGTCAAATAAATAAAATCTTAAAAAAAAAAAGAAAGTTGAGTAGGCATTTTACAAATAAAAAAGATCTCTAAATAGCCAAAATAAGTAAAAGCAATCAACTTTATTAGTACTCAGGAGAAATGCAAATTAAAACAAATGGGATACTGCCATGCACTCATCAGAAAGGTTAAAATTAAAGAGATATCGAATGCTAAGTATTGGTGATGATGTGGCACAATGGAAATTCTTACTGCTGGGTGAAAAGTTAAATCGAGATAATTTTGGAAAGCACTTTGGCAGTATCTACCAAATTTGAATATATACACACACCTTATAACCCAGCAATTTCACTTTTAGGTTTTATCAACCTGACAGAGAAAGGTCTGTATTGTCATCAAAAAAAAAAAAAAGAATGTTTACAGTATCATTGTATTTGGCATAGCTGCAAACTAGAAACCCAAATATCTCCAATAGCAGAACTAATATATAAGTTGTGGTATATTCATGCAACGGAATGTCAAGTAGCGAGAATGCACATAAACAATTGGTACACAGGTAAAAACCAAAAACAGAAGAATACATAGTGTGTGATTCTACTTATATAAACAAAAGTAGCTTAGCTGTGGTGTTAGAAGTCAAGATAGTGACTAGTTTCATAGAAGGGAAGTCACAGTGGGAGACAAGCAAGGCTTCTGGATTCCTAGTGGTTTTGTTTTGCACCTGGGTGGTGGTTACACAAGTGTATTCATTTTGTGATAATTCATGATTTGTGTCCATTAAGAAGTCATACATCAAATAAAAAGTTTTAAAAAATTAATGGTGCATGAGCAGGAATTTAGGGAAGCCTCTCTGAAGAAGCCAGCCCTCCAAAGATCAGGAAAAGCACATTCCTACAACAAAGAAGTAGCTAGTGCAAAGGTTCTAGGTCAAAAAACCCCAAGGAACAGAAAGAAAGCTGCCGTGGCAGAGCCTGGGTTCAGGGGAGAGCACGTTTGAGGCAGAGCAGGCAAGAGCTCCTCTGCAGCCAGGGTAAACTGAGATTTTATACTAAGCGTCATTTATTCTGTCTCCAAACAAGGATAATTTTACCTCACAGTTGAGAAATGTAAGGCTTCAGAAGAAAATTCAAGTTAAAGGGATTGAAGTTGAGAATGAATTTATGAAAGCCTAATAAATAGTTTTATGTCCAATAAACAAAATAATAAAATTGATCAAGAACAAAATAAATTTCTAAGCTTTTCCCCTTGAAGTCCTTTGCAATAGAGCTATATCTCATAAAGACCCTGTTATTGCCTCTTGGTTTTAAATTATGATCCCAAGAAATAGTCGAATTGGGAAACAACCTTGACTAATTGAGTGACCTTAGGCAAGTCAAAACTTCGCTGAGCTCTCAGTTTCCTCAATTATAAAATGAAGTGGTTAAGGCGTATCTTCTAAGGTTTCCCAGCTCTAAATTCTATTATTCAAAGTCATTTAAATTCTTGCTGCTTTAGTTTTTTGCACAAGAACAATATATTAACAACTGTTACTGCATGCCTGAAACATTTCCTGGAGCTGTTTTCATTTATTAATTGTAAGATTGGTGATATTGTTACCAACCGTCCTCACTTTAATTTACTGAGTACTAACTCTTCCATTAGGTATTGGAAGCAAGACCCTTCAAGAAGATACTAAGTAAAATGACAAAGTAACAATTCTTTTATTTTTTTTATTTATTTATTTTTATTCTTATGCAAAGTAACAATTCTTAAGGTGAAACATTGATATGGTTATAGCCCCAAGGTATATCATTAAATATAGTGACTATTCATCAATAATGTCTCATTCAGACTTCCTAAAAACATTTCTTTCTTAGGAAGAAATTTCAATCAATTGATATGCTCATAATTTCTCTTTTCTACCTTTCTCTTCCATGCTTACAAGTTTTTCTTCCTCCTTCACCATTTGTAATAGAATACAACAATGAGTGGGCACCTGGGTGATGCAGTTGGTTAAGTGTCCCACTCTTGGTTTCAGCTCAGGTCCTGATCACAGGGTCCTAGGATCCACACTCAGCGAGGAGGTCTGCTAAAGTTTCTCTCTCCCTCTCTCCCTACCCCTCACCCTTGCTCTCTCTCTCCTAAATAAATAAATCTTTAAAAAAAATAAAAATATTAAAATATATATATAATAATGAAGCAAACACTAAGAGATGATTAATAGAAGAAAAATGTGTTTAAAAAGCCCAGTATGATTGAGAATGTCAAGGCCACTTATTGCAAACCTACAACATTACCTATTTATATATATAATTTAATGTAAATTATGTACACAATTAACTCTGAATGTAGTTAAGTGTTTCCATATGGGGCTCACAGCATATATAGTCAAACAGGAAAACTAGATTCCTTTGCAGATCTATTCAAAGGAGCTAAGATGGAAGTTGGTCCCCTCTCTTGGTAATTTGAGCAATGGAGACAGTCTAGTGAGCATGTTTATGAGTGATTCCTGTGAAGGCAAAATAGACCTTTTTTTTAATATAAGCTCAAAATTATAGCTATATACATTTGAGACTGTGGGTTTATTATTTGATTCTTGGGATGATAAAATAGTCAAACCAAATATGAAATGAAATGAAATTATACACAAATATATTTTATAAGCTTATTCAGTTTCTCTACCTAGAGAAATCTACTCCTCCTTTAAAGCTGAGATGGAATGAGATCTCCTAAGTGTCATTTTCTCTACACTCTGGAGACTAAATGAATTACTTCCTCCTTCACACTTTTATACTGCTGGAATAATATTTTTTATCACATTGCATCGCAAATAATTATTTATAGGTCTCTCTATCCTTCTAGATAATGTTTTAAGAAGGCAAAGGCTGTAGATGGTTCATGTTGTATCCTCAGTACCAAATAAAATGCCAGGCTATAAAATAGGCCCCGGCAAAAGTTTGTTTGAATTAATATTGAGCTCTCTAAAGAAGATAATTCACAAGTTCAGTGAAAAGGAAATATAATGGAAAGGCAGAGTCCATTAAATTTACTGCATACCTTCTACTTTTTTTTTTTTTTTTTTAGGCCCCATAACCATAGGCATGGTTTAATACATAACTCAATGCTACTTCCACAATTAAGATTCTCCTGATTTTTCCAGGTTATAATATCTGCTTCTTTCACTGCACTTCCAAGCATTTTACCTCTACCAAAGCCTTCTCTTACTTGCCTTTTTTTTTTAATTCTTAAAAAAAATTTTGAAGGGAAAATATCCCATCCTACGTATCTCTTAATATACAATGTCTAACTACAACTGGCCTGGCAATGATACATACTCAGTCCATGTTTGTTAATTAACAATTTATTAGACTTGAAAATAATTCAAAAGATCATAGATTGTATCATTTCCATTGTAACCAAGATGAAGGCCAGAGCGGTCTTAGGAGCCTTTTGTCTTCCTGATGAGTCCTTCCATTATGTCCCACTGCTCCTTGGTAACCTAACACAAACAGAAAAAGGCAATTTTATATGGTTCTTGCATATTTTTAAAGCTTGGTATCTTAGCTGCTAATATTATATTATATTCATAAAATGGTATTACCTTCCTCAGACTGTTGAATTCCCCTGAAATAAATACTTCCTCTCCACCATCAAATCTAATGACCTGGAAAAAAAAAAACAAAAACAAAAACAACTCTGAAACTAACTCCTTTTAAAAAGTTTCTGAGCCATTAGCCATTTTCCCATCTTAATTGACTAGAACATCTCCTTGGCACTTTCAATCAAAACCCAAAGTCTGAAAAGAAAAGTCATGATTAAACCTAATCTGATTTACTCATTTTAGAATCCTCTTTCCCCCATCTCCACAATTTCAAATTCTACCCAATATTAAAGATCATCTGGCATGTCTACCAGAGTAATTGGCATTTGATAAAATTAATTTATCAATGAACAAATTCCATAGCCTAAACAATCTATATTAATATTTTTATATTATTTACAGCCTAAAAATATTTTAAATCATATTTATATTCAATATTGTCAGGAATGGTTCCACAAAATGCCTTCTCACCCCAAATCCACCTCCCCAAAAAGTCAAGAGAAAACAATACTTACTGCCCCATTAATCCAAGAAGCATAATCACTACAAAGGAAAGCAGCAAGATTTGCAAGTTCTTCCACAGTTCCTAGCCGACCACAAGGAATTCTAGCAATCACTTCTTTCTCAAATGTTCCGGTTGGGTCAAGACGACTAAAGGCACCCTTAAAAATTAAGAAAATAGTTAGGTTGCACTAAAAAATTTTACGAAACAAGTCTGCATAAAATGGAATATTACTATGGCAGCCTGTTCATACCTCAGGCCTTGTAAACAACAGAGAATTTTGCCAAATTCTTCCAGAGTCACTTCAGCTCAAAACAGGTCTTTTTACCTAATACTGACCTAAAAAATCACCAGAAAATATAACCTTTTTACCTTCATCTATAAAATGAGATCTGTCTTGGGCGCCTGGGTGGCTCAGTTGTTTAAGCGACTGCCTTCGGTTCAGGTCATGATCCTGGAGTCCTGGGATGGAGTCCCACATCGGGCTCCCCGCTCGGCGGGGAGTCTGCTTCTCCCTCTGACCCTCCCCCCTCTCATGCTCTCTCTATCTCATTCTCTCTCTCAAATAAATAAATAAAATCTTTAAAAATAAATAAATAATAAATAAATAAATAAATAAATAAATAAAATGAGATCTGTCTTTAGCTACCTCACAAAATTGTTGTGAGCATTAAATGAGAAAATGTATATGATAGTACTCTGAAATCCGTACATGCTTAGTGTGGGGGATGTAGTGGTACTAATGTTGTTTGACTGAATAATCGCAGAAAAGTGACTCAAGTAGGAAACCTTTAAAAGGAAATTCCTTTTCTTCTTTCTTCTCAAAATAATTGGAAAGGAAGAAAACAAGTATGTAGGAATATTAAATTCAAGTAGATCCTTGAGAAAAACAAAACAAAACAAAAAAAACCCTGTAACTAAATTTGCCAACCAATGTCTGCCTTCTGTTAATGATGTGAAGGTGCAGACCAAGATGAAGTATGCATGTGCACTGATTTAAAAAGGAAAGGAAGGAGGAAGGAGAAGGAGGAAGGAGAAGGAGGAAGGAGAAGGAGGAAGGAGGAGGAGGAGGAGGAGGAGGAGGAGGAGGAGGAGGAGAAGAAGAAAGAAAGAAAGAAAGAAAGAAAGAAAGAAAGAAAGAAAGAAAGAAGAAAGAAGAAGGAGGAGAAGGAGAAGAAGGAGAAGAAGGAGAAGGAGAAGAAGGAG